>NW_028317933.1:4885000-5217500 GCF_062004578.1 Staurois parvus
ATTAGTGGACTATTCCTGATGTCATCATGCCCAGAACAGGCTGAATGGACCAGGAACAGCCCACTGCTGGACTTGGGGGAGTGCTGTATCCTGAAGGATCGGGTGAGTATAGGCTCTGTGTTCACCCCTACACAAAACGAGCATTTAACCGTGCCCACACTGCATAGGAAAAAAAATTTGTCTGGAGATGGACATTAAATCAAGTCCAAATTGATTGGAACAGGAGCTATGGCTATACAATTGTTTTAATCTAACTGCATATCGATCAAAAAAAAAAATTGAAGCGCATGGCCACCATTAGATAGATTTTCTCTTATTTGCTGTTATACTGTATCTCTGGGACAGGAAGTGATGGGAAATCGCCACAATGGTACACAGACAACAAAAAAGCATATCCAAGGTCTTGACCATTCCCTACTCTACCCAAAATCAAAAAGAAAAAAAAAAAGTTTGGGCTTTACATTCTCTAAGGGTAATTTTGAGGGTTCAATCTGATTTTAAATTTACTCTAGAATAGTATACTTTTCAAAAATTGTTTATACCTTCAATATCATTTTCCACCCTAGCCGCCCAATCGTGATTGTACTAGTATGAATGAAAAACAGCGGTTTAACTTCTTAGCAAATTAAAGCAAAATGGCAACATTGTTGTTGATTTTATTTTTTACATCTTGGGGAAAGCTAGAAGTATTGGTTATAGGTGTCGGATGGATAATTGTATATGCTTTTTCCATAGCTGAGGAGGGTATTGGCTTTCATAATGAGAAAATAGACTTTGTTGGCTCCCTGCAGCTGGCATGTCACAGTTTCAAAATGAATAGCAGAAACAGCGGGAGCCAATGGCAGGAAATTGTCTGAGCATCTTTTTCAAGAGGCGCCGTCATATACTTCCTGCAGGAGATGAATGGTAAAGGTCAGAATAAAACACCAACAGGTGAGGATTGTGACGACAAATCATAATGCACCTCTTCTTGTAAACTGAGATTTTATTAAAAGAAATAGATTTTTAACAGTTTTCTAAATATGTACAGTATGTGAATGCAAGCTCTACTTTGAGCTTGTCGGCTCACAGTAGAAATGAGGAGCACACCAGAAATTTCAGATCCACTCATACAGTGGGGAAAATAATTATTTGATCCCCTGCAGATTTTGTAAGTTTGGCCACTTACAAAGAAATGAAGGGTCTATCATTTTTATCATAGATGTATATTAAATGATAGAGACAGAATATCAAACAAAAACCCAGAAAAAACATGATACAAATGTTATAAATTGAGGTTCAGTTCAGTGAGTATAATACGTTTGGATCCCCAAGCAAAACATGACTTGGTGGAGAAACCGTTGTTGGCAAACACAGAAGTAAGTTGTTTCTTGTAGTTGATTACTAGGTTTGCACACATCCCAGGAGACATTTTGGTCCACTCTTCTTTATAGGTCTTAAGGTTTCTTGGCTGTCGCTTGGAAACTCGAAATTTCAGCTCCCTCCGTAAATTTTATATAAAAATAAGGTCTTGAGAGTGGCTAGGCCACTCCATGACCTTAATGTGCTTCTTCTTGAGCCACTCATTTGTTGCCTTGGTGGTATGTTTTGGGTCATTGTCATGCTGGAAGACCGTCCACTACCCATCTTCAGTGTTCTGGCTGAGGGAAGAAGGTTTTCATCCAATTTTTTACAATACATGGCCCCGGTCTATTGGACCCTCATTGCAGCAAAGTCGGCCTGTACCTTTAGCTTAACTGTAGGGATGGTGTTTTTAGGGTCATAGTCGGCATTTTTTTTCCTCCAAACACGGCGAGTTGAGTTAATGCCAAAGAGCTCAATTTTGGTCTCATCTGACTACAGCACTTTCTCCCAATCCTTCTCTGAATCAATTAGATGTTCATTGGAAAACTTCAGATGGGCCTGTACTTGTGCATTGAGGAGGGGGACCTTGCAAGTGTTGCAGGATTTCAATCCATGGCGGAGTATTGTGTTACCAATGGTTTGTTTGGTGACTGTAGTCCAAACTGCCTTGAGATCATTCACAAGTTACTCCCGTGTATTTTTGGGCTGATTCCTCACTTTTCTCATGATCATCCTTACCCCATGAGGCGAAATCTTGCATTGAACTCCAGACCAAGGGCGGATGATGGTTATTTTGTATTTCTTCCATTTGCGAATAATCACTCCAAAACTTGTCTTTTCTTACCAAGATTTTTGCTGATGGTCTTGTAGCCCTTTCCAGCCTTGTGCAGGTCGACAGTCTTGTCCCTGACATCCTTTGACAGCTTTATGGTCTTTCCTAGATTGGCGAGGTTTGACTGGGAGACAGAGATTCTGTGGACAGCTGTCTTTTATACACATAACGAGTTGTTGTTAGGCGCACCTTCTTAAATTGACAGGACTGTGTACCACATGAGCACATAGCCAGTCTGTGGGAGCCAGAATTATTGTTGGTTGGTAGGGGATTAAATACTTATTTTACTCACTGAACTGCAACTCAATTTAGAACATTTGCATCATGTTTTTTTCTGAATTTTTGGTTGATATTATTATTTATCATTTAAAATACACCTATGATAAAAAATGATAAACCCTTCATTTCTTTGTAAGTGGGCAAATTTACAAAATCTGCAGAGAATCAAATAATTATTTTCCCCACTGTATTTTACTGCACTCCTTGCACTCATTTTTTGGCTCCTGCTGTTGTCATTCAAATGGTTTGAGGGGGGAGCAGGGGCTGGGGCTGAGCTGCACTACAGGCAGCACGGCTTGTGTTAAGGACTGACTGGCAGTAGCCTCTAGTGACCCACAAGCCGGAATCCCTCAGGGCGTGGAATCTAAGCCTCAGTCTGCTGTTTCACCAGGGCCCCTGATGGTGGGGTTTGACTTGAAGCAGCCTGAGACCAGGTCGCGACCCCCGAGTTCAACCAGCTGTGGTAGAGGTGGATTTGTCAGTAGTAGGTAACAAGTGAGAGCCAGATGTGAAGAGGTAGTGTGTAACGTAGTCAGACAGGCCAGGTCGGTACAGATCGGCAGGCAAAAGGATAAACGGGTCACAGGCCAGGTTCAGCAACAGGAGGTCAGGTAAATAGGAGAAAGCAGAAGAATGGTCAGACCAGCCAGGGATCAGGGCAGGAGAGAGTCACGATAATCCGGGTCAGGCATGTTCGGCAACAAAGGCAATCTCATTTACTAGGAACAGGAACACAGGAATAAGACCATACGGCAATGTGAGCATTGCAAGAGCTGGTTTAAATAGCCCGCCCGGTACTGACAGGCGCGCCTGGGTCCTAGTGCCTGCCGGCCTGTATGTCTTGTCGGTATCCTACGCATGTGCAAATTCATGCGTCGTGGCGATATTCTCGTTCCCTGACAGCTTGGGAGTGAGCAGGTATGTGTGCCCCCATAGCAGGCAGCTTGCTATGGAGACACACAGAGAAGAGGAGGAGCCAGGAATGCTGACGGGGGACCAAAGAAGAGGAGTGGGGCTGCTGTGTGCAAAATCATTAGAGCAGTTAAGTATAACATGTTTGTTACTTTATTAAACAATAAACTCGACTTTACAATCACGTTAAGAACATTGGTTCAATTTTGAATTATCAATGTCAAATCGATGTTCAGTTTCGACCACAGTGGTGAGAGAATATGAAGGTGCAGAATGGAAAATTGTTCTTGAATTCATTTTTAAGCTTGCATGTGATGTTTGTTCGGGAAATTATATTAATTCCAAAATTGAAGCCAATAAAAATTTACCTTACCTTAGTTTCAACAGTCCAACGCAGATAAGGTCCAGCACCAACATCCTCTCAAAGTTCTTCCGGATGCCGGTCATTCGCCAGTTTTGATTGGCCAGTGCGGTAGTGAAGTAATTCCCGCACACTGGCAGAATGTGAACTGACCCACACATATGCAACTCAGTGTACATTCCACAGAGGGTTGCAAATAGGCAATTTTCCTTCTAGAAAAAGGTTTCAAACAAAAGGAATATAAGCTGACCATTGTAAGCACCCCCACTAGTGTTAAATGACACCTCCACCTGACACTTTTGCTGCACAACCTGGCCTGTTATAGAAAGTGGAAAAAGGACATCTCATTTGATACAGGATGATTCAGAAAAACAAATACTGCAGTGATAATGGTATTTAATCAACTTATTGTATATATACATTTCATTTTGGTTTTGCTCATAGTTTCAATTTAAAGTATATGTAAACCCTCACCTTGCAAACCAACCCATCCAGTTTAAAATAGAAATGAAAGGCAAAATATTTGTGTATAGATATAAAAAAAATTAAATACCTTTTTTTTTTTTTTTTTTTTTTTTTTTTTTTTTTATATAAATAATAACATACCCTCTGTTCTCAGCTGCATAAGAGCTGGGGGAGGAGAGACAGCAGCACACTGATCTTCCCACAGAATGGTTTTGCAGAGGGGGCATGTCAGCGCAAGTCTGATCATTGGAGGAGAGCAGGCTTAGTTCTTAGCACAGCCAAGAAACTGACCTGCCTATGTGGTTAGTTTTAAGTAGAAAAGCAGAGGGACCGACAGGAATACCAGTGAATTCACATAAAAGAAGCATTCCGAAAAGAACAGGATACTTTTTAATACAAGTACATGTTGCAACAGGCACATATCAGGAATATGAAATGTTAGCTTAACATGTTCTTTACTCCTCCTAAACTGGAATTGTTTCATGTTAAATGACAAATGCTAGATCTCCTTGTGAGATTCCAGATGAAGACCAGACACTCCATGGACTCTGATTCAGTGAAACACTTGCCTACCATTGTTAGCACAGAGAGTCCACACATTGTTATATAACTAGGTGATTATACATCTGCACTAACCTGCTTCCTACAGTGAACATTTACTGTCAATGCTGGTCATATTTATAATTCGACCAGTGCATTTAAACACTTACCACTGTATGTGACCGTTATTATAATGGCTATGTTAGGGGCCAGCACAGCTAGACGACTTTTCAGATTAAGCCTTTGATGTAGCTTCTCTCTCGCCATACCTCCATAATGTGCAAAGCACTGACGTCAGGCGTCATGGAAAGCCTACCCACCCATAGTATTCAAGAATGATGATTTTCTAAAGTACATAAAGATACAATAAACCTTTACTTGCAGAACAAATTAATTAGCTTTTAAAAAAAAACGTATTTAGGTAGAAAATTTCTTTTAAGCACATTAAAGTGCACTTGTCCACTTTTTTCTTTTTTCTTTCTGTCAATAAGAAATTGCCGCAAAAACTTACAGATGAATCAAAGCCATACTCTTCAGTTGTTGTTCTCTTACAACTAAATGTATAAAAGAAAATAATTATTTTCCTCTTTCCGTCGAAGTGAAATTACAGTGGCCATTTAGAAAATGTACATGTTTGCAATTTAAGTCGACTATTACCATCTGTGTTATTGCAGAGCAAGACTCTCAAAGGCTTTATGTTCTATCAATATTTTTTTTTTTTGCCCTTATATGGGGGATTTAATGGAAAGCAAGCCTATTATGGTCTGTTCTGATCCAACTGAGTTATTTTATGCATGGTTACACTTAGTTTTTAAATTAACAAAAACTTTGAATAAAAAACACAAAAATATGTTACAAGATTAGCCAAACTTACAGAAGGCTCTGGGGTACATTTACTAAAACTGGAGTCTCGGGTTCATTTACTAAAAATGGAGAGTGCATAATCTGCAGCTCTCTGCATAGAAACCAGTCAGCTTCCAGGTTATTTTTTTTTTTTTGTCAAAGTTTAATTGAACAACCTGACGTTAGAAGCTGATTGGCTACCATGCACAGTTGCACACAATTTTGCACTCTCCAGTTTTTAGTAAATCAACCCGTGTATAAAAAAGACAAGTTGCCTGTAGGCTTCCTTCAACTGATCTTTTTCCAAGACTAACTTACCAAGCCTCGTTCTGCAGGGATGTGACCATCTTTCTAGAGGAGCCCCAAAAAGGCCCTCTTGGGCTGGCTGTTCCTGCATTGAATGGGGCCATAGGATTGGGGCATGCTCCCAGCTGACAGAGCTGCAATTGGCTGTAGGCTACTCATTTTCTACAGCCTAGAAGCAGGGTCTTGTTCTAAGCTGCAACAGTACTGCAAAGAAGAGAAAATATATCCTTAAATCCTAACTCCTTCTGTAATGTCCCTTTCAGTAGTTTATTTGGGTCAAGCTGGCCCAAACAAACTATTTACGACACTAACAGGCTCTCTTTTATTAACTGTATGAAGCCTCGGCTCAGCTACATATAGTATACAGCACTGTGTTCCAGGAGTGGGGTAGAGACTTTCCATCCCATTTCAGGAGCAAAATAGAGTCGTTTGAGCTTTGCTCATCCGTTCACAGGAAGCTTTGTCTTCTATAAATGAACACAAAGCTTCCCCTGGTTGGCTGAGGCAGAGACGTGATGCCATTGATCTGCCTCAGCCAATCAGAGAAAGCTTTGCATTCATTTATAGAATACAAAGGTTCCCATGAATGGATGAGCAGAGCTCAGTCTGCCTTTTTTTTGTTTCGGGAGTGGGGCAGAAAATCCTTATGCCACTGCCCAAACACAGCACTGTATTTTGTATGTAGCTGAGGCCAACTTGGCCCGAACTAATTAAAGGAATAATAAATGTGGAGTTAGCTTTAATAAGGAACTTCACTCTTCCTTTACTTTGCTATTCTTTCTTATTTTTATTAAAGTGTTACTAAACCCACAACAGTAAAATCAGGCTGTATATGCAGTAAAGCATGCTTGTTATACTCTCTGTGGAACCAAATGGGTTAATCCTCTGCATTGTGTAAAAATGCTGGGATCCTAACTTCTCTGATTCTGCCCTTCTTCCAGTGTCCCCTCTTATTTCCTGATAATACATATCATGTAGAGTCACTGTGCACATGCTATTGTGTATTGCTAGAGAGGTTTTTTTTTTTCCTTTGGGAGAGTGCTTGTGATCAGCACAGGGCCAATCAGCACTGTCCAGACAGAGGTCAGGGGTTCTGCATCCTCCTAGAGCAAAATGAAAACTCCTCCTACAAACTTTAACATGTGCTCTGCTAGACACTGATGGAAGTCACAAGACTGCTCTAACTGCTGATGAGAAAAGGAATTTAGCTAAAATAATTGCATTTCCATGTTCTGTATAATGTGGGAGACCAGATATAGTGAACGCAGGGTCCTGGGTTTAGTTACACTTTAACTGTACTGCTAGATGTCCTCAAAAGCCATATTCAGATCCAACCAACAGACCCAGCATTTTCTGCTGTAACCTCCCATCTGATATCGCTGAGCAAACTGTTGGAGCTATATAAAATCCTGTATAATAATAATAATATGCGCACTCCAGGCCTTGTGTTGCAATTTTCTATACTGATGTCATCAGGGGTTGGGGGGTCTTCTGAGCTTTTTCACACAGCTCCCTGATGGCAATGTGCATGTGCAGTGTACATGAGATTGGCACATGTGCAGTGTACCCAACATTGCCCTGAAGCTTCCTGGGATAGATGATGTGTGTATTTCAGGAGTCTTTAGGAAGAGGGATACATCTTTCTTGCCTAGGTGAGAAAAGCCAGAAGATTGCACCTGGGTCCCCTTAGAGAGGTATTTAGAGGGGAGAACAGAATTTTTTATTTGAGATTTTGTAACAGGAGGAGGGGAGGAAGAAACTTTTTTACAGGCTTCATTTCGTTAATTTAAAACAAAAAAAAAATCAGCACAAGAGGTAATGCTTACATTCAATGCGAAGTGTCCCTTGTGCTGGCTGGTCTAAAGTTAGAATACAAAGTCCTCTGCTCCCTCCATACCTTTGCAGTCATAATCTTTTGGTGCTGATGGGATTATCCATTAGCTGGACCTGCCATAGGCACTCCGTAAGTACTCATTACATCGCAATGGCTACTGTGCGGGGCGGTCTGCATGATGGCCGTTGTGCTGATTCACCAATGTCGATGCATCACACCATACACCTTTTGGTTTTGTTTTTTTTTTATTTATTTCAGGTACTTATATAGCAGTGTCAATTTAAGCAGTGCTTTACATATATATTGTATATTCACATCAGTCCCTAACCCTCAAGGGGTGTACAATCTAAGGTCCCTAACTTACATTCATTCACATACTAGGGCCAATTAACCTACCAACATGTCTTTGGAGTTTTTTATGAACTTTATTGAAATATCACTTGCCAGATGCTGGTCTCCACACTGGAGACTAGGAATTTTGCCTGGTGAAGCGGTGGGGCTGCACTGGAATAGCCACCCGACACAGTCTCATTGCATCTGGTGTGAATGTATCCAAAGTGAAACTGCATTTTCAGGGAAACGAGAGTATGAAAACGAGGCAATGTCTAGTAGTACATGTTTAGGCATAAGCAAAAAAAAAACAATTCGGTAAGTATGGATTTTGCTCAAGCTGGTATGAACATATGGAAAAGTGATCCTTTGTAATATGTAAACTTTAAAAGTGATATTATTAAATGAGATATGCCTCAGGCAGAAACTGTGAATATTTGCCGCTGTTAAGTAATTGTGTCATCCACACAGGCAAGTTTAGGACCTCCCGCTGTCTTTTTCTGGTGCATTGTATATATTGGGGTGTTTTCAGAATTTCAGTTTATTTTCCAGCAGAGCTTCTGCTTCACCGCACCACACATGTATAGAAAAAGCCAAGGAGACATAAGTGACACTGTTGAGATTAGCACCTGTAAATACAAGTCATCAGTCGTCTCCCACTCACATTTATAGATGCAGATAAGTATTGACAATCTGTGTTCTGAACATTGCGGGGGTTATTTACTAAAACTGTGAAGTGCAAAATCTCGTACAGCTCTGCATAGAAACCAATCAGCTTCCAGGTTTTATTGCCAAAGCTTAATTGAACAAGCTGAAGTTAGAAGCTGATTGGCTCCTATCTACAACTGCACCAGATTCTAAGTGCTCCAGTTTTAGTAAATCTACGCATTTGTATTTCTGTGCGAGTTAACTGTATACAAAGACCCCTCTGGTGAAAGAGAAACTTCACCAACCCCCCTAACCTCCAGGTGTTAATTTTGCCTTTAATCCCCTCTTACCTTTTTTCTTTGGCTAATGCTCCAAAAACATAGTTGCATGCCCAGCAAATCCAGTGTGTAGCTGTGATCTGCTGCTGTACTCTGGGTTCCATGGCACCATCTTTTTTTTTTTTTTTTACATCATTAGAGGCCAGCTGTCTTTCATGTTGTTGCAACCAGCCTCCAATGATATGCTGCCAAGTCTGCCCTCCTCCAGTTGATGTCTCCTGTGATATCTGATGTGGATATCCAAGGAGGCTGCCCGAGTGGAGTACACATAATTCTTGCCTAGGTGAGAATGGAGACAGGAGGGAAAAAAAAGGTTGAGATTGTGGATGGGGCAGGTGGAGGTAGGTTGGTCAAAAGTATAGAAAGTACTTTTTGGGAGTGACGTTGGATTTTAGGGATTTTTCGGCAACAGGTGTTTGCTTCCTCCTGTCTCATAATATTGGAAATGGTGTATTAAAGTGTTACTAAACCCAGGACCCTGCATTCACTACATCTTGTCTCTCACAGTACCCACAGAATATGAAAATACAATTATTTTGTAAATATAACCTGCTAAATACCTTTTCGCATCAGCAGTATAGAGCAGTCTTGTGACCTATCTGCATCTGGCCGAGCACTGGTTAATCTTATAGGAAGAGTTTTTTTTTTCCTCCTCTGACTGTCCTATGAGGCAGCATGACCCCTGACCCTCTGTCTGGGCAGTGCTGATTGCACTCTCCCAAATAGAAAAAATGCTCTAGCAATACGCACCAAACTGAGCATGTGCAGAGTGTCTCAAAGGGCTCTGTATTATCAGCAAATTGACTGAGGACAGAAGAAGGGGAGGATCAGAGAAGACAGAATCAAACAGACTTTTTACATAATGCAGAGGAATAACCCCCTTGGGTTCCACAGTGAGTATACCAAGCATGCTTTACTGCATATACAGACTGATTTTATTGTTGTGGGTTTAGTAACACTTTAACCGCTTGCCGCCCTGCCACTGTGTTTATACGTGTGCAGGGCGGCAGTGGAGCGCAAAACCACGTTTAAAAACGGGTTCCGCGCTCCCGACACTTTCGCGGGCAGGGGGCGCGCGCGCGCGCGCCCGCCGACCCGCGGGTGATCCGATTCGATCCAGGAGGGATCAATCATTAGATTTCAGCCAGTGATTTCTGGCTGAAATCGGATGATCGGTCCCTGTCCTATCCTGTCCTGTGTTGATATTTACACAGGGCAGGATATGATGTCATTCTTCTCTGCCTGGACACATTCCGTTCCAGACAGAGAAGAAGAGACATTTAAACGTGAGTAAAACACTACACTAACAGTTAGAACACACTCTAGGACACATTTAACCCCCTGATTGCCCCCCCCCAGTTAACCCTTCACTGCCCTGTCACCAGTGTACCTGATCAGTGAAGCGATTTTTATTGATCACTGTATCAGTGTCGCTGGCGACTTCCAATAGTGCTAGCGCCCCTCCCAGATAGCGCCAGTTTGCCCCCCAGTACACCAATAAAGCCATTTAACCCCTTAATTTCCCCCCCCCCACCCCCCCAGTTAACCCCTTAACTGCCCTGTCACCAGTGTCACTGATCAGTGAAGCGATTTTTACTGATCACTGTATCAGTGTCGCTGGCGACTTCCGATAGTGTTAGCGCCCCTCCCAGATAGCGCCAGATTGCCCACTAATACACCAGTAGTCCCGTCTAACCCCTTGATCGCCCCCCCCCCCCCCCTGAGTTGACCCCTTCACTGCCCTCTCACCAGTGTCACTGATCAGTGAACCAATTTTTACTGATCACTGTATCAGTGTCGCTGGCGACTTCCGTTAGTGTTAGCGCCCCTCCCAGATAGCGCCAGATTGCCCGCTAATACACCAGTAGTCCCGTCTAACCCCTTGATCGCCCCCCCCCCCCCTCCCCGAGTTGACCCCTTCACTGCCCTGTCACCAGTGTCACTGATCAGTGAACCAATTTTTACTGATCACTGTATCAGTGTCGCTGGCGACTTCCGTTAGTGTTAGCGCCCCTCCCAGATAGCGCCAGATTGCCCGCTAATACACCAGTGATCCCGTCTAACCCCTTGATCGCCCCCCCCCCTCCCCCCTGAGTTGACCCCTTCACTGCCCTGTCACCAGTGTCACTGCTCAGTGAACCAATTTTTACTGATCACTGTATCAGTGTCGCTAGCGACTTCCAATAGTGTTAGCGCCCCTCCCAGATAGCACCAGTTTGCCCGCTAGTACACAGATAATCACATTTGACCCCTTGATTGCCAGGAACACGCTTACTTGCACGCTAAACCTTCATTGCTAGTATAGTGTCTGATTGGATCAATATCTTTGATCAGATCAGCGCTATACCAGCATTCACATTACTTTAGTATCCCCAAAAACGCAGTGTTAGCGGGATCAGCCCCAACACCTGCCAGCACCTGCGTTTAGCCCCTACGCCCCCCCCTTCTCCCCCGGCAAGTGCAGTGTCAGTAGATAACTGTCACTTGATACATATTACACACAAAACCGCAGTGTTCACAGAATCAGGCCTGATATCTGTTAGCACTTGTCGGTAAATTTTTTGTAGCGGTTCAAGCAGTCCCTGACAGCCAGGCGCTCTTTTTCCCGTGAGTCGCACTAGGTACCTGTAAATTTAGTGGCCAAAATGTCTAAGCAAAGGTACACTAGTGAAGAGGCCTATAGGATTCTGAGCATGTCAAGTGAGAGCGAAGGGGAAGACTCACTGGCAGAATCAGGCTCAGAATACGAACCTATAGACAGCAGCGGCACCCTGACAGCTAGCTCAGGCGACGAGGAAGTGGTCCCTGCTAAGGTCAGGCGTACCCGATCCCATTCACAGGTTGCTGAGGTGGTACAAATGCATGATGACTCTCATATGCAGCAGAGTGCCAGTACTAGTGCCGCAGTATCTTTTGGTGAACTGGCGAGCACCAGCGGCCTAGTACGTCCTGGTCGTAGGCATACCAGCACTGCAGTATCACTTGGTGACGTGGCGAGTCCCATAAGTGCAGTACAAGCTGGTGCGGTGGCGAGCACAAGTAGTGTCCCGCGGCCACCAAGAATTCGCAGACAGGCCCGTAGAGCCCCTAGTGTCCTTCCGGATGTGCTTGCAAATCCCGATTGGCAGCCCACAAATTCTGCAGCACCCGTACTTCCCCCATTCACTGCCCAACCCGGAATTCAGGTGGAAACAGCAAATTTAAATACTCCCCTTAATTTTTTTGAGCTGTTTTTCACAGAAGATCTTTATGCATTGATTGTGGATCAAAGCAATTTATATGCACGCCAATTTATCGCCGCCAACCCAAATTCAAACCTTGCCAGACCATTCGCATGGAAACCCATTACGGTTTCCGAATTTAAAGTTTTTTTGGGCCTAACCCTCAACATGGGCATTAATGATAAAAATCAATTGCGGTTGTATTGGTCCACCGACCCTCTTGTTCACATGCCCGTGTTCTCTGCTGCCATGGCCAGGCATAGATATGAGAGTATAATGCGTTTTATGCACTTCTACGACAACTCACTCAGTCGTCCTCGGGGTGACCCTGAATTTGACCGGCTCCACAAAATTCGGCCCCTCGTAAATCACTTTAACCAAAAATTTGCAGATGTGTATACTCCCCAGAAAAACATCTGCATCGATGAGTCCCTCATTCAATATTCTGGCCGCCTTGTAATCAAACAATATCTCCCCAGCAAGCGTGCCAGATATGGGATCAAGATGTATAAGACCTGTGAGAGGGCAACAGGCTATACATGTAAGTTTCGGATTTACGAGGGAAAAGATAGTTACTTGGAGCCCCCCGGATGCCCAGACTACATGGGGAGCAGTGGCAAGATAGTTTGGGACTTGGCGTCATCCTATTTCCACATGGGGTACCACTTATACGTGGACAATTTTTATTCAAGCGTGCCACTATTTAGACATTTGTTCAATTTGGGAATTTGCACATGTGGCACTGTGCGATCTAATCGCCGAGGCTTCCCCCAACGGCTTGTAAATACCCGTCTTAAAAAGGGGGAAAAAGCCTGCTTGAGAAATGAAGAATTGCTCGCAGTGAAGTGGAAGGACAAACGGGATGTTTACCTCCTGTCTTCCATTCATGCAGATACGACCGTCCAAATTACCACGGCAACTGGTGTTGTTGAGAAGCCCCTCTGTGTCCACGATTATAACCTTAACATGGGAGGGGTGGACTTCAATGACCAGATGATGCAGCCGTATTTAGTTTCCCGAAAATCCAAACGCTGGTACATAAAAGTGTCAGTTTATTTATTTCAATTGGCTCTATATAATGCTTTTGTTCTCTATAAAGCAACTGGACATAGTGGATCATACCTAAATTTCCAGTTAGAGAACATCAGGGCCCTTTTGTATCCAGAAGGTGCTGTGCCCCAAATCCCTCTCCCAGATGCAGTTAGCCGTCTGCATGAGAGACATTTTCTCGATACCATTCCTGGTACCCCAACCCAAAGAAGACCCCAAAAAAGATGTCGTGTCTGCAGCAAACGTGGAATTAGGCGTGACAGCCGCTATTGTTGTCCCTCCTGTCCTGGCCAACCTGGCCTCTGCATCAAGCCCTGCTTCCGCCTCTACCATACACTAGTGAACTATTAGTATAGGGTACAGCACGGCACAGATCAGGGCACATTTACACAGGGTCTCAAAAGATGTTCGGTAGTCAGGAAACTGGCTATCGCATTTGGAGAGACCCTACCAGCTGTTTAAATGTTTGAAGTTTGGAAAAAAAAGTAAAAAAAAATAAAAAAAATAAATAAAAGTACAAATACCCCCCAAAAAAATAAAAAAATGTAAAAACCAAAAATAGTTATAGTTTTTTTTGTTGTTGTCATTTTTGTGATTGTTCGACTTTCACTGGTTTATTGTTGTTTTATTGTTAACCATTTCTGTTTGCAGGAATGCTTTCAGCTGCAGCGCTGACCTGTTTATTCTGACAGCAACAGGAACTTGCTCTCAGAATAGACATAAGTCAGCGTGAGCAGCGCTGTTGGATGAGATTTTTCATCCGCAGTTATAAAAAACAGAATATATGCCAAAGCATGGGGGCCTGGGGTGGCCTGTGGGTGGATGGCCCCTATGCTTCGGCATATATATTTTATATTTGTTGGCACATTTCATGTGTGCCCACCATTAGAAGTGGGTGGATTGAGGGAGGTTTCTAATGGTGGGCATACCACCACACACTTTTCCTTATAAAGTTGTTTTATTGAGTTTATGTTTTATTGTTAACCATTGTTGATTTTTTTGCAGGAACGTCAAACTGCAGCACTGACCTGTTTATTCTGACAGCAACAGGGTCTTGCTTTCAGAATAGACATAAGTAGGTGTGTGCAGTGCTGTCGGATGAGATTTTTCATCCGCAGTTAAAAAAAAGAGAATATATGCCAAAGCATGGGGGCCTGGGGTGGCCACTGGGTGGATGGCCCCTATGCTTCGGCATATATATTTTATATTTGTTGGCACATTTCATATGTGCCCACCATTAGAAGTGGGTGGATTGAGGGAGGTTTCTAATGGTGGGCATACCACCACACACTTTTCATTATAAAGTTGTTGAGTTTATGTTTTATTGTTAACCCTTGTTGATTTCTTTGCAGGAACGTCAAACTGCAGCACTGACCTGTTTATTCTGACAGCAACAGGGTCTTGCTTTCAGAATAGACATAAGTAGGTGTGTGCAGTGCTGTCGGATGAGATTTTTCATCCGCAGTTAAAAAAAAGAAAATATATGCCAAAGCATGGGGGCCTGGGGTGGCCAGTGGGTGGATGGCCCCCATGCTTCGGCATATATATTTTATATTTGTTGGCACATTTCATATGTGCCCACCATTAGAAGTGGGTGGATTGAGGGAGGTTTCTAATGGTGGGCATACCACACACTTTTTCTGGCAGAGATTTCTTCTCTTTTTTTTCATTCAGCCCACAGGCTGCATAAAGAAAAAAAGAACATAGCATATACACCCAACAAGGACCAGTGACGTACTGGTACATCACTGGACTTTGAATGGTTATACCAGGGTGATGCCTGCAGCTGCAGGCATCATCCTGGTTTTATTTTTTTCAGCCGGAAATGGGCTTTCATGTAAAAGCATTCCTAGTGGTTAATTAGCTGCAGAATTGCCTTTACAAGCAGCGGGAGAAAATGGCCCCCCCTCCCCCTCCCTGAGATTTGCTTTCCAAAAAGGGGTCATTTGGGGGTGTTTGTTCTATCCTGGTATTTTAGCACCTCAAGAGATGTGATGGGCGGTCAGAAAGTAAAAGCTGTGTAAATTTCAAATTATCTATACCATAGTTTGTAGACGCTATAACTTTCACACAAAGCAATCAATATACACTTATTGGGATTTTTTTTACCAAAAACATGTAGCAGAATACATTTTGGCTTAAATTTATGACTAACTTTGAGTTTACGATATATTTTTTATAGCTGAAAGTAGAAAAAATTGTTTTTTTTTCAAGATTTTCGTGTTTTTTTGTTTATAGCGCCAAAAATAAAAAGCGCACAGGTGATCAAATACCACCAAAAGAAAGCTCTATTTGTGTGAAAAAAAGGACGTAAATTTCGATTGGGTACAGCATTGCATGACCGCGCAATTATCATTTGAATTAGTGCAGCGCTGTATAGCAAAAAAAGGCATAAATTACAGTATCTATACCATAGTTTGTAGACGCTATAACGTTCACACAAAGCAATCAATATACACTTATTGGGATTTTTTTTACCAAAAACATGTAGCAGAATACATTTTGGCTGAAATTTATGACTAACTTTGAGTTTACGATATATTTTTTATAGCTGAAAGTAGAAAAAATTGTTTTTTTTTCAAGATTTTCGTGTTTTTTTGTTTATAGCGCCAAAAATAAAAAGCGCACAGGTGATCAAATACCACCAAAAGAAAGCTCTATTTGTGTGAAAAAAAGGACGTAAATTTCGATTGGGTACAGCATTGCATGACCGCGCAATTATCATTTGAATTAGTGCAGCGCTGTATAGCAAAAAAAGGCATAAATTACAGTATCTATACCATAGTTTGTAGACGCTATAACGTTCACACAAAGCAATCAATATACACTTATTGGGATTTTTTTTACCAAAAACATGTAGCAGAATACATTTTGGCTGAAATTTATGACTAACTTTGAGTTTACGATATATTTTTTATAGCTGAAAGTAGAAAAAAATGGTTTTTTTTCAAGATTTTCGTGTTTTTTTGTTTATAGCGCCAAAAATAAAAAGCGCACAGGTGATCAAATACCACCAAAAGAAAGCTCCATTTGTGTGAAGAAAAGGACGTAAATTTTGTTTGGGTACAGCATTGCATGACCGCGCAATTATCATTTGAATTAGTGCAGCGCCAAACAGCAAAAAAAGGCCTGGTCATTAAGGGGGGTAAATCCTCTGGGGCTCAAGTGGTTAAGGGATGCTGAGCTGTATTCAATTGTGTTTTTGTACCTGCTCAATTTTGATTTCTGCTTTTCTTTTGAACCTGCCCTGACAAAAGTAGGAGATATAAAACAAATCTTCCCTTTTCTGTTTAAGGTGTTCTGGCAATTAGTATATCGTAGTTTAGGGGTAAGGCACAGACACAAAATTCTTGGTTATTTCCTGCAGGTGCTGCCTTCCCATTGCAAGGGCAGGAGATAAATGTTTCACCTGGTTATATTTAGGGATCTTAAATTAGAAGTTTAGACTATACAATATGCACCATTTAAATGCAGCCTTCTCACCTTTTCCCATTACACTGCATACAATTTACTGTAAATCACAATTTAAATACTTTCCCCCCCCCCCGGGTTTTCTTTGTGGTCATGTGACCAAAAATCTCTGTCTCCTTAGTGTATTGTGTGGTTGGTGGGAGGGGATTGCTCCCCTCCAACAACACCTAGAGCAGGGGATTCCAGTGGGTGACATCACATCTGTATGGAGTTCAGTCTCTACGTCGGCCCTGCACATTACAAATGGCAGCCAGAGGTTTTCAATCAGGCCACCACATTATGAAGGGAAAAAGGTTTTAAATTGCGATTTATGTTAAAGTGCATTCAGTGCAGTGGGGAGAAAGCATTTAAAAGGTGGGGTGATGTATAGCCTAAACTTTTTAAAGCAGAGCTCCAGTCAAAATCTAAAAAAATAAGTCAGCAGCTACAAAAACTGTAGCTACTGACTTAAAAAACAGACAAACAGAGCCTGTCCCTCGATCCAGTGATGTCCTCACTGCAGCTGGTTCAATGGCCATCCTCTCTCCCTGGTGTCGGTATCTTCAGTCTGCACATGTGTGAGTAGCAATCCACCTTGTGAATGGTTCCATAGTCTTCTGGGACCTGTCTCGTGTCCAAGAAGACTACGGGAATGGAGGACAACTTCTGCTTTCTATCGCCTAGGCAATTGCTGTGGAAGTGGGATCAGATACCTGTAAAGGATTGGCACCTTTGGGGAGTGGGTACCCAATTTTAATAGGGGATGGGGGACGAGGCCTTAAAGCAGAACTTCCCCCTTTGGATGGAGCTCCATGTTAATTAACATCGATTTTTAAAACCCTATTCCAATTCTAAATTAAACTAAGTCTAATTGGTCACTATGGTTCTTATTAAACACTTGTTAAAAATTAATCGATACTGTGGTTATACTTTCAGAACATTCACGAGGTTCTCTCCGATGATCAAGGTTCTACATTAAATCTATGGTGAGTATGTGACAAATGTTCTCACGTATTTCATTTGTTGTATTTTAAAGTGGTAGTAAAATTGGCAATTATATAAAAAAAAAAAAAAAACTGGGCTCCCTTTAGGGTTAGGCTATGATGTGCTAGTATGCAATGCTGCCAAGGTCTTTCTTTCAGGTTCTAGGGCTCCAATCCTTGCAATGGCCGGGCCACGATGACATTGTTCTCATGCGTGTGTCCAGAAGTTGCGGTTGCAGCACAGCACTCAGCATTCCATGGCACACTGTGTGGCCCTGGATGCAGAGCATCACTGCGCATGCGTGGGTGATGTCATCAACTACTGCCGATGTGAATATATCCTAAATGGTGCGTGTTTAGGAGATATTCATTGTAGCTATAGGTAAGCTTGATTGTAAGTACTGTAAGTACAAGTGCACGCAGAGAGTTAAATCTGAATTCTGAGCAGATTTTTTTTTTTATTTGACCTACTGCACAGGTTAACTGCTCATTTTATTCTTGGGTAGAGGACAGCAAAGATATATTTACTCCATCCTCCCTGCGCAAATCTAGCCCAGCACCCCTCCCCCCAACTCCAACGGTCTTGAAAATGGACTGTTCCTGACATCATCACACCCATAGCAGGCTCCAGATAGGAGCAGTCCACCGCTGGACAGTGGGGAAATGCAGTTTTCCAGAGGATTGAACGATCAGGTGAGTGTAAATGTGCTCACCCCTAGAAAAAACAATCAGTTGACCTGTGCAGTGCGGGCACAGCCCGACTGCATGGGGAAAAAATTGCCAGGAGTTAGGTTTTAACTACCACTTTAATGCAGTATGTAGTGGATTTAATAATATTCATAGTTCCAATGCATCAATTAAGTACATTTCAACATTACCAAATCATATTATTATTTTGATTTAAACCTTTCTTGTCATGGATAAACAATAAACCTGCGTTTAAATAATTTGAATGATACTTAACTTCAGTCATTCTATAGAGTAGGCCTTAACTGGGTAACCCCCTCCCTCCATCACCATTTTTACCATACTCCTTTTTATATCTATCTCTCTCTAAACTTCACTTGTACGTTTACAGTTTAGTTCTTTGAAAACAACCTATATTTAAAAGGCAACCCTTAAGTGCTCACCATTCCATTTCAAAGCATTCAGTAATGCGCAATTGGTGGTGAGTTGCATCATACCACAATGCATAGGTTGGAACCATCTCTACATTATGGGGCATGAGTTGAAAAAAAGGAACATGTCTGTTTTGTTTGTGAACTGTGGTACATTGACAACCCATTCAAAATGAATAGACTGCCTTATTGTGACATATGACAACACATGAAATATCATACATTAACATCTATTTAGTATCCCACTGCAGCACATTAGAGAGCTGCACAGGTAGACAGTGACTGAACCTCAGGAAGGGTCAATTATTATTATACAGGATTTATATCGCGCCAACAGTTTGCTCAGCGCTTTACAATATAACAGGAGACAATACAGCAACAATACAGTTCAATTAACTGAGAGTGCTCACCAACACCCTCGCAATTCATTGAGCACTTCAAGCTGTCTGCCACAACGGCAGACGGAACTTGTAGTTCATTCATTCACGGGAAACTGAAGTGAACATGTGGGAGGAGCACCACTTGGCAGAACTATTTTTGAATTGTGACAGCGGGTGAGTAAAAAGGATCCCCCACCTGCTGTCACAGTGGGGGATTGTGGGAGTGTGGGCAGGTTCTCTTTGGTAACGTGTTACACTCTAAATATGGTAACACCCAAAATTGTGTAACATATTACAAAAGATGAAAGGTGTTTTCAGCAAGGACACCAGAAGATTTTTATGACTCTCCTACACTCAAAGTACAGAGGGAAAAAAGTGGACAGTTCTGTATTAATAATTCGCATAATTTGGCATCTGTGTATTAATACATTCTGTTCTAATGTGCTGATTTGGCATTAGTATTGCAATTGCTGTGGAAATTGTTTCCTTGGTAAACAAAGTCAGGGGAATAAGAAGAAGATACCTGCTGTTCCTGAGCTCACCCACATAACCAAAATGACTGGTCCATGCTCATGCCTCCAGCCATCCATAGTAGTGCTTCTCCATCGACAGGAATACATGGGCTGAGTGGTGTGCATTTGCAGCAGGAGCTAGATGCCCCTTGCATAACTTTCTGTAAAGAACAAAGGGGATACTTACAGTTGTATTCAAACATTTGCATCCTCTTGGAGAATTGGTAATATCCAATATGTACCATTTTTAAAGAAAACATGAGTGAGCAGGCAAAACACATTTCTTTTATTTCTTATAGGATTCATATTATGTAACTGTAGGTCATAACAGAATGGCACAATCCTAAAACAAAACATGGCAACAAGTAAGCAAATTAAATGACCCCTGTTCAAAAGTCATCATCCCCTTAGTTCTTTATACTGTGTATTGCCCTCTTTAGCATCAATAACAGTGTGCATTCTTTTGTAATAGTTGTCTATGAGGCCCTGAATTCTTGCAGGTTGTATAGCTGCCCATTCATCTTGGCAAAATGCCTCCAGGTCATGCAAAGTCTTTTGTCATCTTGCATGTACAGCATGTTTGAGATCTCACCAGAGTGGCTCGATGATTTCAAGTTCTGGAGACCGTGATAACCAGTCCAGAACCTTCACCTTTTTCTGCTGTAACCACTGGCGGGTCAACTTGGCCTTGTTTTTAGGGTCATTGTCATGCTGGAAATGCACAGCTTTTGTGTAGAAGACTGAAAATTGTCTGTCAGTATTTTCTGATAACATGCTGCATTCTTCTTGCCATCAATTTTCACAAAATTCCACGTGCCTTTAGAGCTCATAATCACCCCCCCCAAAAAAACATCAGTAAGCCACCACCATACGTCACAGTGAGAATGCTATTCTTTTCACTATAGGCCTTGTTGTCTCCCCTCCAAACATAGTGCTTATAGTTTAGTGACCTTAAAGCTCTATTTTGGTCTCGTCTCTCCAGATTACAGTGTACCAGAAGCTGTGAAGCGTGTCAAGGTATTGTCAGGCATATTGTAACCGGCAACTCGACCATGCAGCTCATTTTTGTTAAGGCATTGCTGTATTGTACTCATTTATACAACCATACTGTCTTTTTCCAGAGCAGCCTGTATTTGTCCTGAGGTTACCTGTGGGTTTTTCTTTGTATCCTGAACAATTCTTCTGGCAGTTGCTGCAATCTTTCTTGGACTACCTGACATTGGCTTGGTATCCAAACTTTCCATTTCTTAATAAGTGATTGAACAGTACTGACTGGCATGTGCAAGGCTTTGGATATCTTTTTATATTGTTTTCCATGTTTATAAAGTTCCATTATCTTGTTACACAGGTCTTTTGTCAGTTCTTTTATGCTCACCATAACTCAGTAGCTAGCCTGCTCAGTTTATCCATGTGAGACCTAACAAAATCATTGACTATGCACAGACACTAATTGTAATTTAAAAAGCCACAGATATAGCAATTAACCTGTAATTGCCATTTTAACCTGTATGTGTCACCTTGTGTGTCTGTACCAAGGCCAAACATTCCAGGGGATGGAAACTTATGATCATGGCCGTTTAGGTGATTTCTGTTATATTTATAATTTCAAAAGGAGCCAAACAACTATATGATAATAAATGGCTTTATACAGTCAGGTCCATAAATATTGGGACATCGACACAATTCTAACATTTTTGGCTCTATATACCACCACAATGGATTTGAAATGAAACGAACAAGATATGCTTTAACTGCAGACTGTCAGCTTTAATTTGAGGGTATTTACAACCAAATCAGGTGAACGGTGTAGGAATTACAACAGTTTGCATATGTGCCTCCCACTTGTTCAGGGATTAAAAATAATGGGACAGAATAATAATCATAAATCAAACTTTCACTTTTTAATACTTGGTTGCAAATCCTTTGCAGTCAATTACAGCCTGAAGTCTGGAACGCATAGACATCACCAGACGCTGGGTTTCATCCCTGGTGATGCTCTGCCAGGCCTCTACTGCAACTGTCTTCAGTTCCTGCTTGTTCTTGGGGCATTTTCCCTTCAGTTTTGTCTTCAGCAAGTGAAATGCATGCTCAATCGGATTCAGGTCAGGTGATTGACTTGGCCATTGCATAACAGTCCACTTCTTTCCCTTAAAAAACTCTTTGGTTGCTTTTGCAGTATGCTTTGGGTCATTATGAGCAGATAATATTACCCGAAACACTTCAGAATTCATCCTGCTGCTTTTGTCAGTAGTCACATCATCAATAAATACAAGGGAACCAGTTCCATTGGCAGCCATACATGCCCACACCATGACACTACCACCACCATGCTTCACTGATGAGGTGGTATGCTTAGGATCATGAGCAGTTCCTTTCCTTCTCCATACTCTTCTCTTCCCATCACTCTGGTACAAGTTGATCTTGGTCTCATCTGTCCATAGGATGTTGTTCCAGAACTGTGAAGGCTTTTTTAGATGTCGTTTGGCAAACTCTAATCTGGCCTTCCTGTTTTTGAGGCTCACCAATGGTTTCCATCTTGTGGTGAACCCTCTGTATTCACTCTGGTGAAGTCTTCTCTTGATTGTTGACTTTGACACACATACACCTACCTTCTGGAGAGTGTTCTTGATCTGGCCAACTGTTGTGAAGGGTGTTATCTTCACCAGGGAAAGAATTCTTTGGTCATCCACCACAGTTGTTTTCCGTGGTCTTCCAGGTCTTTTGGTGTTGCTGAGCTCACCAGTGCATTCCTTCTTTTTAAGAATGTTCCAAACAGTTGTTTGGCCACGCCTAATGTTTTTGCTATCTCTCTGATGGGTTTGTTTTGTTTTTTCAGCCTAATGATGGCTTGCTTCACTGATAGTGACAGCTCTTTGGATCTCATCTTGAGAGTTGACAGCAACAGATTCCAAATGCAAATAGCACACTTGAAATGAACTCTGGACCTTTTATCTGCTCATTGTAATTGGGATAATGAGGGAATAACACACACCTGGCCATGGAACAGCTGAGAAGCCAATTGTCCCATTACTTTTGGTCCCTTAACAAGTGGGAGGCATATATGCAAACTGTTGTAATTCCTACACCGTTCACCTGATTTGGATGTAAATACCCTCAAATTAAAGCTGACAGTCTGCAGTTAAAGCACATCTTGTTTATTTCATTTTAAATCCATTGTGGTGGTGTATAGAGCCATAATTGTTAGAATTGTGTCGATGTCCCAATATTTATGGACCTGACTGTATGATCAATAAAATACTTTTTTTGGCATGATCAGTCATATTTTCAATATCAGTGATAAAAATTTCACGATTTCTGCCAGGGGATGCAAACGTTTAAGCACAACTGTATAGGACAGAGTCACTAAAAGTGTAGTTGTTTTTTTAATGCCTGACTTTCCTCTGTATGAGCTCCCAGACTTTAGCTTTATAGCCTTACATACTCAACTTGCTTTCTGCCTGCCCCTGTGATTTGTCCAGTATGATACAGAGGTAGCAATATTTTTTATTTATTGGGTGTGATAAACCATAGAGCCAGTACCACTGCAGGTAAAATCCAGGTAATAGCAAAGCCAAAAAATGGATCCAGGCAATTATCTATGATGCTGGTTTAGAGATGCTCAAGTTATGTTCATCCCTACCTATGCAGATACCATTATGTACTTGGTTGTATGTGTAACGTCCCACACATGGCAGCCTTGCTTCCGCTAGAAAGTAAAAGTGTTACAACAGTCTTAGTAAGTGAGCACGGTGGGTGGGGGGGAGAAGGGACCCTATAATGACATCATTTTCCTATGACTCTCTGCTGTGTCCCCAATTGATCTTGTTGGGGGCTCCCCCCCACCCAGGGGCGGACTGACAACTCATGGGGCCCCCGGGCAATAGGGGATCATGGGGCCCCTGTGTCCTTGCCCAAACTCAAAAAAGCCTATGAAAAAGGTACCATGGGCATCTCATGGGGCCCCCTACTGACCCTGGGCCCTCGGACAGTGCCCGAGTTTCCAAATGGTCAGTCCGCCCCTGCCCCCACCCCCTACCCAGAGAACACAATGGGTCCAACACATCGGTGTTGATGGAATCAAGTGAATTTCTTTTCTGCAACCCATGCTTGTTGGAAAGAAATTCGCTCCATCTATGGCAAGACTTCGTTGTCTGCTCAAAGACTGATTTTATTGATAAAAGGTAGAGCATTTTGGAAAATGATACGATTTATTCATATTACGACATGTCAGGGATATATTCAGACAGACTTTGTAAAGTTACCGATAAGTCCACTTGAAGATGGGATGGGTCACATCTAACCATAAAACTAGATAAATTAGTTTTAACTTTTATTTTAGTAAATTAAGCAAAAACCCATTAAATGTAATAGCAGATAAAGGCTGCAAGCAGCCCTCTCAGGCCTTAATAGCTTAACCTGATGTAAAGTTAAAAGGAAAGGTCATTGCCTTAATCTACCATGTAAATTACAGTAATCATCAAAAAGAAACGTATTCTCTTTTCTTTTGTAACATTTAATGTAACAGCAGCATGTGAGCAATGGCTTTCCATAGAGAGGCTGACCTGGGTTCAGTCCAGTCTGCTCCGTGTGCTGTGACATGATTGCCTTATAATAACCATATTAAGCTGCACATATCACCCGTAATCGCACTGAACTTACTTGATCCTTGACCTAGTTATTTCTTTCTTGCACATTATCCTCATAAAGATTTCTGCAGGGGCTAGCTTTTATTCACATGGGTAATGTGGAAAAACAAGAGGTTGGTCTATAGCTTGGACCTTTTAGAACAGCACAAGCTGTACTTTGATCTCCTATTTTCATGTATTTCATTATTTTTGACTGTAACTTTCCATAAAAAAAGTATGGGTTCTCCTACCCCCTCTTAGCTTTTATAATAGAAATCAGACCTCACATGCAGCCTGGTTCCAGTTTACCTGCAGGTAAGGTTATACTGTTTTACTGCTACTGGGTGATCATATATATATATATATATATATATATATATATATATATATACACGTGATTGTTCATTTCCAGGAACGGGGCGTGCGCGCTGTCCTACTCGTGCTGTCATTGGCTCCTGTAGGCGTCAATCACCTGAATATGTTTTATAGCAAGAAGTAAAAAATATTGTTAGTTTTTTTTTACTTTTCACTTTTTTTTGATTTATAGTGCAAAAAATAGAAAACCCAGTGATGATCAAAAACCACCAAGAGAAAGCTCTATTTGTGTGAAAAAATGGTATAAATTTAATTTGTGTTGCATGACCGTGCAATTTTCAGTTAAAAGTAGCGCAGCGTCGTATAGCAAAAATATGGCCCGGTCATGAAGGGGGGTATATCTTCCGGAGGGCAGGTGGTTAAAGTAAACTTGTTCATTGCCCATGCAGGAAAAAACAGGTCCACTTTAATGCCCCTCTTCCCAGCAGCATGTATTTACTTTCCGTTTGCTCCACCACTGCTGTGATCAGCTGTCAAGAGGGAAGAACATACCCTCTACCTCTGGGTATGAAGGTGCATGTGACTTACTCCCATTCCTTGTCAAATGGGGACAGAGAGCGATTCTTCATTTTTTTGTAAGCTTCAGCTAGAGCATCTTGCATGGGCTTGCATTTCCTGGTCCTAACAGCTGAACAGAACTGCATGAGAGCAAAGGACAGTTGGAAAATGTGCTGCCAGGAAATTGGGCATTAAAGCAAATCTGTTGGTTTGCCCTGCAAGGATGGAGATTTAGATGCTTGCAAATGCCCATTCCTGACTGGTTCTTTTTAAAGTGTAAATGTTTTGGAACACAGATGGTGCCTTCATTGTTTTTAGTTTAGTTGTTTAAATCCACATCACCCAAAAAATATTCCGTTTTTTAATGGATAGTACAAGAGTTCTGGTTTCCAGTGGGTTTTTAGAAAGAATGAAATGGCTTGAATTTTGACTTTTTAGAATTTAAAGCAGTTGTAAACCCTTCCCTATACCCAGTGAAGTGACTGGCCTCAGGTGATACACCGAGATTAAACAAATCTTCCTATATAAAGTGTACCTTGCTTTTTCAGTGTTCTCTTCTCTAAATCTAAGTCCAGAATTTATAAAGCTTGTCTGAACTTTCAGAAAGCAGGGGGCAGGGAGCTGATTGGAGGGAAGGGACACCCCCCCCCCCCTCCCTTTCACATAGCATACAGGGACAGAACTGAGGCTGCCACTCACAGGCTGTGTGTTGGAGCTCCCTCCCCTGTCACCTTTTCTCTCTTGGGGTCAGGAAAACATGTCAGAAGTGACCCATGCTGATATCAGAGGAAGGAGGCAACAGAGAGAAATGACATTTGGTGCTCTGGATAGAGACATGTACACAATATAAAGGGGCATGCTTTGTTCATATTTCATGTTTACAACCACTCTAAATTGTATGACCAGAGGATGAGTGATACAGCGTTTTACAATCATGCATCCTCTAGAGAATTCTCCATAGAATGGCTGGTGATAAATAAAGTGTGGCTGAAAAAGTGCTATCAGAACTACACTGGGGCAGGATGAAGCTACAAACTGATGTCGAACTTTAGGGTTCAGAACATCAGTGTCAGTCACATTTTATCACATACTATGCTAGTATCACATACTATGCTAGTATGTAAGATGGGGACATATACATAATAAATACAGTTGTTATGATGTTCTCTTTTGTTTCCCGTTCTGCATTGTTTTACATGTGTCTTTTACGCCCCATTCACACCTGAGCATTTTGTAGCTGCAAAATGTTCAGGGTGGAAAAAAAATCAATTATTCTTTATTGTGGTGGTTCACATCTACACTCCAAAACGTGTGATGCTCAAAACAGTTTTGTAGCTACTTTTGTAGCTCAATTCGGGCAGATTGTTTTTTTTTGTTTTTTGTAAGCAGCTGAACGTAGAAACACATAGCAGCAAATTGTGTAACAGATGATGGTTTTCTCTACTAGCCAGTATAAAAATGGTAAAGCTCCAAAACGCTTGGAAAAAGCTGTACAAAAAAGCCCCAAAATGCACAATAAAGCACCCGAAAAAATGTGCAAAATCCTGACGCTTAGGTGTGATTGCAGGCACAGCATTAACATTGTTGTAAACCTTACCTTGTAAAACAATCCATTTAGTTTAAAACAGAAGTGAAATGCAACACATTTGTGCATATATATATATATATATATAGTAAAAAAAATTATAAACACGTGTTTCACTTTTTTTTTTAAATAAATGATTACATTCCCTTTGTCCTCAGCTGCATAACTGCAGCACAATGATCTTCCCAGTAGATGGCTGTGCAGGGGGGCTGTCAAGGCAAGTCTGATCATTGAAGGAGAGCAGGCTGAATTCTCAACACAGCTAGAGAACTGACCAGGGTGTGTTCTCCTGCCTAGTGTGGTCAGTTTATAATAGGAAAGCAGAGGGACTGGCAGGAACACCAAGGATTTCCCACTAAGGAAGCAATACAAAGAGAGCAGAATACTTTTTAATACAAGTACATGGTGCAGCAGGCTCTTATCAGGAACATAAAATGTTGGGTTTAGATATTCTTTAAAGAGAACCTTTCTGTTTCCTAAAACATGCAGCCTAAACAGAATAAATAGTGGTTACTAATATGCAAAGTTCAAATTTGTGCAAAAAGTCAGAGACCAATTCTTCATCTCTATTTTCAAACCACTCCCCTCTGTCTGCTGATGTATGCAGGTAGTCGTGACATATGATTACCGCAGGTGGAGGGGCTAGGGGGTGTAACGGATAGTCTGGCTTCACTTTCTCTATGCTGTTGGTAAACCTATATGGTGGCACCCAAAAGGGAATTAGCAGGTTCTCTGCTAACTACAATGTGGCAAATTGTGATGCCAAAATGATGATTTGAGTTGGTGAATGATCATCAAGCCTGCTAGACACAGCTGTTGTACAGTCTAATCAACTAGGGTTGTCACACTCAGACCTTAAAAAAAATACTTTTTCAAAATACACTAAACCTTTTACCATTGGAAGACTTGCCCACCCTTACTCTACACAGCTTAATATTTACTACAAATGAGTTTGGCTAAAGCTAAAAGAGAAACCTTGTTACTTTGTGAAATGCTTTTTGGTTAAAACATTGCTTTCTGACTGTGCTCAAGATGTTTTTTTTCTTAAACAGTGAACGAATCCCCACAATCTCTCATCTACCAAGATTGGGAAAATCTAGACTTGGCATAACAGCAGCCATTGCAACAGAAGCTAAAGAACTCTCGCGATCTGTCCGTTCCATCGTAGAAGTGGACAGTAAGTTTAATATAGTCTTACATTTTTTCTGTATGTGTGTGTGTGTGGTAGGGATGGAGGGTCATGTGTTTGCTCACATTATAAAAGTACACCCCTCTGTCCATACTTTGTTTTTATGGGTTGCTTTAAGAGGACTTCCAGGCATGGAACGCAATTTCGGCACATCCAGCACTGAATGGGGGGGGAGGGGTATTGTTGCTAGGAAGGTCTGTTGTTGCTGGGGGGGGGGTATTGTTGCTGGGAAGGTCTATTGTTGCTGGTGGGGAAGCCCCCCACTTTCTCCTCATTGGCTCACTGGCTGTGATTGACAGCAGCGGGAGCCAATGGACTTCCGCTGCTGTCTCAGCCAATGAGGAGGAAGAGTCCCCAGACAGCTGAGGTTGTCAAGAATGTCACTGGATCAGAGGGGGATCAGGTATGGATTGGGGGGGCTTCTGCACACAGAATACATTTTTGCTAGGGGTGGGTCTTATGTTGCTGAGGGGTCAATCATTACTAGGAGGGATCTACTGTTGAAGGAGGGGTTTATTGATGTTGGCTGATGGGAGTCTATTGTTGCTGGGGTGGATTTATTGTCACTGTGTGTGGGGGGGGGGGGGTGGCTCTGTTGCTGGGGAGGTCTATTATTGCTGGCTGCTGGGGGATCTATTATTGCTGGAGAGAATCTATGTTGATCGGGGGAGGGGGGGGGTCTATTGTTGCTAGCTACATGGGATCTATTTTACTGCCTTTCTTGTTATCATTAAGAAATTCCATACAGATTACTGATCACCACAAAATTATAATTGGTTCTGTATTCTATACAAGGGGGTGGTATTGGGAGGTGGGTAGGGGGTGGCGCCAAGGAATGGTGCTTGGAGGTGGGTAGGGGTCAGAGACAAGGGGTGACTCAGAAGGGGGGAGTTCCTGCACCTATTTTCTGAGATAAAAAGCCCTGGTATATACCATACATGGCTGATGCCCTTAGAAGCAGAAAATCACAGAAGTTGACTCTGCTACTCCAGCAATCTCCACTTACTTTGTGGTGTTGTGTCGAGCGGCTGTCCTGCTGCATCGTGAGCACGGGAGGTCAGCCATATAGCACAAGCAACATTCAGAGAAAGGTTTAAATTTTCTATGTGAATGCAACGAGTTCTATGATTGGGCAAGTCGAAGAGGCAGTGGGTTGACATCACACTCTCCAGCATTTTGGATAGAAAACACTCCAAGGCTTTTTTCTAAAGGTATAGTAAGTTTTTTTTGAAAATGTTTTGGCCACAAGTTTTGGAAAATGCAGGAAAGAAAATTAAAATGTATTTTTGTACACAAAGTTGTCTATAAGATATTTCTAACACACATCATAGGCATACTTAGAAACAAACCTCAAAACACGTTCTGCTTCTCCTCCCGAGTGTAAGACTTTTTTACATCCTAGCCACACAATGGGGCACAAAATCCAAGGTGCATCTTTAGGCTTTCTATTGGCATACATTACCATTACACATCTAATTTCCATACTATCACATTTTTGGTGGCCATGTAGCACCAGGACAGTGGATAAAATTACCACATTTTTTAACGTGATGGCAAAGCAAGACTTTTGTTGATCCATGTGGGTGTCATATGAAGTCCTCTCGGAGATGAAGATGACAGCAACGAAGAAAAATGCGTTTTATTTTTTAACAGTTTTGGTCTTTTTTCGCTCATTTAACAAAAAATCCAGTGGTGAATAAATACCACCTAAAGAAAGCTCTAGGTGTGAAAAAAATGATAAAAATTTAGTTTGGGTACAGCGGTGCATAACCGCGCAATTGTCATTCAAAGTGTGACACTGCTGAAAGCAAGAGGAGTTAAAAGTGCCAGTTAAAAGATTTCATTTTTTTGCCCCACGTTTTTGTAAAATGTGGAAGGGAAAAAATACATATATTTTTTACATTTAAGAAAAATTATTCTTTCTACTGTCACCATAGTGTCAATGTACTACTTGGGGGGGGGGGGGGGGGGGTGATCAGGATATTTTCTTTTTTCACTGTGGTTGCTTTTACTGCCATGACTGCTGTAAGAGCAGTCATTTCTCACTCTCTCTCTGGTCTCTGGTTGCATTCCTGCAGCCATTGAGAAATACTGTGATACCTGTGACTGGCCACAGCTATCACATGGTACAGGGCTGCTGTGATTTGGCCCTGTACCGTGTGATCTCGCTGACTAATCACAGAGTAAACGATGATGCCAGGAAACTACATATTGTTTACCACTGTGATCGCTGGTTGGCTATAATGATCAGTATTCCTCTTTGTCCACCTGGACATAGCAGAAAGTTGATCGTGCACTGCACGCTTCCAGGTAGCGAGCACAAGCGATGGATGCAGGGGGACATACGAGTACATCCACTCGCATCGACGCTGCTCCCAGCCGGCTGTTTATGTACAGTGGCAAGGCAGGAAACGGTTAAACAGTAAGTTTGGTGTTCACTAAATTTCGGCAAGTGTTTTTCAGTACTTGCAGTGTTTTTAAAGGGATAATTCATGAAAAATGTGCATGTATTGGAAAGAGGTACTGAGCAAATTTTTTTCTATTTTGACCATTTTTATTATAATATCAATATAATTAATTCTTTTTAATATTTTGCCATTATTTGACATAACTATAAAATCTGTTTTTATCTCCAAAAGCACCACTCCTGCTTCAACTTGCTGGCAAAAGGGACAACATCACCAATATTACACATTCATATTATTTCAACAGTGGCTAGCCTCTTACTCCAAATTGCTTGCTTTAGAAAAACCGATATTTACTCTGTTTCTGTGTCCACCATAATGGGCTTCACATTACTGTCTAGCAGCAGGGTGGCCTTCCCATGCCATGAGCTGCCCCATTTTCTTTCTGTAATGAAATTATGCGCACAGAAGGGGTCATTGAGGACATAGTGAGTGACAAAAAAGTTGTGAAATGGAAATTATGTACTAATAAAAATAATAACTTTATTGTCGGCATTATGCAATCAGATACACATTCACACATAAGTGAATTCATGTTTAAGAACGTCATTCATGAAAGCTTTTTCAGTTCCAACTATTAAAGGAACTTATTGTGTTCTAATAGCAAAGATTAGTTATTTTATAGGGGGGGGTTCTCATTTTACATGAGTTATTTTTATGATGTTCTGAATTACATGCCTGGGCTCAAAAAATGTGAGTTACACAAAGAGCATTGGCCTGCAGAGCAATTTGGGTCTTCAGTGCTTGCAGTTCTAAATTACAGTATTGTACATCAAACAGGATCTAAACGTTAAACATTTTTTACCTTAATACATTCCCTGCTTTAAGGTAAAAAATGTTTAGCTAGTAATATTGCCCTCTCACTCCCCCTTATACTTACCTCACTCGATCCAGTGATGCGCCCGTCTGTAGCGGCTCTCCCCACTCTCACAGACTTTGCTGAGGCAGCGGGAGCCATGGGTTCCTGCTACTGTCAATCGAATGAAAGGAGCGGGCGCTGTCCGTGTCTATGGACGCATAGTGGTGACACACTAAGAAGGAGGAGCCAGGAGCTCTGGCAGGGGACCCTAGAAGAGGAGGATTTGGGCCGCTCTGTGCAGTTATATTGCACAGAGCAGGTGATTATAACATGCATGTTTACAATCACTTTAAAAATGAACAGCAGCCAAGTAGATAGAAATACTGAATAATGCAGCTACTGTATGTATTCATATTAAAAAAAATAAAACCTATTTCCAAACCATATTTTTTTTTAAAGTGCCTGGGCCTTTAAAAAAAAAAGTTGTTGCCTCAATACTTACCACCTCTCTAGTGCTACCTTCCCCCTGCAGACTTAAAGTGGTTGAAAACCTCAGACATGAAATATGAAAGTAAATCCCTCTATAGTGTGTACATGTCTCAGTCCAGAGCACTATGTCAGTCTGTCTGCTGCCTCCTTCCTCTGCTATCAGCATGAATCACTTCTAAGAAGTTTTCCTGACGCCAAGAGAAAAATGATGGCAGGGGAGGGACAGCCTCAGCTCTGTTCCAGTGTGTTGTGCGGAGGAAGGGGGGTGTCTTTTCTTCTAATCAGCTCTCAAAGATTTGCTCACTGGGCTCTGTAGGGCAAAACTTCAACTCTCCACCCACTTTTTTTCTGAATTCTCAAACATGCTTTATAAATTCAGCACTTTGGACGGCGGTAGAGAGGAGAGGGCTGCAAATTAACAGGTACAACTTGTGTAGGAGTTTTATTAGTTTCATCTCTGTGTATCACCTGAAGTCAGTCACTGCACTTGGTATACATTAGGGTTTACAACCACATTACCACTCCATGTTCAGTGCTCTTTCTCTGATGTGAAAATCGGAGGGACGAAAGGGCCGCCTGGCTATCAGTCCGGTATAGGCTGGGGGCGGGATCTGGTTAAGCTGACAATAAAAACAGGAAGCTGCTTTCTATGCAGCGCTGCACCAGATGTTGCACTCTTTAATTTTAGTAAATCTCCCCCACTGCATTGTTGCCGGAGGGGTAAGTGCAGTGGGCTTTTGTTCCATCTTATTGTTCAGCTTCTGATTTATGGTGTTGCTAGATGTCCTGTGTAATAGCTGGAAACCATATACAATCCTTCATGTGCTTCAACCAGTACTAGTATAGGAAATTCACATGCAAATCATGTGCAATAATCAGATTACTGTATAATGTCAAAACAGAGGTGCAAAAAAAAATGTGTACATTGGAATAGAAAATCAAGCTCCTGTGCAATTTTTCTGATGACACCTTTGCAAGGATCTTGTTACTAAATCGTCACACAATTTTTCTCTTATGAATAAACAGATGATTGTAAATCAAACACTTTTTAAAACCGCAATCTTGTATGTTCTGATGTCCCTAAGGCTGATTCTCGCTTTCACATGTTTAATGAACTTAAATGCACAAATGTAAAATATATGGTGAAATTGGTGGTGTTATTTATCTTACAGCTGAACTCCAGGCAAACAACTAAAAACACAGATGGAATACATATAAGGGATCTATTTTTTCCTGCCAAAGGATTTGTTTTTATGTCAGTTCTGTCCAGAGATTTACACCGCACAACACGGTCTAGTCTGGCAGGGAGGGAGAACTGATTTTTCTCTAATGCAGTTCAGTAGCACTAAGGCCTCTTTTACACGGGTGACTCAAGCAGGTCCGCCTGTTTTTCAGATGAACCTCATCGCATGGTCCATGTATCCCTGTGGGCCGGCGGGTTTAAACAAACTTGTGTCCACCTACAGTGGGGCAAAAAAGTATTTAGTCAGCCACCAATTGTGCAAGTTCTCCCACTTACAAAGATGAGAGAGGCCTGTAATTGGCATCATAGGTAGACCTCAACTATGAGAGAAGAAAAAAAAAAATATCCAGACAATCACATTGGCTGATTTGGAAAGAATTTATTTGCAAATTATGGTGGAAAATAAGCATTTGGTTAATATCAAAAGTTCATCTCAATACTTTGTTATATATCCTTTGTTGGCAATGACAGAGGTCAAACGTTTCCTGTAAGTCTTCACAAGGTTGGCACACACTGTTGCTGGTATGTTGGCCCATTCCTCCATGCAGATCTCCTCTAGAGCAGTGATGTTTTGGGGCTGTCGCTGGGCAACACGGACTTTCAACTCTCTCCAAAGGTTTTCTATGGGGTTGAGATCTGGAGACTGGCTAGGCCACCCCAGGACCTTGAAATGCTTCTTACGAAGCCACTCCTTTGTTGCCCGGGCGGCATGTTTGGGATCATTGTCATGTTGGAAGACCCAGCCACGTTTCATCTTCAATGCCCTTGCTGATGGAAGGAGGTTTGCACTCAAAATCTCACGATACATGGCCCCATTCATTCTGTCCTGTACATGGATCAGTCGTCCTGGTCCCTTTGAGAAGAAACAGCCTCAAAGCATGATGTTGCCACCCCCATGCTTCACAGTAGGTATGGTGTTCTTTGGATGCAACTCAGCATTCTCTCTCCTCCAAACACAACGAATTGTGTTTCTACCAAACAGTTCTATTTTGGTTTCATCTGACCATATGACATTCTCCCAATCCTCTTCTGGATCATCCAAATGCTCTCTAGCAAACTTCAGACGGGCCCGGCCATGTACTGGCTTAAGCAGGGGGACACGTCTGTCACTGCAGGATCTGAGTCCCTGGCGGCATAGTGTGTTACTGATGGTAGCCTTTGTTACGTTGGTCCCAGCTCTCTGCAGGTCATTCACTAGGTCCCCCCGTGTGGTCCTGGGATTTTTGCTCACCGTTCTTGTGATCATTTTGACCCCACGGGGTGAGATCTTGCGTGGAGCCCCAGATCGAGGCAGATTATCAGTGGTCTTGTATGTCTTCCATTTTCTAATTATTGCTCCCAAGCTGCTTGCCTATTGCAGATTCAGTGTTCCCAGCCTGGTGCAGGTCTACAATTTTGTTTCTGGTGTCCTTCGACAGCTCTTTGGTCTTCACCATAGTGGAGTTTGGAGTGTGACTGTTTGAGGTTGTGGACTGGTGTCTTTTATACTGATAACAAGTTCAAACAGGTGCCATTGATACAGGTAATGAGTGCAGGACAGAGGAGCCTCTTAAAGAAGAAGGTACAGGTCTGTGAGAGCCAGAAATCTTGCTTGTTTGTAGGTGACCAAATGCTTATTTTCCACCATAATTTGCAAATAAATTCTTTCCAAATCAGCCAATATGATTGTCTGGATTTTTTTTCTCATTTTGTCTCTCATAGTTGAGGTCTACCTATGATGCCAATTACAGGCCTCTCTCATCTTTTTAAGTGGGAGAACTTGCACAATTGGTGGCTGACTAAATACTTTTTTGCCCCACTGTACCTCCAATCCAATGCGCTCCGCTTAAAAAAAAAAAAATGGAAGAGGGTCTGTCCCTCTCTGTCTAGGTGTATCAGATCAGAGGGCAGTCAGGTGTAAACGGACAACTAGTATGTTTAAACCCTGCCACCCATAGATCAAAGTGGGCTGTTTCCGCTCTGCATAAACTGAGCAGACATGGGCCTGTCATCCACTAGCTCTGCTCCAATCAGCAAAGAAATCCCATGGTACTTGCACTGCTTGCATTTACAAAATACATTTAATTATGTGTTTATGATCAGAGAGCTGCATTACTTTGTTTATTTCTTATCTGCCCAGAGTTAGGCTTTAACAGTTATGCGGTCACAGCTGCTGTTGCAATCTTTTTTGCACACGTTTTGAAACATCATTTTAGGCCTGAAAAGTAGTAAAACCCCCCAAACATTATTAATTTTCTGGAAGCAGTTCCAATATCTGCTCATTGATATATCAAGTGCAAATTTTTGGGGGAAAAAATAGTTAATTTTAGAGAACACAAACACAATATATTACCCAATTTTTGGTGAAATATAAGAGATTAGGTTGCACCAATTAAATACCTACCATACCAAGCTTTAAAATTGCATGATTACATTCCATTCCAAATATGATCATTGTAACTCATAGAGCATGTCAACGTGCTCATAGGGTAGCACACAGGAGACCATTGGCAAGTAACATAAATCAATGTCGATAGCCAAAATATTGCAAATAATGTTGCCCCTTGCTATGTTGGAGTAATCAAAGCGGAGTTCCATCCAAAAGTTGAAGTTCTGCTGATCTGCCTCTACTTCCCCCCCCCCCCCCCCCCAACACCCGATAGCAGATTGAAAAAATCGGCTCGGGGTGAGGACACTGCGGGGGCCCAAATATTAGAAGTCAGCAGCTACAGTACTTTTAACTTTTGGGAGGAAGGGAGGGGGGACTTTGCTTTAATGCAAGACAGAATAACTGGGAGTGAACAAGAAGTACTCCCTAAATTTAAATTTAAAATTAGTAATGCACCGATATATCAGCCTCTGAAATTCATTGACCTAAAATAGACCTATCAGAGTTTAGCCATTAGAAAAAAAAAAAGGCACCGATAATAATAATTGACTTCAATGCAAAATCACGTCCCGTTGACTTCAATGCTAAATTGCATCCCATTGACTTCAATGCAAAATGGTGTCCCATTGACTTCAATGCAAAATCGCATTCCCATTGACTTTAATGCAAAATCACGTCCCCTTGACTTCAGTTTAAAAAAACCGCCCCCCCATTGACTTCAATTTAAAAAAAATGCCCCCCCTATTGACTTCAGTGTAAAAACACCTCTACTTAGTTTGTTTAAGTTTGATATATATTTCATTTTTTTTTTTCTGTCCAATTTTTGCTTTATTTTAATAAATGTTACTTTACGTTACTGGTTTGTATTTGTTAAATTCATATTAATTTATATTCATTATATTAATTAAAAAGTTGAATATAATATAATTCTATATATAAAAATATATATCGTTTTTTAAACTGTCTATTTCGGTTTTGGTTTTCAGCCAAGTGCATCCTGAATTTTCAGTTTCAATCTAGAATTTTTAATTCGGTGCACCATTATAGAATATCTAGGTAAGACAAGAGAAAGAAGAAAGGGACGTTGGAGGGTAGAGACAAGAAAGAAGCAAGTGCAAGAGAGGCAGAGGTGAGGGGGAAAAAAAGGGGGGGAGGAAAGAGACTGAGGAGGAAATAGGGAAAAAATGGCCTGGTCAGGAAAGAGGGTAAATCCTCTGGAGGGCAAGTGGTTAAATTGTTAGGATGTGCAAACTCTGTGTATATTTAATAGAGAATATACCACTTGCCCTCCTGAGGATTTACCCTCTTCCTGACCAGGTCATTTTTTGCGTTTCGGTGCTGCGTTACTTTAACGGACAACTGCACGGTCATGCAAAGCTGCACTCAAAGGAAATTTACATCCTTTTTTTTTCCCCATATATTGAGCTTTCTTTTTGGTGGTATTTGATCGCCTCTGCGTTTTTTTACTTTTTGTGCTATAAAATAAAAAAAGACCAACAATTTTGAGAGACAATATTTTTGACTTTTTGCTATTAAACATGTCCTGTAAAAAATGTTGTCTAAATTTAGGCCAAAATGTATTCTGCTACATGTCTTTGCTGAAAAAAAAATCCCAATACGTGTAAATTAATAGGTTTATGTGAATGTTATAGTGTCTACAAATGGTGGTATATATACTGGAATTTTTTTTTCTTTTTAATTTTTACTTGGCGGTGATCAGTGACTTATAGCGGGACTGTGGCAGACATTCTGACACCGAGGGAACTGACTTGGTGTCACCAATACAGTGGTCAGTGCTAAAAAAAAAAAAAAAAAAGCACTGACACTGTACTAATGGCACTGGCCAGAAAGGGGTTAACATGATGGGCGATAAAAGGGTTAACTGTGTGCTGGGAGTGTTTTACTGTGGGGCAGTGTCTGTGTGCTTCACTGTAATTACACTGTTCTGGATGGCTGTGCTGTGCACAGCCATTGAAAGCAGTGTGCCTGAGCTGACAGGGAGGAGAACTGTTAGTAAATAAAACAGTTCTCCTCCCCGTTGCAGATCCTCGGAAATCACAGGGTGCCGATGAGTAATCACCGGCTGGGTTCCTGTGATTGACAGCCGCTGCCACGAATGGCGGCATGGGTAGGGCGTGCGCATCGCGTGCGCCCCCTACCCGGAAATGCAAAATCATGTATATTTATGTGATTTTGTGCACCCGTGCCGCCTTGTAGCAGTATTTCATAAAATTCTAATTACTAACATTGACGTACAAAGCTGTTCATAACACTGCCCCAAACTACATCACCGACCTGATATCCATATACCACCCAAAACGTACTCTCCGCTCCTCACAAGATCTCCTACTCTCTAGTTCCCTGGTCTCCTCCTCCCATGCCCCTCTCCAGGACTTCTCCTGGGCTTCCCCCATCCTCTGAACTCCCTACCCCAATCCATCAGACTGTCACCTACCCTCCTCACCTTTAGGGGCACCCTGAAAACCCATCTCTTCAGGGAAGCCTACCCCACCCTCACCTAATTGCCGATCTCCTCCACTCATCCTACCACTCCATCCCCACAGCTATTTCCTCCTGTGCCACCATCCCCTCCCTCCTAGATTGTAAGCTCCAAGGAGCAGGGCCCTCGAACCCCTCGTGTATCTCATTGTATTGTTACTGTACTGGCTTATGTATTGTCTCCCATTGTAATGTACAGCGCTGAGCAAACTGTTGGCTCTATATAAATCCTGTATAATAATAATAATTTCTGCTATAGGGCGGTCAGGAAGCGGTTAATACATTTTCATCCAGTGCATTTCTGCGTTCTGATGTATGCATTTGTACACGGGATGCAAAAAGTACCATTTTTCCAAATTATCCTGTGGATCACAGGAGTGCAGTTTGTTCTGCACTCCTGTGACCTGTATTCAGGCAACTTCGGGCTGAAGCTCGCTGTTGGCTGACATCACTCAGCCAGTCCAATCTGGGGAAGATCCCAACTTCAAAGTCGGGATCCACCCCAGAGTCTGGAGCGGCACCTGGCTCAGCCTCTCAGCGAGTGGCTGAGAGCCTGAGCCAGCTGCTCTGGCTGTCAGCGAGTGGCTGCTCCGGCTGTCAGCGAGTGGCTGAGAGCCTGAGCCAGCTGCTTCCTCCCCCACCACAGCCCAGCAGACAGCGGTGACTGACAGTCCCACTCTCTGCTCAGAGCGGCTGTGAGAAGTCGGCGATCAGCAGTCATGTGATGTCTGAGTTCTCACACTTAGACCCGGCGGGGAACAGATGCAGCATCGGCCAGTGCTACATCCACCTAGGTGAGTATGATTTTTTTTTTTTTTTTTTTTTTAAATGACCATACTTCTCTTTCAAGGTTATGTTATGCAGACCGTTCTGATACAAAATATTTTTAGCAGACTTCAATTAATAGGCCTCTAATTGGGTAGAACAATATGGAGGGTTCATGCAGTGAGTCCACAAACTCCCCGATGAATGGCAGCAAGCAGTCAGGATCACAACAACAGTTGTTTCAGGCAGTCTTCCAGCAATTAACCGGGTTGCTGTGGAAATCCATTTTAATCAGGTATTTCATATTCTCTGTTTCTGTACATTCTGTTCTGCGATTAAGCAGGTTCTCATTACACTTCCTACTGAAGTAAGAGGTAAATGACCTCTTTCCTTGTTGAGTCCGTCCCAGGTGCCTATTCCACCTGTAAACTGACACAATACATCCAAGCCCCACCCTGAGTTTTTTCGTAATTCAGCAACACGGAAAAGAAAAAAACCCAAAACTTTGATAAATGAAATATCTTTTCGGAGCAGTGGTTGTACAGAGCAAGAACTAGGTCACCGATGGATGCAGGTTCAGAAACACTCCCCCAGGATATCTCATCGCATTATCTGTTGAATTACTGCACACAGTGTTGCTGGCTTGGCTGATTACAGTTCACAGATTGCAGACATGAACTGAAAATCCTCTACTGCAGCAGTTTTCTGTTCTCCGGAAGAAACAACTTAATTCAATGGCTTGGTGACTTAATTAGTCGGGAACATCTCAGGGAAGAACTTATTGCTGTTTTATATTTTTTTCCTCCTGTACGAATGTAAAGTATTTCATATTCCCCATCTCACTGCATCAGCAAAAAGAATGAACTTGTCCACAGCAGTAGGTTAGAAAAAAGCCAAATATCTAAACAAAATATAGAAAGGATCTCCTAAAAGGAAAATTTATGTTTTTTGATCACTTTATTATATAGTGTATCCAAAGCCAACATTTTTTTTTCAAAGCCAAAACTTTTTTTTTTGGTTTTGTTTTCTATACAGTAGTGGGGGTTATCACTCCTGTCAGGTTTTTATTGATTGTTTTGTATCCTTTAGCAGGAAATGCGTAAAGCTCAAACTTTCAGAAACTTTATATAGCGTTTTGCAAGCTCCCGGGGCTCTCTGGACTTAAAAATCTGCATTCTTTTGCTAGAAACTCTCTCTCTCTCTCTCTCTCTCTCCTTCCTTTATTAGGTACACCTGTTCAGTTGCTTGGTAACACAAATTTCTAATCAGTCAGTCACATGGCAGTAACTCAGTGCATTTAGGCAACTAGACATGATGAATGGGGAAGAAAGGGGATTTAAGTGACTTTGAATGTGGCATGGTTGTTGGTGCCACACTGCCTTTAAAAGTGATTGAGCGACTGTATAGCCAATTGGATCACTTTTACCATGTGCAGATGTAAATGTAAGAGACCAAAGTAACCTTAAGACTAGAAGAATCCTGAAGAAGTGGGAAAACCCATGAAATGTGTAGACTTTGGTCTTTAACCTCCCTAGCGGTATTCCCGAGTGTAGCTCAGGGTAAAATGTCAGTACCAAAAGCGGTAACCCCGAGCTACACTCGGGCTTACCATGCGGCACTGCATAGGGAGTCCCTACAGAGCTTACCTTTTCCTTCGCTCCCGCGATGTGTCCCCTGCAGCGTCCCCGGCCATCTCCTCTGGCCGATGCCAACATCTGGCTTCTGTGTTCCGGTCCCTGTGACGTCGGGATGTACGGGCGCCGCCGGCGGCGGGAAATTTGAAAATTTTAAAAAGTCATTTTTTTCAAAACAAATTTTTCATAGTAAAACATTGCTGTTTCAACCCATTTCACATACATTTTGTCCCGAGTGCTTTGTCCTGTGCCCTGCCTGCATTTTGTCTGTTCTCTCTGCCTGGAAACTGAGAAACGTCCATGGCGTCCAAAAAGTGTCCCTTTAGGTCAAAAGCGGGTTTAGACCAGCTAGAGAACAGCGATAGTAAATCAGAACCACTTGCAGAATTGAGTGATAATGATTCGTGGGGGAAATTCGTCATCAGACACTGAAAACGATTTTGCGACTTTGCTCAGCGATGTGCGAACTTGGCGCTATATTTCAAATTTCAGTGTTTTTGGTTTGATTATATTATTGAATTAAATGTATTATTATTATATTATTTTTTATGATTATTTATTAAATTATAATTTATGATTTCGTGTTTCAAATTTTATCATACCCGGGATGTTTAATAGACTCTTGTTCGGACAGATTTCAGTGAGTTATTCCTAAAAATTACAGCCTACAATAAAAAAACAACATATTTCCATGCAAAATAACGGTACTGCTTTCAGCACCAAAAATCTGAAATAATCATACCGCCAGGGAGGTTAATTTACACATTCAGGCCACTTGCATTTAAAACTATGACTTTGGTCTCTTATACTGTATGTACATTTGTTTAGCACGAATACATAATTTTAAGCCTTGTTTAGGCAAATTTTATGTGGATTTTGTAGTAAAAAATGTGAGTATTTTAAATGTGAGTTGCTATTAAAAGCATATTTAAAGTAATATTAAAGGTTTGGTTTTATTTTAAAAAAATAACAAACATGTAATACTTATCTGTAATGGTTTTGCACAGTAGTCCTGAACCTCCTTTTCTCGTGTCCCTCGCTGGCGCTTTTGGCTCCTCCCCCTTGACCAGCGCCCCCAATAGCAAGCTGCTTGCTATGGGGGCAATGATGCGTGCTCTGTCCCCAGCCCTGCTCTATGCATCCATGAGATGCATAGAGCCACGGCTCAGCCCCACATCCTACATTCTCCTCACTGGCTGTGATTGACAGCAGTGGGAGCCAATGGCTCCCACTGCTGTGTCTCAGCCAATGAGGAGAGTGAGAGAAACTCGGGACAGCCGAGGCCCCAATGCACATCGCTGGATCGAGAGGGGGCTCAGGTGGGTGTGTGTGGGGGGGAGGGGGGCTACTGGGTGCTGCTGCACGCAGAAGGTAAAAAACCATTGAACCATTACAACCACTTTAAAGTCTCATTTGGCGTTAGTAGTTTTTCAGCCTATTTTTTCAGTTACTAGTGAAAATATTGCCATCCCTTGTCTGTACTGTTGATTTTCAGAGTGAAAAATTAAAACAGATTCTGCAGGAAATACTTATACGAGCAAGGGCAGGCACTGCAGAATTGCTAGCTCTAAAAAGTGTTTCTATCCAAGTATAAGTGAATTCCTTTTAACATCAGTTAGCAGATAAAAACATTCCACAATATAATCAGTTAAAGTGGAGTTCCACTCAACGTATCAAAAAATAAAAGTAAGCAGCTACAAAAACTGTAGCTGTTGACTTTTAAAAAAACAGTCACTTACCTGTCCCTCGGTCCTATGGTGTGCCCCCCTCATCCCGTTTCACCAGCCTTCCTGTATTCCAGGAGGCTGGCATCTTCAATGTGGGCACCCGGCTGTGATAGCTTGCGGCTTTATAGCTGGGTACCCACTGCGCATGCGCGAGTAGCGCTGCACTTCGTAAATGGTCCTGTAGTCTTCTGGGACCTGTCACGTGCCCCAAAAGACTACAGGGAGGGAGGGTAGGAGGACACCTTCCGCTTCCGATCGCCTAGGCGATCAGACCGGAAGTGGGAGCGGGTACCTGTCAAATTGGGGTACCCGCCCCCCAAAGGTGCCAATCCCTAATGGGGAGCAGGGGAGCAGTCCTTAAGGTGGAACTTCCCCTTTTGGGCGGAGCTCCACTTTAAGTATGTCATCGTTGTTTTAAGGAAACATAAGCAAAAAAAAAGCACTGCAAGGTGGAAACATTTTTGCTATGGCCCAGGAGCTAGAAGGAAATGGCATGCTTGGTGTAGCAATGCAACATCAGCTCCCAGTGTGAGGGGTCTGCGCTGCTACAGTGGCTGCTGCAATCTTCCAGGTTCTGGACCCACCCGGGGGTGGTTTTCTTGTTCTGCAAGGTCTCCAATATTTTTTCAGTGAATACAGGGCATTCTCTGATTGGACAAAGTGGAGAGGTGGGACACACCTCCTGGCTTCTGAAGCCCTTAAAGGGCCGGGAGGCTCCGGCGCTAAGGGGTTAAGATCATACCTGGAATTCAGCTTTAACCACTTCCTGTCCGGACACTTTTACCCCCTTCCTGTCCAGGCCAATTTTCAGCTTTCGGCGCTCTCACATTGTGAATGACAATTACTCAGGCATACAACACTGTATCTAAATGAAATTATTATCATTTTTTTCAAACAAATAGAGCTTTAATTTGGTGGTATTTAATCATCACTGGGGTTTTTATTTTTTGCTAGAAAAATGAAAAAAGACTGAAAATTTTGAAAAAAAACATGTTTTTCTTAGTATTTGATACTAAATTTTGCAAATAAATATACTTTCTTCATAAATTTAGGCCAAAATCCATTGTGCTACATTTTGTTGGTAGACATAACCCAAATCAGTGTGTATTATTTAGTCTTTGTGAAAGTTATAGAGTCCACAGACCACGGTATATATATTTGATATATTTGAAAATGTATCAATCCTGATGCACGGACTACCTATATAATTTCTTGGGGCCCTAAAATGCCAGGACAGTACAAATACCCCCCAAACGACCCCTTTTTGGAAAGTATACAGTCTGAGGTATTTAATGAGAGGCATGGGGAGTTTTTTGAAGTTGTCATTTTTTGCCAATTTTTTAAGGAAATGATGAAAGTAAAAAAAATTCTTTTTTTTTTCCCCACAAAGTTGTCATTTAACAAGTTCTTTCTCTCACACGGCATAGGCATACTTGCAATTACACCCCAAAACACATTCTGCTACTCATCCTGAGTATGGCGATACCACATGTGTAAAACTTTTTCACAGCCTAACCACATAGAAGGGCCCCACATCCAATAAGCACCCTTAGGCGTTCTAGGGGCAAAAATTACACATCTAATTTCTTGACTGTCTATCACAGTTTTGGAGGTCCTGGAGCACCAGGACAATTGAATTACCCACAAAATGACCCCATTTTCAAAAGGAAACACCTCAAGGTATGTTTTAAGAGGCATGTGGAGTCCTCTGAAGACTTCATTTTTTGCCACGTGTTTTTGGAAAATGTGAAAAGAAAATGAAAATGTATTTTTTTTTACACAAAGTTGTCAATCTATGAGATATTTCTATTACATAGCATAGGCATACTTAAAATGATACCTCAAAACGCATTCTTTAACTCCTGCTGAATATGGCGATACCAAATGTGTGAGACTTTTTCACAGTCTGGCCACATAGAGGGGTTCCACATCCAATAAGCACCTGTTAGCGTTCTAAGGGCAAAAATTACACATCTAATTTCTTGACTACCTATTGCCGTTTTGGAGGTCCTGGAGCATCAGGGCAATGGAATTATCCACAAAATGACCCCATTTTGGAAAGCAAACACCCCAAGGTATGTTTTAAGAGGCATGCAGAGTCTTCTGAAGACTTCATTTTTTGCCACAAGTTTTTGGAAAATGCGAAAAGAAAATGAAAATGTATTTTTTTCTACACAAAGTTGTCAATCTATGAGATATTTCTAATACACTGCATAGGCATACTTAAAATTACACCCCAAAACACATTCTCTAACTCTTCCTGAATATGGTGATACCAAATGTGTGAGACTTTTTCACAGTCTGGCCACATAGAAGGGTTCCACATCCAATAAGCACCTGTTAGCGTTCTAAGGGCAAAAATCGCACATCTAATTTCTTAACTACCTATTGCTGTTTTGGAGGTCCTGGAGCATCAGGACAATGGAATTATCCACAAAAAGACCCCATTTTGGAAAACAAACACCCCAAGGTATGTTTTAAGAGGCATGGGGAGTCTTCTGAAGACTTCATTTTTTGCCATAAGTTTTTGGAAAATGTGAAAAGAAAATGAAAATATATTTTTTTTTATGCAAAGTTGTCAATCTATGAGAAATTTCTATTACACAGCATAGGCATACTTAAAATTACACCTCAAAATGCATTCTTTAACTCCTGCTGAATATGGCGATACCAAATGTGTGAGACTTTTTCACAGTCTGGCCACATAGAAGGGTTCCACATCCAATAAGCACCTGTTATATAGGTCCTGGAGCATCAGGGCAATGGAATTATCCACAAAATGACCCCATTTTGGAAAGCAAACACCCCAAGGTATGTTTTAAGAGGCATGGGGAGTCTTCTGAAGACTTCATTTTTTTTTGGAATATGTTAAAAGAAAATGAAAATGTATTTTTTTCTATGCAAAGTTGTCAATATAGAAGATATTTCTAAAACACTGCATAGGCATACTTAAAATTACACCCCAAAACACATTCTCTAACTCTTCCTGAGCATAACGATACCACACGTGCAAGACTTTTTCACAGCCTAACCAAATGGAGGGGCCCCACATGCAATAAGCACCGTTAGGCATACTAAGGGCAAACATTACACATCTAATTTATTGACTACGTATCACAATTTTGGAGGTCCTGGAGCTTAACCTACTAGTACGTGGCTGTCCACATAGCACTATGTTCATTCACCAAGAAGTTGAACAAAAGATAAACCAAAGAGTACCTGTTGTTTCAGTGCAGAAGATGGGTGGCACCAGTGTCTTGCAGGAAGGTAGCCAGTGGGATGTGCAGATGGGTCAGTACCGGTGTCATGCATAGACATGGTGAGCAAACAGGCAAAGTAGTGGTCCAGGAAGAAGACAGAAACATGGTCCATAAAAAGGCCACAGTCAATACAGACAGCAAGCAAAGACGTGGTAAAAGGATTGGTCCAGGCAGAAACATTAAGCTTAGGGCCTTGGTTAGGTAAGACTGGACAAAGGGGTAGAGGCTTCATCCCACCCAAATCTCTTCGAAGCCTCTGGTCTCCAGACCCTGATCTGGGAATTAAAAAACCCAAAGAAAACAAAAAAGTTTTCTCTGCTCGGAAACACTACTCTGGATCCCCTCACATACGTGAGACCCCTGTGTTGTCTTGAATCCCACTACTAAAGTGGGAGGGCAAAAGATCAGTCCAGGAGGCAGGCAGAGGCATGGTCGATTAACAGGCCGAGGTCAGTTCAGGCAGCAGGCAGAGGCATGGTCGATTAACAGGCTGAGGTCAGTTCAGGCAGCAGGCAGAGGCATGGTCGATTAACAGGCCGAGGTCAGTTCAGGCAGCAAGCAGAGGCATGGTCGAGTAACAGGCCGAGGTCAGTTCAGGTAGCAGGCAGAGGCATGGTCCATTAACACGCCGAGGTCAGTTCAGGCAGCAAGCAGAGGCATGGTCAATAAACAGGCCGAGGTCAGTTCAGATGGAAGGCAGGAAAATGAATTCAGGCAACAGGCAGAAACGTGGCAGGGAAATAGCAAACAGAGGACAAAGAAATATATCTTCAACGTACTTCACTAATAATGTAGTGCGGTATGGTAGATACGGAAGCACTCTTCTATACAGAGACCAGGCTTTGAGGGACACTGGGGACAGTAGTATCGGGTGTCAGATCGAATTCTATGTTTGGAGCATACCCGACATCTCTTTTGAGGATTGCGGTCTGTTTCGGTAGGGGGGACGATATTGGGGAAATGTCTTTCATGCAATCGGCTCACTGCATCAGACCGAATTTGTTCAGGTACGGGTCTTACTTGATAGATGAGGGATGTGATAATCTCTTCCTGATATTGTAAGAAGGTGACAGGTCTTTGTGTGGACTTCTGGAAAACGATGTAGGAATTGTACAGGGCCATATGGAAAAGGTAGAAGGATACTTTTTTATACCAGTAGATTGATCTTCTGTTGGGTATGTAGGGCTGTAACATTTGATCATTTAAATCCACTCCCCCCATGAACAGGTTGTATTCGTGTATGCATTGAGGTTTTCGGATGGGACCGCGACTTCCTTGAATTTCCAATGAGCTGCTGTTATGGATAGATGAAAGGACATACACATCCCGTTTGTCTCGCCACTTAAGGGCCAGGATCTCTTCATTTCTCAAGCTAGCTGACTCCCCCCTGTTTAGCTTGGTGGCAACCAATTGTTGTGGAAATCCCTTCCGATTGGGTCGAACTGTGCCACAGGCTACAGTGTCCTTGAGATAAAGGTGGCGGAAAAGGGGCAGGCTTGTGTAGAAATTGTCCACGTAAAGATGGTACCCCTGATTGAAGAGGGGGTATACCAGGTCCCAGACAATTTTTCCACTAATCCCCATATAGGCTGGGCATTCAGGGGGCTCTAGCTGACTGTCCTTTCCCTCGTAGATACGGAACTTGTGCACGTATCCTGTGGACCTTTCGCAGAGTTTGTTCATCTTCACCCCGTATCTGGCCCGTTTACTTGGAATGTACTGTTTTATGATCAGCCTCCCAGTGAAATGGATTAGGGATTCATCGACACAGATGTTTTTTTCAGGACAATATATTTCTGAAAATTTTTGGTTGAAATAATTGATTAGTGGACGAATTTTATAAAGTTTGTCGTACGCGGGGTGATCTCTGGGGGGGAACAGGGAATTATCGTTGAAATGTAGAAAGTGCAGAATTGTTTTATAGCGGGTCCTGGACATAGTGGCAGAAAAGAGCGGCATGTGTTGAATGGGATTTGTCGACCAATAAGCATGCAGTTCATTTTTTTTTGTTAGTCCCATATTAAATGTAAGGCCAAGAAACACTTTAAATTCTTCAACTGTGAGGCATTTCCACTCAAATGTTCGAGCATAACAGGAGTTGGGATTTTGAGTGATTAATTGCTGGGCGAAAATATTGCATTGGTGCACAACTGAATTCAAAAACTCTTCAGTGAAAAATAAATGGAAATAATCAATGGCTGTAAAATTTTGGGTTTCTGCCTGAATGCCTGACTGGGCTATGAATGGGGGAATTATAGGTGCTCCTGATCCTGAAGGTAGCCACACAGGGTTTAAAAGAGCATCTGGGACAGCAGTATGGGCCCTAATCCTTGGTGGCTGATGTGACACCTGAATACTAGAACTTGCACTTACAGTGCTGGTAGTAGCCATATCAGAAGAACGTATTGAGCTGCTGGTGGTTGCTTGCTGCTCCTTGGAGTTCCTCATTCTTTTTGTTGGAACACCTTCTTCTGATTCAGAGAGTGAACCGCTGCTGTGTTCTGGTTCATATACAGAATCAGAGTTTGACAGTGAGAGTTCTCCGTCACTCTCATCTGTCATACTCAGAATTTGAAATGCCTCCTCGCTTGTATATGATCTTTTGGCCATATTTTTGACACTGATCAGGACCCACTGGTATGGCAGTGATCAGGATGGTGTTGCAGTGAGGGACAGATATCTGGATGCAGTTGGTTCACACTAGTCACTGTTGGGCAAAAATCAGAGATACAGTGAGGTGGCTGGCAATGTTTTGTGAGTGTGTGTAAACTCTGTGCAAAGGCTGAAAATTACTCACAGTTAGCTGTACTGGATCTCTCTCCTCACAGACGATGGCAGTGAACAGGTCCACTGGTGTGGCAGAGATCAGGGACACTTTATGAACAGGCACACTTTAAGGTGATCAGGGACACTGATTGGGCCACTGTATGGTGATCAGGGACACTGCTGGGCCACTACGGTGATCAGGGACACTGCTGGGCCACTTGTGTGGCGATCAGGGACACTGTGGCAATCAGGGACACTGTGGCGATCAGGGACACTGCTGGACCACTTGTGCGGCGACCATGGACACTGCTGGGCCACTGCGATGATCAGGACACTGCTGGGCCACTTGTGTGGCGATCAGAAACACTGCTGGGCAACTGCGGTGATCAGGGACACTGCGGTGATCAGGGGCACTGCTGGACCACTTGTCCGGCGATCAGGGACACTGCTGGCCACTTGTGTGGTGATCAGGGACACTGCTGGGCCACTTGTGTGGTGATCTGGGCCACTGCGGCAATCAGGGACACTGCGGTGATCAGGGACACTGCTGGACCACTTGTGCAGCAATCGGGGACACTGCGGTGATCAGGGACACTGCTGGGACACTGCGGCGATCAGGGACACTGCTGGACCACTTCTGAGGCGATCAGGGACACTGCTGGGCCACTGCGATGATCAGGACACTGCTGGGCCACTTGTGTGGCAATCAGAAACACTGCTGGACTACCGCGGTGATCAGGGACACTTCGGTGATCAGGGGCACTGCTGGACCACTTGTCCGGTGATCAGGGACACTGCTGGGCCACTTGTGTGGTGATCAGGAACACTGCTGGGCCAATGTGGGGATCAGGGACACTGCTGGGCCAATTGTGTGGTGATCAGGAACACTGCTGGGCCAATGCGGTGATCAGGGACACTGCTGGGCCACTTGTGTGGTGATCAGGAACACTGCTGGGCCAATGCGGTGATCAGGGACACTGCTGGGCCACTTGTGTGGTGGTCAGGGACACTGCTGGGCCACTGCGGCAATCAGGGCCACTGCGGCGATCAGGGACACTGCTGGACCACTTGTGCGGCAATCAGGGACACTGCGGTGATCAGGGACACTGCTGGGCCACTGAGGTGATCAGGGACACTGCTGGACCACTTGTGCGGCAATCAGGGACAATGCTGGGTTACTTGTGCGGCAATCAGGGACACTGCTGGGCCACTTGTGTGGCGATCAGGGACACTGCTGGGCCACTGCGGCAATCAGGGACACTGCGGCAATCAGGGACACTGCTGGACCACTTGTGCGGCAATCAGGGACACTGTGGCGATCAGGAACACTGCTGGACCACTTGTGCGGCAATCAGGGACACTGCTGGGCCACTGCGGCGATCAGGGACACTGCTGGACCACTTGTGCGGCAATCAGGGACACTGTGGTGATCAGGGACACTGCTGGGCCACTGCGGCAATCAGGGACACTTCTGGGCTACTTGTGTGGCAATCAGGGACACTGCTTGGCCACTGCGGCGATACTGCTGGGCCAGTTGTGTGACGATCAGGGACACTGCTTGGCCACTGCGGTGATCAGGGACACTGCTTGGCCACTTGTGTGGCGATCAGGAACACTGTGACGATCAGGGACACTGTGGAGATCAGGAACACTGCTGGGCCACTATGTGGCAATCAGGGACACTGCTGGGCCAGTTGTTGGGCGATCAGGGCCACTTGTGGGCGATCAGGGCCACTTGGGGCGATCAGGGCCACTTGGGGCAATCAGGGCCACTTATGGGCAAAGCCACTTGTTGGGGCAATCAGGGCCACTTATTGGGGTGATCAGGGACACGTGGGGCGATCAGGGCCACTTTAGGGGCGATCAGGGACACTTTAGGGGCGATCAGGTGTCACTGAGGTGGAGGGCAGTTGACTACTACCTCTTCTTGGCTGTTTCTCCTCTCACAGACAACTCCGTGTGAGGAGAAGGAGGCGGAAGCCGCACCATGCGGCTTTTGTTTACACTTAAGCTGTGTCCTTATTGGACACAGCTGATCACATGGTATGGGACCGATTTCATTGGTCCCATACCATGTCACATAATCTACCGTGTCCGTCGGACTCGGCGATCATCGGGCTCGCGGGTGCGCGCTCTAGGAGCCGCGCACGAGCCTCGGACACAAGGTGCCGTTTAGAGACGGCAACCCGCTCCTGTAGGTGTCCCGTCCTGCCGTTTATAAACAGCGGCCGGACGGGAAGTGGTTAACATGTTTTCATTCACTTGGCAATGGGGAGAAGGTATTTAGGCATCTCACATGAAGAGTAGGGCACATGGGAGATCACATCAGTGGGATCATGCTTGTTCCTGATTCAATGAGTAGACAAGTCAAATGGGTACCTGCAGTGAGGGTAATAATAGTCTCATCCTGCTGGCTACGTAATGGATGCCACGTTCTGCTTAAAATGTTACTAAACCCAGCACCCTGCATTCACTATATCTGATCTCATTCAATACAGAGAACATGGAAATGCAATTATTTTAGTAAATATAAACTGCCAAATACCTTTTCTTATCAACAGTTAGAGCAGTCTTGTGACTTCTTATATCTATATTGTACCGCGCTCCAAAGTATATAAGTGCTCTAAATAAATTATGAATAAATATTATGTATCACCAATAATTCAATAATAATCTATAACCATAATGCTTAAATCCATATTTGCATAATACTTAAATCCATGATTAAAGTGAATCAAAAAATTCTAATAATATTTGTAAATCAGTGCATAAAAAACTGCGTGCATACAAGAGAAAAAAATGAAAAAATATATAAAATATAAAAAATATATAAAAGAATAAAAAATAAAAAATAAACTGAAAAAAAATTTATATAAGTGAATAATAGTTCAGTTCATACGAATTGAGATAGTAATGTAGTTCAATCTAATCTGCGTAGTAAGTCAATGTTCATGACATGAACCTCTCTCTCTCCTTCCTCCTCTCCTTTCTCCTCAACACAGCTTTTCTCAATAAGGACTTTCTCCTCTAGTTGCTTGGTTTATTCCTCCATAACCGATACATACAGAGAAGGGAAAAAAGAAGAAACATAGTGTCTTATCCTGGGTAACAAATGTTTAATGAGCTTCTGATCTCCCACTCACATGGTATCAACAAAAGTAGCGCTTTGTGTAAATATATCCAAATCCTCCTGCAAACAGCCCTGCAGGTGTGTGTATGTTCACTCAATATACTCGCCGTTCCTCTGTGGATGCGTGATGACGTCACCGCCCCTCCCCTACGCGTTACGCTACAGGGACTCGTAGCTTCCTCTGGGGGATGTAGTCAAAAACTACATCCCCCAGAGGAAGCTACGAGTCCCTGTAGCGTAACGCGTAGGGGAGGGGCGGTGACGTCATCACGCATCCACAGAGGAACGGCGAGTATATCGAGTGAACATACACACACCTGCAGGGCTGTTTGCAGGAGGATTTGGATATATTTACACAAAGCGCTACTTTTGTTGATACCATGTGAGTGGGAGATCAGAAGCTCATTAAACATTTGTTACCCAGGATAAGACACTATGTTTCTTCTTTTTTCCCTTCTCTGTATGTATCGGTTATGGAGGAATAAACCAAGCAACTAGAGGAGAAAGTCCTTATTGAGAAAAGCTGTGTTGAGAAGAAAGGAGAGGAGGAAGGAGAGAGAGAGGTTCATGTCATGAACATTGACTTACTACGCAGATTAGATTGAACTACATTACTATCTCAATTCGTATGAACTGAACTATTATTCACTTATATAAATTTTTTTTCAGTTTATTTTTTATTTTTTATTCTTTTATATATTTTTTATATTTTTTCATTTTTTCTCTTGTATGCACGCAGTTTTTTATGCACTGATTTACAAATATTATTAGAATTTTTTGATTCACTTTAATCATGGATTTAAGTATTATGCAAATATGGATTTAAGCATTATGGTTATAGATTATTATTGAATTATTGGTGATACATAATATTTATTCATAATTTATTTAGAGCACTTATATACTTTGGAGCGCGGTACAATATAGATATAGGTAATTAACATCCATACACCTAGAGAGGGTGTAAAAAGTACCTGGCGATCTAAATATCTAATTAAGCACGTTAATTGATTTATTAGTGGTTCACTTCATTCATTATCTAATATTATTTTTAAACACGGAATTAATTGCTTTATTAGTAAGAAAACTTCTAGTGGCTCACAAGTATTTAATTAATTTGCAGTCTTGTGACTTCTATCATTGTCTAGCAGAACACTGGTTAAAGCTTGTAGGAGGAGTTTGCATTCTCCCCTGATTGAGGCTGCAGGACTCCTGACCCTCTATCTGAACAGCGCTGATTGTCCCTGTGCTGATCACATGCATTCTCCCCCGCCCAAAAAAAAATATCTTGCAATACACACCAAACTGAGAATGTGCAGCTTGCCTCTAAGGCTCTGTTCTATCAGCACATGGATTGGGGACAGTATCCCTTTGATAATGTATCTTCACACGAAATGCGTCAAGAGGAGCCTTGCTGAGCTGACGTCATGCTGCCGAGACCATACATGGGCCCAGCGGCCATTTTGAAACTTCTAGCTGCATGCTTGTTTTTCCTGCCCCCAAGGAGCCTTGCTGAGCTGACGTCACGCTGTCGAGGCCACACATGGGTCCGGCGGCCATTTTGAAACTTCTAGCTGCATGCTTGTTTTTCTTGCCCCCTGGGATTGGAGTTTGATTGATTTTTTACCAAATAAACATACTACACTATCAGATTACCTCTGTTTGGTGGCTTCATTCTGAGCCATTTAAGGTGGAGTGGTACCTGTTGTGCAAAGCGGTGCAAAGTGACTGAAATCGCAAAAGTATCTATCCCTGTGTGCTGGATTGGTGTGTTGCGAGGTCTGGAGTGCTGTCCGGTGTGTGTACCATTGGAGCCCCCCTCCCCCAGGTTGAGACCAGATCCATGATGACCACCAGATTCCCGCGCTGGATATGATATTTATGATATGCACATTTAACTTGCGCTTCTGGTAAGTGCAAGCACTCTTCATTCTGTTTAGTCACCTGCACCGAATTTTGATGCCACATACAGTGCTGGAATTCAATTATTTGATTCCCAGTGGTTCTTATCCATTCACAAGTTCATTGGACTTTTAGTTGAAAGCACCATATGTTTCGTCATATATTTATTGAATTGTTTTATATCCTAAATGGATACAGGATATTCACATCTGTATTAATTTTTTTCACTATATTGATTGCTGCTTTTTTCATCCATTCACCATTGCACTTGTCACTTTGTTGACAAATTTTGTAGTTCACTTTAATTGCGCTAATGTGCGCGTTTTCTACGCAGTCACGTTGATGTTAGCGCTGCATATATGCTTTTTATCTTATACTTGAGAGTCCATTATGGCAGTTATAGTGGAGTTAGACTCTGGAGCACAAATACAATGTCAGGTAACATTCCCTATGTTTGCCAAAGTCCTGGTACAGTGAAGCTCCAACTCTTTCTGTTAAAGCTCCACCCCCTTCATTCTGCTCCACTGCAGAAACACACTGCTATTCTTCCCACCAATGGAAGGCAGGGATCCTAATTCTTACATGCGCCAAAAATGCATCTTCCTCTAATGCAGTGTTTCTCAATTCCAGTCCTCATGGACCCCCAACAGGTCATGTTTTCAGGATTTCCATTATTTTGCACAGGTGATTTGATCAGTTTCACTGCCTTAGTAATTACCACAGCTGTTTCATCTGAGGGAAATCCTGAAAACATGACCTGTTGGGGGTCCATGAGGATTAGAGTTGAGAAACACTGCTCTAATGGATTACTAATAGCGCACACTAAAGAAATAGCTGCCGTTGTCACTAGTTTGGTTTTTGTTGCATTATATTTATTGCTGCGAATCCTTTCATTTCAAAATAACTGCATCCAGTTGTTTAATTCCTTGTAAGTCTGAGCTCTTGCACTTTAATAATTTTTAAAAAGTCATTGGTAGTAATGAGTCATTAAGTTCTATAAATGCATGAAGGTTGATTACGAAGCATGGAAGCTGGATGACGCGCGGAGCCACTCTGCTGCTCACCTTCTCTCAATGTCAGGCTCAGCTGTTGCCATGGCGATCGATATCAACGTTCGTTGCAGTACAATGCCTGTGATAAGTTCTAAAGTTGTTTATGTCTCCACTGAAAAATTATACTTTTTTTTTTTTTTAAGAGGAGGTCAGATATTTAGATATAATTTAGCTGTAGAACATTGCTTTGCCGCTGAATTCATTTTCTCAAGCCATTCAAAGCAAATAAGTAAAATACAGCAGTCAGTAGGTGAAATGATTAAATTGTTGCTAAACCCACAACAGTACAATCAGTCTGTATATGCAGTAAAGCATGCTTGTTATACTCACTGTGGAACCTCAGGGGTTAATCCCCTGCATTGTGTAAAAACGTTGTTTGATCCTGACTTCTCTGATCCTCCCCTTTTTCTATTTCCCCCCTCATATCTCCTGATAAGACATATCATGGGGAGACCCTTCGCACATGCTCATTTTGGTGTGTATTGCCAGATAGGGGTTTTTTTTTTTTTTTTCCTTTTTTGGAGAGTGCATGTGATCAGCACAGGGCCAATCAGCACTGTCCAGACAGAGGTCAGGGGTCCTGCATTCTCCTAGAGCAAAATGAAAACTCCTCCTACAAGCTTTAACTTGTGCTCAGCTGGACACTGATAGACGTCACACAACTGCTCTAACTGCTGATGAGAAAAGATATTTAGCAGTTTATATTTACTAACATAATTCCATTTCCATCTTCTGTGTACTGTGGGAGACGAGATATAGTGAATGCAGGATCCTGGGTTTAGTAACACTTTAACTATTTAAATACAAAAGTTTTATAAAGATTTTAGCCCGTAATTGGGAAATAAAGCTAGTCCTTTCTTCCAGTCCTTCGAAGGGAATATATAGTAATTTTGTATATATTGTTCAGAGGCAAAATATACAGCTTTAAATCTCATGTCCACTATCGCAGTCAAACTTGAGAAAATCCTACTAGATGTGTGTTGTTTGTTCCCATTCACACAACATAACTAAGAAAATGTTTTAAAAAAAGGAGAATGTGACATGGCTGATTGTAAGAATTTATGGACATTTTTAAAGTGATACTAAAGCTTTGTTTTTTTGTTTTTTTTAATAAAAAACTTGTCTATACTTACCTGCTCTGCTCCTCAGACAGCAGAGGTTGTCAAGAACGTCGCTGGATCAGAGGGGGCTCAGGTAAGGATTGGGGGAGCTTCTGCACACAGAATACATGAAGGTAAAACACCCTCTGCCTTTAGACTCACTTTAACCACTTTCCCTCCAGACCAGAGGATTTACCCCCCCCCCCCCCCTTCCTGACCAGGTCATTTTCTGCAATACGGCGCTGCGTTACGGCTCGCGCACGCCCCCTACCCGGAAAATCACATATATTTGTGATTTTGCACACCCCTGCTGCCCTGTAGCAGTATACCTTCTATAGGGTGGTTGGAAAGTGGTTAAGAAGGCCATAGGAGGGGCCAGGCGAATTTTAATCCGTGTGTGTTTTTCCCATTTGATAGAAGTCAAACAACCTTTCATAGCCAACATGATAATGTCTTGTCTCCACACAGACAGATATCCCTCATTAACATACAATGCACGCGGATGGTTTCCAAAATTTTATAGAACTTAAAGCAGAACTTCACCCAAAAGAGGAAATTCCACTTGTTTGCCTCCTCCCGCCTTTACTGCCACATTTGGCACTTTTTGGGGGGGGGGAGTATGCACTTGGTTTTGGCAGGTACCCACTCCCACTTACGGTCAGATGTACCCCCAGTTAAACTATGTTAGTGAGAACATTTAACAAATATAAAGTAAGTGTTATCCCAATTTGGCTGTCAAGGTGGAAATTAACTTTAAGGCCTGCTTCCCACCTACTCGCATGCCTCTGTCCCCCAGCTCTGTAGTTAGGGTAGTTCTTTCTTCCCAACGTTTGTAAAATTCTCACAATGAACGCCAGCTTTTTGAGTTGCGGAGGAGTCCTTGCACTCTGCTGGCATAGCGGAATTGGTCATTGGAGGAGTTTCTGTTCTGATTAACATCCTGCATTGTTGGGAAGTTTATAGCATTGGGCATTCCTATTGGAAGGTTGTCCTACAGCAATCAACAAAAATGAACTAGAAGTCTCTCTATAGGAAAAGAGATCATATCTTGTCCTAGGCAGAACTTCATATTCCATTCCATTCCTTTTCAAATATGTACTAGGTTGGCAGGCTGCCCTCATCCACCAGTAGTGTCTGGAGCTGGAAGAGTGGTCTCTACATCAAAAGGTGGGACCAGTATCGTGGGTAGGAGACACCACATGTGGACCTCCTTTTATCCAGTTTTAACAACAAATTGAGCAGGTTTGTCTGCAGGTAGGTACAGGCATCCTGTAGCGGAAGCAGGGGACGCTCTGATGGCTTCATGGGATCAGTACACCCTGATCTGTGTCTTTCCTTCCATGAAACTGGAAAGACCCCTAGCAGACATATTCTACTGGATCGTCTGTACCAAGGACCATTCTGAGAGATAGGGATATCTCTCATTTTGTGATTCCTATAGTACTTGAAGCTAGGAAAAATACTTCTTGCAAGGTGTGTCATTAGACATGTAAGACATACTTTAATTGATGTGAATCCTCGGAGCTCCCACCCCAGGAGTTTCCTTGTTCTTCCTACATCTGGGTCTGGACCTGCATCTGGCCCTCAACACTATCAAGACTTGGGGGGAGCGCCTATGTAGCTCTTCCCTACCTTTCTCCCTGTGACCCTGTAGTATCTGAATCAGGTTCTCTCTGAGCTTCAGAAACTGCCATTTTAACTTATTAGACACATTCCTCTCTCTACTGTCGCCCACAAGTGGTGTTTCCTGTAGCAATTTTTGCAGTGAGTGTCTGTAGTGGCAACCCTATCCTACAGGGAACCTTTTGTGGTTCTACATAGGGACAGTGTTGAGGCCCAGGGCTCCCTACTCACGTAAGGTAGTTTCTGCCTGTCAGCTCAACCAGGACATTGTTCTTCCTTCACTCTGGCTCCAGTTCACCAAAAGGAGCTGTCCCTTTATTATCTGGATGTGGTTCAGGTTGTTAGTCTATCTCTCAGCCACTGCTTCTTTCAGGAAGACAGATTACCTTTTTGTTATCCCGGTTGAACTCCATAAGGAGGGTGCACTGGCTTCTGTTTCCATCATTTCTAGGTGATTCAGGAAGACCATCATCCAAGGTTATGATCTCTAGAATTGGGTTCCTCTCTTTCCTGTGAAGGCACACTCTACTAGATCTGTGAGTGCTTCTTGGGCTGTTCTACGTCAAGCTACTGTTTTCCAGATATTCAATGCCACCACCTGATCTTCTGTTTGGTTCTTTGGTTTTCTCCAGGTTCTAAAAAGTGAATAAAACAGCCTTATCTGATGGCATCTTTGGGGGAAAGATCCTTTTACAGACATTGCCTAGCATTCTGTTGCTTTCTTGGGCCTGTTGGTGTTTGCTGTGTTTCCCACCCCTGAGTTGGATTGCTTTTGGGCATCCTAAAGTTTAAAGACTACCCATGTCCATTAATGGACAAATCCTTTTCTTGGATTACATTGGAGGGACAAGGGCTCCACCCCTATGTTTTTAAGATCATGCTATCTGTGCTGCGTTGCTACTAAACTCTAGCATGCTGGTAGAGGTAAGGATTATCCTATTCTGGCATACAGTTTTTTTTGTTTTCGAGTGTCCGTTCCTCCTGTAAGCTTTGTGTCCCTCATTGGACTCCAAGAAAAGGATTTTTACTGCAAGTACCTGACTAGAAGGGAAATATTTTTAATTCTGTCTATTCCTAACCAAATAAAGAGAATGTAAAGAAAGGGATTACAAAACCATTGCACATTCTTTTTTTGTGGCCTTTCAGGGTTAAAATGTCCATGTCCTCCACATTACATCTGTTTACTTACTAAATAGATCACACCAAAGGTAGACAAGTCTCATCAATGTGCACACGCACAAAGGACCACAAATGGTTCTTTCCTTTTCTATTCTTTATCACTCCTAGCCTATGAATAGTGGAGAAATAAAGGCCAGACCCCAGTTGCTGCCATTTTACTTAAAGAATGGGAGTCTATCTCGCCTTTGTCATTGAAGAATTGTGTCACCAGGAACCTTCTGTCACCTAACCTATATATTTCTCCCTGTTGTTGCTCTTCAAACGCACACTAGAGCACTACTAATAATGCTTAGACTGAAAAATAGAACATCCTGTTATTATGTCATACATAAAAAAAATAACACACAACTGTGTGGAGTATTATCGACTAGTCAGTAGGCGTCTTCTAGGCGAGATCTTGTGAATGAACAGCACACTGCGATAAACTCTTACATAGAAAAGATGTTTTCTTAAAGTTCAACTATTAAACCTCATCAAGGAGTCAAACATTTTCCAAAATTGCTATGAGTAATTGTGTGTTTTTAGCAATGTTTCACTGTAAATGGAAATGTGGAAAATGAGGCTGGACAAGGTCCCCCAGTAACTTGGACGTCATGCTCATAAGCTTCCCTACTCAAATTGATTGTTGGTCAGACGGGTAACCAGATATACTGTGCACCCTTTAGAGTACAGTTGCAAGAAAAAGTATGTGAACCCCTTGGGATTATGTGGAGTTTTGCATGAATTGGGCATAAAATGTGCTCTGAACGTCATCTAAGTCACAACAATAGAAGAACACAGTCTGCTGAACATAATACTACACAAACAGATGTTGCCATGGTTTAACTGCACATAACATGTAAACATTCACAGTGCAGGGAGGAAAAAGTATGTGCACCTTTGGAATTAATAACTGGTTGACCCTCCTTTGGCAGCAATAACCTCAACCAAACGTTTCCTGTAGTTGCAGATCAGACCTGCACAACGATCTGGAGTAATTTTGGACCACTCCTCTTCACAAAACTGTTTCAGTGTATTATGTTCAGCAGACTGTGTTCTTCTATTGTGACTTAGATGACGTTCAGAGCACATTTTATGCCCAATTCATGCAAAACTCCACGTAATCCCAAGGGGTTCACATACTTTTTCTTGCAACTGTATAGGGGAAGTCAGTACCCACATTCAAGAAGTAGCACATTTGTTCCCATATAGGCCTGACTGCGAGTGCTTTCAATTATTGCCAGCATTAAGGGCAATGTATGGCATAGTTGTAAATAAACATTTTTGGGGAACAAATGTCTGGAGCCTTACACTTCAGCTGCAGTAGCCACCTGGAAGCAATTCTGCTTGTGTCCAGCATGGGCCTATTGTCAATACAGATGTACAAGGCACTGTGGTTAAAGTGCTGGGATATGAACACTTTGTCCAAGGAAGGCTTGCCCTTCTTATCTTTGAGGGATGACATATCTTTGAACCAACCCTTGATATTATCATTAAGGGTATCACTGATGCCATGCTTCAGCCTAAGAAGTCTGGAGAAAGGTTGGCTAAGTCTGTTCTCTCTCATTCTCCTACTAGTGGGGTAGGCACCCCTAGGCCTTCCAAGCCTGGTTCCCTGGCCGCCCACAATTTCTGGAGTAAAATGTCTACTAAATACAAATATAAAAAATTAGTGTCGTGCTCCATTGATATCCAATATGCCTATATAAAACTTCCAAAATGTATATATCTCTTCCAAAATTAAACATAATGTCCTTGTTACATCCGTGATTATATGCTTGGACAAATCAACTAATGCTTGGTTCACTTCTGATTTGTTGTAACAACCACTCGTGCACCTTCACCAGTTGTGCTCTCACCTGGTAAATATGACCAAACCGTTAAGTGAGGTCATATATAGCTTGTGTTCCTTATATGGACTGTGGATGGATGGGATTGTTATCCTAAAGGGTCTGGATACCCTCACTTCTTTAGTAGTCCTCCATCAGTTCATGTATCATGAGAAATAATCAAAACATGGTGCCTTATCGTTATTTAAAACATTTATTAGTACACTGTATTGCACTCACATGTAAATGATGTAAAAAGCACTCTTGCAATATATTCCAAACACTTGCAAGCGATTCAGTACTGTATACTTGCTAGTATCTCTCTCTTTCTGCATGAGCGTCGTGACATCAGCGTCCAACCCTACGCGTTACGCCACCGGGTCACGTGGCTTCATCAGGAGGAATTGGAATATTTGTATATTATCGACACATTTGTATGGGTATGTGTATGGTGCACGCAATCTACTATTTTTACTTAGTTTGGCACAATTAATTAAATAGGTGCCATAGCAGCTTGCAAGATTTCATTTATTTTAAAATGTCTACTAAACCCTCAGGGAAGCCTTCATTGGCTTAAGAGTTCTGGGCCACTGTTCTAAGTGGGGGGATGTTTTTGAATCCTTTCAAACTCTTTGATTGTTTTTGCTTCAGGCTCTTAGGTGCATAGAATGTCCCTTCATGATTACATGCAGTGCTCTCTTCAGCTCCCCAACTTCAACCTGTCTGTGTCACCGTACAAGTTAGCAGACCTACCTCTGCCTCCTTGGGGTCTCCTGGGCTTAAAGATCCTTGTTCTTGCTCCTGTGCTAGTTTGGTCTCAGAAGCTGAATCACAACCTGGCTACTGGCTCCCAGAGTAAATGTTTGCCTCTTTTGGAACATGTAAGTCCAACAGAATTGCATGCTATTTGTCAGATCTACCATCAGTCTGTCCCCAGAGGAACCCTTGGAGTACCTATTACTTAGGAAGCGTACTTACGTATCACTGTCCTGCCACAGCTCTGATTCTTCTTTCTCACACACTGAGTTTTCTCCAGGATGTTGACCCCAGAGTTCACCTTAGTGCCTTCTCATAGTACCCCCTAAATAGCTGCCGTAGGCCTGAGTGAACAATGTCTTTTTGATGGTCTAATTGTTTTAGAGATTTGGCTGAATGTTTATTTCTGGTAGACATTTGAACCAGAATGTTTCTTTGGTAGAAGATTCTACAGCAAATTCACTATCTTGTTGTTTTCTCCTGGTAAAGGAATTACCGGTTTCTCAGCAGAGGAGTTGAGGGGTTACTCCCTCTCTCTTGTTAGTCTCTCTCTTCACAGACTAATATGATACTTTCCACTGCTGTTGTGGATCATATTTGAGATGTCTGAATTGTCTGATCCTAAGGATCAAATAGTTCCTGACCTTGGTGGATTAGTCTTCCAGTTCTGGGGTTGAAGAAGACTCCTTCCCACCTTCTGGAAGGACTTGCCATTGGAGAACACTCATCTCCTGGTCTACATTCTGGAGTTCCAGAATGTAACGGAATCAGACCCCGACTGCACTAGGGTATTTCCGTTATAATACCGCTTCCCCTTCCGAACACAGATCCACGGACACCACCGCTGGCCATACGAGACTAGACAAGACCAGTCTTGAAATAAATTAGCAAATAGACTACTTTATTTTAACACAGACACAAGATATATACATTCAAGGGAACAACCCCCCCTCCCTGCATAAGGACACAGGGCGGAGCAAACCAAATATAGCAACAAGAAACACATCAGCAGACCATCCAATCAGGCGGAAGGGCTGCCGGAAATATCCCCCACCAAGCCAATACACAATCACATACATCCCATAATAGTTTGCTCCCAAGCAAGACACACAATAGAACAATGGGATACAACCACATGGCATTAAACAATGAACAACTCCCACCTATACATGTCTACACAATATCCGGACATTTCACCCTGCACCCCTAACAGGCACAGGGTGACTTACACATAATAGGGATATGGGGAGCTGAGACAGGGGTCTCCCCACCTCTCCAAAGTGAGCTGTGTTCCATGGGCCCCCCACCCAAAGTCACTGCCATCACACAGAACATGTGGTTCTACATTGCAGGATCATTCCATGGTCAGGTCTCCTGATATGGATACCAATGGACAGTCACGATGCTTGTGTGTCTCTACCATGCATGAGATCTTTCCATCAAGGGATCTTTCTGTGACTTGAGAGCGAGTTTGGAGCCAGATTTGCATGACACCTTGTGTACTAGCCTTGTTCACTGTGGATATGGGAGGCCAGTTAACTGATAGCTTAGGGTATGGGGAAGTGGTCCATGCACCGAGGTGCATTCCAGATCCCGTATTACATTTTGCTTTGATGCATTGTTGGATCTAAGAAGCTAGGAGCATCTCTAGTCCTGTGTATCTTTGAGGCTTCAAAATGGGCAGGGTATTTCAGATGTTCCCCTTTGTGCTTCCCCTCAGGGGTGCTTTTTTCCTTGCAGATGGATGGGAGTTGAGCTTAGTCCTCGGCTTTATCTGTTTTTCATTTTGGTGGGGAGATCTACCTTCTATCCTCTGACTAATTCTTGCTTGGTACCTCTCCTGTGTACCTTACCCCGTTTGGTCATGCTGACTCAATAAGATCGAAGCTTGGTTCTCTACATGGGTTCAGTCACTTTCAGGGTTCTCCCCTGATAAACATTGCTTTTTTTTAGTCTCAAGAAAGGTTTTATTGAACAAAAAGAAAAAATGTACAAAGATCCAGAGCACATTAAGAATACACAACATACTCTACTATATTGAAAAACAATAAGGGAATAGGAGAAAAGCACAAATATCCTACCATATCCGTACACAAAATTCTATAAGAAACAGTGTCAATAGATCATTCCCATTATCAAGCTATCACAATATGCAGTTCATAATCAGATCTATAGGGGCTAGACCAGGTGTGCCCAGTCATGGGGACCACAATTTGTCAAATTTACTAGTGCAGCCCATGTGTTGATAGATAGATATAAATATATATATATACTGTATATTATTTTATTTTTTTTTCAAGCCTAATGGTATCCCCCATGTGAGCCCCCCACTCTTTCAGCGAGGGAGGGTCAGTCGATAACCAGTATCTCAGAATCAACTTACGGGCCTGGAAGAGGGCTCTAGCTATGGTCTGTTCAGGGATATCTTCGACAAGAAGAACACCCAAGATACCCAAAAGACAGCCATTAGGGTCTTCTGGGATCTGAGCCTGGAAAACCTTATTAAGGCTACGTTCACACTAGCCTTGTGTGCAGGCGGCAGAGAGGCATTTGGGAAGTGTTTTTACCGCTTCCCAAACGCCTCTGCCAACTCTGCACATTACAGCACGGTGCTGTTCTAACAGGAGCGTTTGCGTCGCGTCGCGGCAAAACGGACGCCTCTGGTCGAGTCAGGAGGCTTTGAAGCCTCCTATTCTCGTCTATGGTGCCGCTCCGCAAACGCCCGGCCGGCGTTTGCGGTGCGGTTGCGACGCGGTTGCGGGGCGTTTGCGGAGCGGTAACACCACTCAAATGCATTATAGGCGTTTGTGGGGCGTTATTAACGCTCGGCAAACGCCTAGCAACCGCCGCTAAACCGCGCATGCGGCGTTTGCGGAGCGTTTGCCGAGCGTTAAAAACGCTCCGCAAACACCGGACCAACGCTTGCCAAACGCTATAGGGGCGTTTGCCAAGCGTTGGCAAAACAGCCTAGTGTGAACGAGCCCTAATAGTAGCAATAACCTCCCTCCAGTAAAGGTATAATTTTGTGCATCTCCACAACAAGCATATCAGGTCACCATGATCCCCACTACAGTGAGTACAGATGGGACCTGTTCTTATGCCCATACAGTAAAGCCTTACTGGTGTAAAATGGATTCTCAGAAGTAGATATAGTTGGGAGAGGCATTGAGACATTAAAGAACACTGTTGAACCGACAGGAGAGTTTCCTCCCACTGCTCCCCCTCAAGGCTCCCAACATCCCTCTCCCACTGGGAAATTATCCTAAAGGGGTAGTCGTGCAACAAAATATTCAGTAGCATAGCATAGTTGTGTGAAATAAACCCCTTATAGGAAGTCACTTCAGACATGCAGTGCTTTGAAAGCTCTTTGTGCACCATGGCTTTTGCTGTAGGATGTGACTAAGAAAATGTCAGGAAAGACCTACAAGAACAGCTGAACTTTATTTGGGTTTAATCAGAGGCACTTTAAATGATGGCAGGTGTATGCTGACTCCTATTTAACATGATTGTGAATGTGACTGCTTAATTCTGAACACAGTTACATCCCCAGTTATAAGAGGGTGTGCACACTTATGCAACCACATTGTTTTTTTTTTTTTATGTTTACTCCCCACCCCCTAAAAAATTTCAGTTTGTTTTTCAATTGAGTTGTACAGTATATAGGTCACATTAAAGGTGGAAAAAATTCTGAAATGATTTATCTCTGTCTCATTTTTTTCACATTAACGAAACCTGACATTTTAACAGGGGTGTGTAGACTTTTTATATCCTTTGTATGGTTACAAATGGGAGTAAGGGAACAGGCCCAAATATCAATTCCTGTTTGCGCCCTTACCGCATGTTGAAGTTGCAGATAAAATTGCATCTGGGAAGGGAGGTAAAATTGTACTTGAAGGTCCAAAAAAGATCGTAAGTTACCGTTATGAAAAATATGACGCAAGTGAATAATACCATAATGTTTCCACTTTGTGCCATATTGTAAAAGACTCAATTCCCTATAGTGTGTATTATCTCAAAAAAAGGCTAAACCTCGTAAAACCTCTAACTTGTTGCATCACTCTAACTTTTCTCCATACTTTTTGTAGCAAAACATAAGTGGGAAAAAGCTTATTAGATTTACTAAAAAGTAACGCTTCTAAGCAAGCTGCTACCTCTGTGCTGACCGTAAATTTTAGCAGACCTGAAGGTTCATCTCAAGGCCAACCTCTGAATGCATGGCCTGCTTTAGCTAGTAGGCTAAATAGTAGGGCCAGGGATTAGGCAAATCCAATCCCCCATTGTCTTTAGGCCCTTGCAATTGCTCTAATTTCAGTCTGGGAGTTTTTGATTGCCATAGAAGAGATCGATATATCGATTTAGTAATGCGGAACATTTTCAAAGGGATAATAACCGGGGAGTTGTGAAGAATATACAGTAGTTGTGGCATAAGGATCATTTTAATAGGATTGACTCTACCTACCAGCAACAATTTGAGCTTGGACCATACCCTAACCTGGCCTCTAAAGTGGGCAAGAAGGGGAGTCCGACTGAGATGATTGTAATCAAGAAGGTTTGGAGTAATATGTATGCCCAAATAGTTAAAGGAGGATGAGACAGGAATATTTTGAGGTGGTAGTGTCTGCAGAACCGGTTTGCTATCTAACAACATAAGGGATAATTTGGACCAATTTGTGACCAATCCAGAGTAAGAACCAAAGGTCATAATGACATTCATGGCTTCTTGTAAAGAGGGGGAGGTACAGTCTGGTCCAAATGTAATTGGACACAGGCACAATATTAGTTTTTTTAAGGTATTTACTAAAACATATTCAAGCTATAGTTATATAATGGATATGGGCTGAAAGTGTACACTCTCAGGTTTAATTTGAGGGTATGTACATCCAAATTGGAGGAAGGGTTTAGGAATTACAGCTCTTAATAGCCATCTCCCCTTTTTCAAGGGACAAAAGTAATTGGACAATTGAATCAAAAGCTGTTTTATGGCCAGGTGTGGGCTACTCCATTATTTCATCAATTAAGCAAGTGTGGTATTTGCATTTGGAATCTATTGCTGTAAACCTACATCATGTGTTCAAAGGATCTTTCCATGCAAGTGAAACAGGCCATTGTAAGGCTTCAAAAACTAAACAAATCCATCAGATAGCAGCAACATTAGGAGTGGCCAAATCAACAGTTTGGTACATTCCGAGGAAAGAAGAACGCACTGGTGAGCTCAGCAACATAATGAGGCATGGACATCCATGGAAGACAACAGTGGTGGACGATCGCAGGATCCTCTCTATGGCAAAGAAAAACCCATTCACAACATCCAGACAAGTGAAGGACACTCTCCAGGAAGTGAGCGTATCATTGTCAAAGTCTACAATCAAGAGAAGACTTCACGAGAGCAAATACAGAGGGTTCACCACAAGGTACCAACCATTCATAAGCCTGAAGAATATTAACGCCAGATTAGACTTTGCCAAAAAACATCTAAAAAGCCAGACCAGTTCTTGAAAAGCATTCTTTGGACGGATGAAACGTATTAATCTGTACCAGAATGACGGGAAGAACAGCTAATGATCCAAAGCATACAATGTCATCTGTAAAACATGGTGGAATCATCAGAAAGGAGGAAACCCAGTCTTTGATAATGTCCATGGGTTCATTGCCAGTAAAGAATTTTCAACAAAATAATAAAAATTAACATTTTATTTGTGATTACATTAATTTGTCCAATTACATTTGAGCCCTTGAATATGGAGGGACTGTATATAAAAATGGTTGCAGTTCCTAAAATTTGTACTTGATATTTATGTTCAACCCCTTGAATTGAAGCTGAAAGTCTGCACTTCAAATTCATTTGGATTGTTTAATTTTCATTTTATTCTTTTGGCATACAGAGCCTAAAGTATGAAAACTGTGCCTGTGTCCAAATATGTATGGACCTAACTGTATACTGGTAATATACAAGTGCAACGCTTGTAAAAAAAAACAAAACAAAACAAAAAGTATACTAATTAAAGATGAGCGAATCGAACCAGGCGAACCGGAATTCGAGTCGAATTTCAGGAAATATTCGATTCGCGTCGAATCCGAAATTTTGCCTACTTCGGGTGCGCGAATCGAACATTTCCCGATCAGCCGGCAAAAGTGTCCCTGCAGTGAGCTCCGCTATTTCTGACAGTTCTCTGACAGAAGGAACACATGTTTAGCGGTTGAAATATTGTATCTATTAGTTTCCATTTAGGATACAGATGTTTCAACCGCTGTACATGTGAAGAAGCTGTCAGAGAACTGTCAGAAATAGAGGAACTCTGCACATACACTTTTTGCCGGCTTGGAATTATTCTTCTTTTCATCCTACTTCTTCTTCTTCTTCTTCATCCTCATCCTCATCCTCTTCTTCTGAGGATGAGGATGAAGAAGAAGAAGAAGAAGAAGAGGAAGTAGGATGAAAAGAAGAATAATTCCAAGCCGGCAAAAAGTGTATGTGCAGAGTTCCTCTATTCTGCAGATACACTTAGAGGAGCTCTGCAGATACACTTAGAGGAGCTCTGCACATACACTTTTTGCCGGCTTGGAATTAATCTTATTTTCATCCTACTTCTTCTTCTTCTTCATCCTCATCCTCAGAAGAAGAAGAGGATGAGGATGAAGAAGAAGAAGAAGAAGTAGGATGAAAATAAGAATAATTCCAAGCCGGCAAAAAGTGTATGTGCAGAGTTCCTCTATTCTGCAGATACACTTAGAGGAGCTCTGCACATACACTTAGAGAAGCTCGGCACATACACTTTTTGCCGGCTTGGAATTAATCTTATTTTCATCCTACTTCTTCTTCTTCTTCTTCTTCTTCATCCTCATCCTCAGAAGAAGAAGAGGATGAGGATGAAGAAGAAGAAGAAGTAGGATGAAAATAAGAATAATTCCAAGCCGGCAAAAAGTGTATGTGCAGAGCTCCTCTAAGTGTATCTGCAGAGCTCCTCTAAGTGTATCTGCAGAATAGAGGAACTCTGCACATACACTTTTTGCCAGAAACCGCTGTATGGAGGGAATGTCCCATAACTGTCAGAAATAGACTATTTCTGACAGTTCTGGGACATTCACTCCATACAGCGGTTGAAACATTGTATCTATTTTTTTCCATAAATGACATTCTGCAAATACACTTAGAGGAGCGCTGCAGATACACTTTTTGCCGGCTTGGAATTAATCTTATTTTCATCCTACTTCTTCTTCATCCTCATCCTCATAAGAAGAAGAAGTAGGATGAAAATAAGAATAATTCCAAGCCGGCAAAAAGTGTATCTGCAGCGCTCCTCTAAGTGTATCTGCAGAATGTCATTTATGGAAAAGAATAGATACAATGTTTCAACCGCTGTATGGAAGGAATGTCACAGAACTGTTAGAAATAGTCCTCTATTTTTAAATAGTCCACATTTCCTCTAAGTGTATATGCAGAATGTCATTTATGGAAAAAAATAGATACAATGTTTCAACCGCTGTATGGAGTGAATGTCCCAGAACTGTCAGAAATAGACAGAAACTGTCACAGAACTGTCCTTCTCATCCTTCTCCTTCTTCTCATCCTTCTCCTTCTTCTCATCCTTCTCCTTCTTCTCATCCCTCTTCTCATCCTTCTCCTTCTTCTCATCCTTCTCCTTCTTCTCATCCTTCTCCTTCTTCTCATCCTTCTCCTTCTTCTCATCCTTCTCCTTCTCATCCTTCTCCTTCTTCTCATCCTTCTCCTTCTCCATCTTCTCATCCTTCTCCTTTTCCTTCTTCTCATCCTTCTCCTTCTGCTTCTCCTTCTCCTTCTTCTCATCCTTCTCCTTCTCATCCTTCTCCTTCTTCTCATCCTTCTCCTTCTTCTCATCCTTCTCCTTCTTCTCATCCTTCTCCTTCTTCTCATCCTTCTCCTTCTTCTCATCCTTCTCCTTCTTCTCATCCTTCTCCTTCTTCTCATCCTTCTCCTTCTTCTCATCCTTCTCCTTCTCCTTCTCCTTCTTCTCATCCTTCTCATCCTTCTCCTTCTCCTTCTTCTCATCCTTCTCCTTCTTCTCATCCTTCTCCTTCTTCTCATCCTTCTCCTTCTTCTCATCCTTCTCCTTCTTCTCATCCTTCTCCTTCTTCTCATCCTTCTCCTTCTTCTCATCCTTCTCCTTCTTCTCATCCTTCTCCTTCTCCTCATCCTTCTCCTTCTTCTCATCCTTCTCCTTCTTCTCATCCTTCTCCTTCTCCATCTTCTCATCCTTCTCCTTCTTCTCATCCTTCTTCTTCTCATCCTTCTCCTTCTCCTCATCCTTCTCCTTCTCATCCTTCTCCTTCTTCTCATCCTTCTCCTTCTCCTTCTTCTCATCCTTCTCCTTCTTCTCATCCTTCTCCTTCTCCTTCTTCTCATCCTTCTCCTTCTCCTTCCTGATCTCCAAGGGCATTTAAATTAAAGGTACAGTGTTCTGCACTAATTTCTGACAGTTCTGGGACATTCACTCCGTACAGCGGTTTCAACCGCTGTATGGAGGGAATGTCATAGAACTGTCAGAAATAGACTATTTATGACAGTTCTGGGACATTCACTCCATACAGCGGTTGAAACATTGTATCTATTTTTTTCCATAAATGACATTCTGCAAATACACTTAGAGGAGCGCTGCAGATACACTTTTTGCCGGCTTGGAATTAATCTTATTTTCATCCTACTTCTTCTTCATCCTCATCCTCATAAGAAGAAGAAGAAGAAGTAGGATGAAAATAAGAATAATTCCAAGCCGGCAAAAAGTGTATCTGCAGCGCTCCTCTAAGTGTATCTGCAGAATGTCATTTATGGAAAAGAATAGATACAATGTTTCAACCGCTGTATGGAAGGAATGTCACAGAACTGTTAGAAATAGTCCTCTATTTTTAAATAGTCCACATTTCCTCTAAGTGTATATGCAGAATGTCATTTATGGAAAAAAATAGATACACTGTTTCAACCGCTGTATGGAGTGAATGTCCCAGAACTGTCAGAAATAGACTATTAATGACAGTTCTGGGACATTCCTTTCATACAGCGGTTGAAACATTGTATCTATTTGTTTCCATAAATGGATCCATTTATGGAAACAAATAGATACAATGTTTCAACCGCTGTATGGAAGGAATGTCCCAGAACTGTTAGAAATAGTCTATTTCTGACAGTTCTATGACATTCCCTCCATACAGCGGTTGAAACCGCTGTATGGAGTGAATGTCCCAGAACTGTCAGAAATAGTCTATTTCTGACAGTTCTGGGACATTCCCTCCATACAGCGGTTGAAACCGCTGTATGGAGTGAATGTCCCAGAACTGTCAGAAATAGACAGAAACTGTCACAGAACTGTCCTTCTTCTCATCCTTCTCCTTCTTCTCATCCTTCTCCTTCTCATCCTTCTCCTTCTTCTCATCCTTCTCCTTCTTCTCATCCCTCTTCTCATCCTTCTCCTTCTTCTCATCCTTCTCCTTCTCATCCTTCTCCTTCTTCTCATCCTTCTCCTTCTCCTTCTTCTCATCCTTCTCCTTCTCCTTCTTCTCATCCTTCTCCTTTTCCTTCTTCTCATCCTTCTCCTTCTGCTTCTCCTTCTCCTTCTGCTTCTCCTTCTCCTTCTTCTCATCCTTCTCCTTCTCATCCTTCTCCTTCTCATCCTTCTCCTTCTTCTCATCCTTCTCCTTCTCATCCTTCTCATCCTTCTCCTTCTTCTCATCCTTCTCCTTCTTCTCATCCTTCTCCTTCTTCTCATCCTTCTCCTTCTTCTCATCCTTCTCCTTCTCCTTCTTCTCATCCTTCTCCTTCTTCTCATCCTTCTCCTTCTCCTTCTTCTCATCCTTCTCCTTCTTCTCATCCTTCTCCTTCTCCTTCTTCTCATCCTTCTCCTTCTCCTTCTTCTCATCCTTCTCCTTCTCCTTCTTCTCATCCTTCTTCTTCTCATCCTTCTTCTTCTCATCCTTCTCCTCCTTCTCCTTCTTCTCATCCTTCTCCTTCTTCTCATCCTTCTCCTTCTCCTCATCCTTCTCCTTCTTCTCATCCTTCTCCTTCTTCTCATCCTTCTCCTTCTCCATCTTCTCATCCTTCTCCTTCTTCTCATCCTTCTTCTTCTCATCCTTCTCCTTCTTCTCATCCTTCTCCTTCTTCTCATCCTTCTCCTTCTTCTCATCCTTCTCCTTCTCCTTCTTCTCATCCTTCTCCTTCTCCATCTTCTCATCCTTCTCCTTCTCCTTCTCCTCATCCTTCTCCTTCTTCTCATCCTTCTCCTTCTCCTTCTTCTCATCCTTCTCCTTCTCCTTCTTCTCATCCTTCTCCTTCTCCTTCTTCTCATCCTTCTCCTTCTCCTTCTTCTCATCCTTCTCCTTCTCCTTCCTGATCTCCAAGGGCATTTAAATTAAAGGTACAGTGTTCTGCACTAATTTCTGACAGTTCTGGGACATTCACTCCATACAGCGGTTTCAACCGCTGTATGGAGGGAATGTCATAGAACTGTCAGAAATAGACTATTTATGACAGTTCTGGGACATTCACTCCATACAGCGGTTGAAACATTGTATCTATTTTTTTCCATAAATGACATTCTGCAAATACACTTAGAGGAGCGCTGCAGATACACTTTTTGCCGGCTTGGAATTAATCTTATTTTCATCCTACTTCTTCTTCTTCTTCATCCTCATCCTTATAAGAAGAAGAAGAGGATGAGGATGAAGAAGAAGAAGTAGGCAAAAAGTGTATCTGCAGCGCTCCTCTAAGTGTATCTGCAGAATGTCATTTATGGAAAAGAATAGATACAATGTTTCAACCGCTGTATGGAGTGAATGTCCAAGAACTGTCAGAAATAGACTATTTATAACAGTTCTGGGACATTCACTCCATACAGCGGTTTCAACCGCTGTATGGAGGGAATGTCATAGAACTGTCAGAAATAGACTATTAATGACAGTTCTGGGACTGTCCTTCCATACAGCGGTTGAAACATTGTATCTATTTGTTTCCATAAATGACATTCTGCAGATACACTTAGAGGAGCGCTGCAGATACACTTTTTGCCTACTTCTTCTTCTTCATCCTCATCCTCTTCTTCTTCTTATAAGGATGAGGATGAAGAAGAAGAAGAAGTAGGATGAAAATAAGATTAATTCCAAGCCGGCAAAATGTGTATCTGCAGCGCTCCTCTAAGTGTATTTGCAGAATGTCATTTATGGAAAAAAATAGATACAATGTTTCAACCGCTGTATGGAAGGAATGTCATAGAACTGTCAGAAATAGACTATTTCTAACAGTTCTGGGACATTCCTTCCATACAGCGGTTGAAACATTGTATCTATTTGTTTCCATAAATGGATCCATTTATGGAAACAAATAGATACAATGTTTCAACCGCTGTATGGAAGGAATGTCCCAGAACTTTCATAAATAGTCTATTTCTGACAGTTCTATGACATTCCCTCCATACAGCGGTTTCAACCGCTGTATGGAGTGAATGTCCCAGAACTGTCAGAAATAGTGTATTTCTGACAGTTATGGGACATTCACTCCATACAGCGGTTGAAACATTGTATCTATTTTTTTCCATAAATGACATTCTGCAGATACACTTAGAGGAGCGCTGCAGATACACTTTTTGCCTACTTCTTCTTCTTCTTCTTCATCCTCATCCTCTTCTTCTTCTTATAAGGATGAGAATGAAGAAGAAGAAGAAGAAGTAGGATGAAAATAAGATTAATTCCAAGCCGGCAAAATGTGTATCTGCAGCGCTCCTCTAAGTGTATTTGCAGAATGTCATTTATGGAAAAAAATAGATACAATGTTTCAACCGCTGTATGGAGTGAATGTCCCATAACTGTCAGAAATAGACTATTTCTAACAGTTCTGTGACATTCCTTCCATACAGCGGTTGAAACATTGTATCTATTTGTTTCCATAAATGACATTCTGCAAATACACTTAGAGGAGCGCTGCAGATACACTTTTTGCCGGCTTGGAATTAATCTTATTTTCATCCTACTTCTTCTTCATCCTCATCCTCATAAGAAGAAGAAGAAGTAGGATGAAAATAAGAATAATTCCAAGCCGGCAAAAAGTGTATCTGCAGCGCTCCTCTAAGTGTATATGCAGAATGTCATTTATGGAAACAAATAGATACAATGTTTCAACCGCTGTATGGAAGGAATGTCCCAGAACTGTTAGAAATAGTCTATTTCTGACAGTTCTATGACATTCCCTCCATACAGCGGTTGAAACCGCTGTATGGAGTGAATGTCCCAGAACTGTCAGAAATAGTCTATTTCTGACAGTTCTGGGACATTCCCTCCATACAGCGGTTGAAACCGCTGTATGGAGTGAATGTCCCAGAACTGTCAGAAATAGACAGAAACTGTCACAGAACTGTCCTTCTTCTCATCCTTCTCCTTCTTCTCATCCTTCTCCTTCTTCTCATCCTTCTCCTTCTTCTCATCCCTCTTCTCATCCTTCTCCTTCTTCTCATCCTTCTCCTTCTTCTCATCCTTCTCCTTCTCCTTCTTCTCATCCTTCTCCTTCTCCTTCTTCTCATCCTTCTCCTTCTTCTCATCCTTCTCATCCTTCTCCTTCTCATCCTTCTCCTTCTTCTCATCCTTCTCCTTTTCCTTCTTCTCATCCTTCTCCTTCTCATCCTTCTCCTTCTTCTCATCCTTCTCCTTCTCATCCTTCTCCTTCTTCTCATCCTTCTCCTTCTTCTCATCCTTCTCCTTCTTCTCATCCTTCTCCTTCTCCTTCTTCTCATCCTTCTCCTTCTCCTTCTTCTCATCCTTCTCCTTCTCCTTCTTCTCATCCTTCTCCTTCTTCTCATCCTTCTCCTTCTTCTCATCCTTCTCCTTCTTCTCATCCTTCTCCTTCTTCTCATCCTTCTCCTTCTTCTCATCCTTCTCCTTCTTCTCATCCTTCTCCTTCTTCTCATCCTTCTCCTTCTTCTCATCCTTCTCCTTCTTCTCATCCTTCTCCTTCTTCTCATCCTTCTCCTTCTTCTCATCCTTCTCCTTCTTCTCATCCTTCTCCTTCTTCTCATCCTTCTCCTTCTTCTCATCCTTCTCCTTCTCCTCATCCTTCTCCTTCTCCTCATCCTTCTCCTTCTCCTCATCCTTCTCCTTCTCCTCATCCTTCTCCTTCTCCTCATCCTTCTTCTCCTTCTCCTCATCCTTCTTCTCCTTCTTCTCATCCTTCTCATCCTTCTTCTCATCCTTCTTCTCCTTCTTCTCATCCTTCTTCTCCTTCTTCTCATCCTTCTTCTCCTTCTTCTCATCCTTCTTCTCCTTCTTCTCATCCTTCTTCTCCTTCTTCTCATCCTTCTTCTCCTTCTTCTCATCCTTCTTCTCCTTCTTCTCATCCTTCTTCTCCTTCTTCTCATCCTTCTCCTCATCCTTCTCCTTCTCCATCTTCTCATCCTTCTCCTTCTCCATCTTCTCATCCTTCTCCTTCTCCATCTTCTCATCCTTCTCCATCTTCTCATCCTTCTCCTTCTCCTTCTTCTCATCCTTCTCCTTCTCCTTCTTCTCATCCTTCTCCTTCTCCTTCTTCTCATCCTTCTCCTTCTCCTTCTTCTCATCCTTCTCCTTCTCCTTCTTCTCATCCTTCTCCTTCTCCTTCTTCTCATCCTTCTCCTTCTCCTTCTTCTCATCCTTCTCCTTCTCCTTCTCCTTCTTCTCATCCTTCTCCTTCTCCTTCTTCTCCTTCTTCTCATCCTTCTCCTTCTCCTTCTTCTCATCCTTCTCCTTCTCCTTCTCCTTCTTCTCATCCTTCTCCTTCTCCTTCTCCTTCTCATCCTTCTCCTTCTCCTTCTCCTTCTTCTCCTTCTTCTCATCCTTCTCCTTCTCCTTCTTCTCATCCTTCTCCTTCTCCTTCTCCTCATCCTTCTCCTTCTTCTCATCCTTCTCCTTCTCCTTCTTCTCATCCTTCTCCTTCTCCTTCTTCTCATCCTTCTCCTTCTCCTTCTTCTCATCCTTCTCCTTCTCCTTCTTCTCATCCTTCTCCTTCTCCTTCTTCTCATCCTTCTCCTTCCTGATCTCCAAGGGCATTTAAATTAAAGGTACAGTGTTCTGCACTAATTTAAAGGCTCTCTGAAGCCTAGAAACCCTTTTTATAAGCCATCTTTGTAGCGAAGAAATTCGCATCGAATCGAATCGAATTTCATACTGGAATTCGCCGAATCGAATTTTTCAATACTTCGCTCATCTCTAATACTAATCTAAATCCAATCTCCATAGAAAGAAACAAATCAATAACAAAAAGTCCTAAAAGCCATTTGTGAAAGTATTCAGACTTCACAATTCCCATCAGTGAATTCTTGAGCGAACAGAGCAGATACAGCTTTTAAAATTATGTAAATGTGAACCCCTCTGCTGGTTAACAAACAAAGGAACATATCCTACTGACTGTAAGTTATGTCCCTCATTCTGTTTTTTGGGTTTTTTATTTAGGCTACACTTAGGCTTCAAAGTGGTTGTAAACCTCAGACCTGAAATATGAACAAAGCATACCCCTCTGTAGTGTGTACTTGTTTCAATCCAGAGCACTGTAATTTCTGGCCACTGCCTCATTCCTTTACTATATGCATGACTGACTTCAGCACTTCTGACAAGTTTTTCTGACACTAAGAGAAAAATGGTGATGGGGAGGACACAGCCTATGACTGAGAGCCTCATCTCTGTTCCTGTGTGCTGTATGAAGGGGAGGGGGGTTGCCCCTTTCCTCCAATCAGCTCTTAGAGCTCTCCTCACTGAGTGTAACTTCAGCTCCTTGCCCCCTGCTTTTCAGAGCTGAGAGATCCTGTGTACATTCTGCACTTTTAATGGATGTAGAGGACAGATGGCTATAGAAAGACAGGTACAACTTATGTAGGATTTATTTCATCTCTGTGTATCACCTGAGGCCAGTCACTTCACTGGGTATATGAAAGGGTTTACAACCACTTTATTGTTATTAAAAATTACCTTTCCTTTTAAATCTACAGCTGCTGTAATTTTCTGTAAAATTCAATGCAATATGGCAACTTTGAGAGGTTCTGTACACAGATTGTGTATAGATTTAATCCAAAATGTAATTTCCTATTTGTGTGATTGGATCACTCATTTTCCAAGACATCTGCTATAAGATACAAATTTTAGACACCCCCTACAATAAAAATGTAAGTTTTGGTGAGGTACTCCCCACGGGTTAAACACTTACAAATGGATGCAGAAACTGAAGATTGCGTCATTAGAACACAGAAAGTGCATCAGGTAAGTATAATGAACCCAGTCACTCTCGTGCAGAATAAGTATGCGATCAGTCTGGTGAAACAAAGAGCTATTTCTTCACAGCAACAAAAAGAAGGAATCTGCTGCAAAGTTTGTTAAAATCACTGCAATGTAGATTGAGCACCAAGAGGGGATTGTTTTTTTTCTCTTTTATTCTGCAACAAATAAGGGGTTATTCTTTTAGTCACTTTCTCTGCAGTTTGTCTGGTTTGTCTTTCATCATTCTGTAGGGTTGAAAAATAGATATTCAAAGAAAATAACCCACTACATTAAACGCAAGCACAGTGGTAGTTCATGTGCGGCAACTGGATACATTTAACACAATTCCAAGGACGCACCTCTTGTTTGTTAAATAGGTTTGACTCAGCAGGGGAAAAAGAAGTTTTCACGTAATTCATACCATAAAAACTAGTGGTTTGTTCTTAAAAAGGCTTGGTAATTCTGTTCCTGCTGGAAGAGAAATAACCTCTGGCGTTCAAATTGTGTACCATGACCCCTGATTTCAGTACATAAAAGGGATGGCATTTAAAAGTCTTAAAATATTGTTTGGCTAATGTTGCAGCATGACATGTACAAAGAGAGCAAAAAAATATTTTAGTGATGCATGAACTAGGTAAATCAGAGAGATAAATTGAGGCAACACATAAAAGTCAGTTAATAATGTGGAAAGTAAAGAAATATTTAAAAGAGAAGTTTGGAAATGTAAAAAAAAATTGCACTCACCTAGCTGTCCCCTGCTGCCTCTAAGACTGAGAACCAAGAGATCAAAGACCACTGATCTCTCAGTTCTTGGTTTTCAGTGTACAGAGACTTAGTGACTGTCAGTGACTGGCTCTCTGCTCTGCCCCTCCAGTGCTCAATGGCGTGCTGGGATGTGGAGGGGCTGAAGTGGCTGGTTCAGGCTCCCAGTGAGAGGCTGAGCCAGCTGCTAGTCAGGAATCTGGGTGGATCCTGACTTTAAAGACAGGATCTCTCCAGAGCCTGGACCAGCTCAGTGGCATCAGCTGACAGCCGACTTTAGGCCAACGGCTGAAAATGGGTCACAGGAGTGCAGACCTAAGTGCACTCCTATGACAGACAGAAGAAGCAGGGCCAAAAGAGCTTTGGTCCTATTCCTTTAAAACATATCACAATGAAGTCTGATGTAGGTCAAGGTGTCACATCCCCAATATATTAGATACAATTATAAAAAGGCCAAAAGGTGGAATTTTGTTTATGTAGCACAAATCTAAAAATGTTTTTTGAACATTCCATAAAACATTGATAAAATCACAAGGCTTATTAGAGAGTTGGACAATATCTATGAGCCCACCTATCACACGTCACAATGTATGTTTATACATTCTTTACAATTAATCAGACTTTGACCAATTGTTACATGTGGGCCCAACAGGTTTCAGTTTCAACAGAGTTTTCATCAAGGACTGGTAGGTCTGTAATAAGCACATATATCAAAAAACAATCTCAAATATACCGTGGTTAACATTGAATAGACATCCAACAATGACTTACATTGCCAACTAACAAGATGCAAATAGTCAGCCAAGATTAAAACAACCGATATGTTTGTAAGCACACGCAATGGACAGACATAGAGAGGACCAGGAATTCCTCCTTAACATACAAAAAAAAAAACAGTGTATGTGTGTGTGTATATATATATATATATATATATATATATATATATTCAGGTTAAATAAGTAGATGTTAGCATAATCCAATATAAAAGTACTAAGGGTCAAATAACAAAGTAAAGGGGGAAAAAAGGAAAGACAAGCCTGGAACTGTCCCCAGTGTATCAGTTTATATGTCAGCAAGATATTAAAGATTAGCTCTACAAGGAGCAGGCACTCACATCAAGATGGAAAATATAGATAACAATAAATTATAATAGATAAATGGTCAAAGCCAAGAACAGGCTGACCAAAAGATGCTCAAGAAATAATAAAAGAGTGTTACCTGATCAGTCAATAGTCCCTCATACTGTTGTTAACCAAAGTCACCAGGACAAACAGATGAAAGCAGCAGCCTAGCCTTAGTGCTAAAAGATATGCAGCATATACTATAGCTCTGCCCTGGGGGAGGAGAAAAGAGTAATGGGAGTGCCTCTACCAATGAGAGTCCTCAGTACTGGCGCCAGAAACAAAGAAACAGCTTCTTGCATCATGTGATACACTCCCCATCAAAGGATGCTGACATAGAGTTCCCGTCTGGCCACAAAATAAGTTGCCAGGACTGACAAGTAAAGGGGGTAGGGGGAAAAAATGGCCAACTCCACCTGCACTGTGGCTACCACCACAGCTCCCTAGATGAATCGCCCACGACAGGGCAAAAAAGCCCCTACTCTGCCCCCATAAAACATATGGAGAAAAACAAGGGTCTCCTCTGAGTGGTGGCATTGAAATTTTTACTCCTATTACTTTTGATTTGTTCTGTCTATTTGATCCTGTAGACAGGGCCTCCATTTCCTCATGGTTCATCGGTTAGAGATCACTCTGGACAGCAGCACTCCAGCCCGCCTGCTTGCAGGGCTGTCCGCCAGACTTGTCAGTGGTCAGCAATTCCTCCACTCTCTGTGGTCTAGCCCAGCTTGGACCTCTGGCAACCCACACGGTCTTGTTACACCTGCTCTCCAGCTCTCTCTGTCCACTTCCTGCCCTCAAGTTCCCAGGTTTCTGTATTTCCTCCACCCATCCACCACCTCCTCTGGGAAATATAGTTTAACACTGTCAGACAGTGAAGTCCTGCAATCCCACAAAGCTTTTCAACAGAGTCTGTATAACTGAGCTACAGGACACTGCCATCTTGTGTCCATTTAAAATCCTGCAAACAGTATTACGGCAGGGTGTTATACTACTGTTAGGTAAGATTGAATTCTATTTTGAACTAATACATTTGCAATATGCACATCCTCCACGTAGGAAGGTACCTTCCCATGTGGTAGGTGTGCATATTGCAAATTTACTTGTTCAGAATAGAATCCCATCTTACCACATGGTAGGAAACATAACCTGATCTGTCAATTTTGTTTTTCAGTCAACATGTTGGTTGAACGAAAAAAAAAGGTGTGTGTACCCAGCTTAAGGCCCATTGTGAAAGGAGACATCACCGAATACACTCGAGAATTCCAGTGGGGGTTTCCAGCAATTAGATGCGGGGCAACCCAGTGCCCAGGCCCGATTATAATCGCTCTATGACTGACTACATGCGTGTGGGCGCTATTAGCTTGTGGGACTGTCAGCCTTCCATTGATTTTAATGGGGCTGCATCCTGCATCTAATCGCTGGGAACCCCTGCTGGGTTTCTTCATGTAATCGGTGACATCCCTATTCGCAGCTGTGAATGGGGCCTAAAACCTTAAATTGTCTATAAACCCATCTCTTATTTGCTCCCATTTGGTCTGGTATATCGTTGAAAGGGGTTTATTATATCTGCTCTGCAGCTGGTCCATTCCAAAAACATGCAGGTGGGGAGTTAGTAAGGTTTATCCTCACCTCCTCTAATGACAGAACACCTTGAATTTCTGCCTGTTGATCCTGGAGAAAATCTTGTGAGTTCATAATTTCCTCTGCTCTCTGCTTGTGCTGTTATCAGTTTTATTGTTCACAGTTCTCTTTGTGGTTTAACGGATCACCTGTCCCTATGGTGGTATAGAGAAGAGTACAGGGGACGGTGTTTTGTTGTCCTGCCTGTCATGAACGAGGCGTCAGACCCCAGCCCTTCTCACCAAACTCGTGACCGAAGGACTAGCCAATCTAAAACCACGCTGTCATGTGTGTATCTATGCCACACTCAGCTGCACCCTGCACAACGATTTTCCAGCTAATTGGACCACAATCGATGCACCGGCAGCCTGAATGCGATTGTTACTGGGTCAGGTTAATTACGCAATTAACCCTTCACACTGCCACCACCTCCTTTTTGTACAGAGAAAGAGGAAACTCGGCGATATCAGCTATAACACTATAATGGTTGAGATAATCGTCTGTATAAAAACGGTCACCGCAGGCCGGTTATACAGAGGGTTAAACAAACACAGTAGCATCTCTTTTAGAGACAGGAATTCGTAAATTGCAATAAAGCACTATAGAAACAGTTCAACACTTTCAGAAGGAAAGATTTATTACTGAAAGGTCAAACGGGTGCAATAAAAATATTTACAGAAAAAGATGTAACTAAGATATATATATATAAATATGCAAAGACCAGCAGCACAGCAAAGAGATATCAGAGAGAGGTGAAAGGGTTAACGTACTTGCCAAAGTCCTGGGTTAGCAGATCCAAGTTTCAGAGCGAAAGGGCACGGATCTCCCCAGGTGGTACTGATGTTAAAATGGGAAACGTCTTCAACTTTTCTCTCTTAGGCCTGACAGCCCAATTTGTAGTTCCCCAGCAGGGGGTGTCTCTGAAGTCAAGGACCAATACCCCGTTTAGGGCGTGGAGGTCTGGGCGGATACCTCAACTAGAGCCAAAATCTCTCGTAACTAATATTTTGGCCCATAACTTTCCATCTGCACAAGTGACATTCCACCCGCGGGTAGATTATTATGCAGACACGTCTGAGGATTGATTAGATGTGAATTATGAAATTATACACTGAACGGTTCACGAGATCTACTTTTCTGCTTTCCTATGTATTCGAGACAAGGAGAGTGACCTATCAAACTGTTCGTCTTCTCTTAGCCAATCTGACGATATGTCCGTTTTTTATGTAAGTCTCTCATATTCCAAGATATGAGACATAGGGGAAAAATGGATTTTAACAAAGGTTATCTGGTCGTGTTTCCTGGGAAGGTTCTTTGAACTCCTGGGAAAGCTTGCCTTATACAAGGTGTTACATTGCACAGGTTCTTTGGACAGCTAGGCCCCAGCTCCCTTGGGGATTTTATAGCACGTAGCCCCCTGCTGGGCTCTGGTCTCCTGTGACACTTTTACCACACACACACACTGGCCAAATGTCACTGTGCCTCTCAGAGAGGGAAGGGGGAAAGTATGATGGGAGAAAATGGAGATTCTCTACAAAATGGAGGCCTGCGTCAGCCTCTGGGTACACACTGGTTACACTGCCCTTTGGTGAGAACGTTCCTTCACCACAGATGCAGTACAGTGTGAGTTTTATCACCCTAGGACAGGAAGGTAGGATCACCAGGTGACAATAGAGGATAAAAAAAAGCCTGAAAATAAAGTTAGCACATATAAGGATTGGTAGGCTGCAATATAATACAGTTTTGTTGACAGGTTAAAATATGCTCTAGGTCACATGTCAACCACAAGGCCCGAGGACCGTGTCCAGCCCACCAAGCCATTTCATGTGGCCTTCACACCCAGGGCTTTTTTTCCAGCCAGAATGGAGGTATAAATTTGTTACCAAATATAACCAATGAATGGCGCTATGGCTATTCCCATACAAACTAAAATAGTGTCAGAACTGGTGCAGCTGTCCAAGTGTATATCACTATTACTCAGAAAAAAATTTTAAACAGCACTCAACAGTGTACAAAAATTATCCAAAGTATCCAAAAAAATATATAAACAATATCTAGTGTCCAAATACATTTTTCAATTCACGGTGATGCAAACATGATTACTTAAAAGTGCTCTGTGCTCAAATAACATACATTCACAGTCCCCCGTGGAATGTATATGTGTGTGTGTGTGTATATATATATATATATATATATATATATATATATATATATATATATACACACATACACATCTTCTTAAAGTGCTCCGTGTGCTAAAAATGCCAATAGTGACTTGTGCTCTTCAATCCGTGACCCCCCCTTTTTGGCCACACTCACCAAATTAGATGGATCCTTTGCTCTCACAACTGGGTCAAACAACGCTTTCTCTGGTGGTAGATAATGGTATCTCCCTTCTTTCCTTCAGGTCATGCACTCAACATATCCTACTGTCTTAAGGAAATCGAAAGGAGAGAGGAGGCCCCTATAGCATAATACTGCTTTTATTATAAGATTAATTAAAAGTAATGCACTTACAATATATCATAAACAATGCACTTTAACTTGCCAGGCAATAAGGACACCCTTGAACCTCCGCTGCTTGCATATTTTTCCTAACAAATTCATTCAAGACCATGTTGCAAAAATGAATACACCCAAATGGAAGTCTTAGGAGCAAAGCTAAATTTTAGACAACAAAATCCTAATGAACGAGAATTCAACTATAGGTGAGTCTAATTATTCATTAAACTGGTGTCCAGCATACAATTGATTATAAAAGGGTGATACTAAACAAAGAAAATACCTTCACATTTCATGCTGTCAGCAATGGCACCACATGGAAGAGAAATCTCACAAGGCCTGAGAAAGAAAATAATTTCTTTACACAAGAAAGGTGAAGGCTACAAGAAGATCAGCAAAGCTTTACTTATCCACAGAAGTTAAAACCTGGACAGGAGTGTCTTCTGATGAGCAGGGTTGAAGAAAATCGGCATGCAAGTTCACTTCAGTTAGTTAACCTCTTGGCAACGGCTGCATGCAAATGTGCGGCCTCCCGGCGTCTGGCCTTGACACCAAACAGCCACACATTTGCGTGCAATTAAGAAAAACATATGTGCTGAGAGCGCACGTCCTGCGTGCTCCCAGCACACATGTCCGGTACTCACAAAAAGGTCCCGATCTCTTTCGATCTGGACCTTTCCCGATCATGTGACCGCCATGACAGCAAATCACGGTGTTCACATGACCCTAAAACATCGCCCACCTCCCAGCATCTGAAACCCTTAAAGGGCCGGGAGGCGCCGGGGCCAGGGGGTTAGAGAAGTAGAAAGCCAAACTGGGTTGATTGTTTCCCGTGACACAATATGTGGTACACTTCAGCAGAATGGCATGCATGGGTGTCGTCAACGAAGGAAGCCTCTCCTAAAGCCCATGCACAAAAAAGCCCTCCAAGAATTTGCCAGGGCCCATGCTGAAAAAGAAGGCGACTACTGGTACTCGACTCTAGAGTGAGGAGACCAAGATAAATATTTTTGGAACTGATGGCTTCAAAACTGTATGGCGTCCTAATGGTGAGGAGTACAAAGAAAAATGCATGGTGCCTACAGGGAAACATGGTGGTGGCAATGTCCTTCTGTGTGGCTGCATGAGTGCTGCTGTTGTCGGGGGGCTGCATTTCATTGATGGTATCATGAATTCACAGATGTGCTTCTCTATATTGAAAGAGAAGATGCTCCCATCACTCCATGCCCTTGGTCGTCACGCACTTTTCCAACATGATAATGATCAAAAACACACATGTAAGGCCACTATTGAATTTCTGTGTAATTCTGAAGAGACAAGTTGAGCATCAATGCAGGTATGGAGGTGGACATGCCATTTTTTGCAGGAGATACAGATGTCCAGGAACCTCTGTGACTTAGAGGCCTATTTATACTGGGGCTGACGGGTGTTGGGGCTGACTTTTAATACTGAAGCTCATGTTCATGGACTTTTGTAATAATTTAGGAAGGCATATTCAATTTTTGTGAAACTAAATCTATGATTGGTTCTCTTTAAGATACATACTTTAATGAAGATGCTTCTCTGGTGGTGCTAAACAAGATGACCGCATGTCATTTTCCTGGGAGCATTCCTGATCAATGCGTCTTTCTGTCTGTTCTCTCTACAGGCCTCCCTTACGGATGGGAAGAAGCTTACACAGCAGATGGTATCAAGTACTTTATCAAGTGAGTAGTTGTGTTAAGCAGCGTAAGCAGTTTGACTCACATCTGGTTGGGAATAGCGATAGCTAAAAAATGCAGAGAACACAGTACAGAAGTACAAAGAGGAGGACACTTGGAAATCCGAATACTGAATTGGTGTACAGGCAATACTAGCAAAAGTGTTTCCAAGTGGGAGGAATAAACACAGTACTGTGCTGCTATTTCAACGATGGACCGATGTAAAAATGGTATCACTGTATAGTAGCTGTATTTGGGGGGGGTGAGTGATAAAATATTATTTATTTTAATTGTTATGTTTTTTTATTAATCTGAATTTAAGCAGATATAAAAGACCCAAATTAATGACTTGCCCTCCAGAGGATTTACCCCCCTTCCTTACCTGGCTGTTTTTGCGATACAGCATTGCGTTATTTTAACTGACAATTTTGCGGTCATGCAACACTGTACATAAATTTATGTAATTTTTTTCCCCACAAATAGAGATTTCTATTGGTGGTATTTGATCACCTCTGCGGTTTTTGTTTTGCGCTATAAACAAAAAAAGACCGACAATTAAAAAAATTTTTTTTTTAACTTTTTGCTATAAAACATATCAAATAAAAAAATTGTAAAATCTATTTTCGTCATAAATTTAGACCAAAATGTATTCTGCTACATGTTTTTGCTAAAAAAAAAATTCCAATAAGTGTATAATAATTGGTTTACTTGAAAGTTTTAACGTATACTAATTTCTTTTTTATACTAGTAATCGCGGCGATCAGCGACTTATAGCGGGACTGCGGCGGGCATTCTGACACTGGGTGGGAACTAATGGCCACTGACATCCCCAGTGACACTTATACAGTGATTATTGCTAATAAAAAGTACTGACACTGTACTAATGACACTGGGCGGGTAGGGGTTAACATCTATGGTGATCAAAGGGTTAACTGTGTGCTGTGTGTGTTTCACATTGTGTGCTGTGTTTTTGCTGTGCACAGAGATACAAAGCAGCATGTCCATGCTAACAGGAGAGAGATCTGTGTTGTTTACACACACATCTTTCCCCTCTCAGCCCTGCGGACAATTACCGAGTCCCGGCCGTGACCCAGTGATTGACATCCCCAGCAGCCGATAGCGGCACAGGTAGGTCATGCAAACTCCCCTACCCAGAAATGCAAATCATGTATATATACGTGATTTTGCGCAGCCGTGCCGCCCTGTAGCAGTACTTCTGCTATAGGGCGGAGGGCAACTGGTTAAAGTATAGAAAAAAGGCAAAACTTGTTTTTCGTTCTGAGCAGAGTGGAGATTGATTAAAACACCTGTGAGACTTGACTTCTGTCTGTGCCCCTGTTATGGAGTTTCACTCTCTACATTTGTCCTGTTTACCATGATCATCAAAGGTAAATGTTAAAGAAACCCCAAATTTGGGCTATCCTCAGAAAAGTAATAGAGGGTAAATTTTCCAATGGGGACACTAGTTCTGGTGGCCTGGGGGTCCCCAAGAAATTTTCTTAATCTGCAAGGATTTCCTCTCACTTCCTGTTTTGGTTATGGGACAGGAAGTGAAGTTCAAACTCCCCACCCTTTCTTGCTTTATCCATTAACGAAAAAAAAAAAAAGTTTTGAGTATAGTTCTACTTTAATGTAACCCTGTAATCATTATTATATGATAAATTCAGTTGTTATATTACAGGCAATGTAAGTACCTGAGTGTGACCTAATATCAGCCTCTTGGAGTCCTTGTACAGCAGAGTAGAAGTGGTTGAATGATGATGGCCATCAGAATGAAGACATGTAGCATTAGGAGAGGAAAATTTTATATATATATGCAGTCAGGTCCATAAATATTGGGACATCGACACAATTCTAACATTTTTGGCTCTATACACCACCACAATGGATTTGAAATGAAACGAACAAGATGTGCTTTACCTGCAGACTGTCAGCTTTAATTTGAAGGTATTTACATCCAAATCAGGTGAACGGTGTAGGGATTACAACAGTTTGCAAATGTGCCTCCCACTTGTTAAGGGACCAAAAGTAATGGGACAGAATAATAAGCACAGCAACAGGAAATACAGTATTCCCCTACGTGAGTACGCCCGTCAGATTTTTGTAAATATTTTATTATTTCTTTTCATGTGACAACACTGAAGAAATGACACTTTGCTACAATGTGACGTAGTCAGTGTACAGCTTGTATAACACTTTAAATTTGCTGCCCCCTCAAAATAACTCAACACACAGCCATTAATGTTTAAACCGCTGGCAACAAAAATAAGCACACCCCTAAGTGAAAATATCCAAATTGGGCCCAAAGTGTCAATATTTTGTATGACTACTATTATTTTCCAGCACTGCCTTAACCCTCTTGGGCATGGAGTTTACCAGAGCTTCACAAGTTGCCACTGGAGTCCTCTTCCACTCCTCCATGACAACATCACGTAGCTGGTGGATGTTAGAGACCTTGCGCTCCTCCACCCTCCGTTTGAGGATGCCCCACAGATGCTCAATAGGGTTTTGGTCTGGAGACATGCTTGGCCAGTCCATCACCTTTACCCTCAGCTTCTTTAGCAAGGCAGTGGTCATCTTGGAGGTATGTTTGGGGTCATTATCTGTAAGATAATTCCTATGAGACGGCTAGCGAATAGATGTACGCATGGGCACAGAAATGCGCAATCAAGCACGTGCACACGCACGGCAAAGATTGGCGACAGACGGACTATTTAAAAGGTGCCTCTGCCTCTGCTGAGTGCTGACTGGTCTTCAGCTGTTCCCCATTTCCTGCTTGTTCCTGTCTGATTTTCTTGTTGCTGACCCGGCTTGTTCCTGACATGCCTCTGATTACTCTCCTGCTTGATACTGGTTCCTGACTTCGGCTCTGCTCCTGACTTTGGCTTGCTTCTGATTTGGTGCCTCGCTGTCCGCCCATTGATGACCCTGGCTATTCCTTCGACACTGCTCCTGTCTTCCATCCCAGTGCACACCTGGCGACCTACCATACCAGCTCTGCATATTACTACTGTGCCTGAATCGGAGGTTCATCAGTCTTCCAAGGTCACCAACCGCAAGAGGTGCAAACAACATCTGCTGGAGCTCTTGTCCCCCTGGTCCCTAGATATCCTCTGTTCCACCTCCAGTGGGGTCAGGGCTAGTGACACCAGCGAGGCCGACCTCGACCTCGTCATTTCAGTCTCCTATCAGATACGTGACATTATCATGTTGGAATACTGCCCTGAGGCCCAGTCTCTGAAGGGAGGGGATCATGCTCTGCTTTAGTATGTCACAGTACATGTTGGCATTCATGGTTCCCTCAATGAACTGTAGCTCCCCAGTGCCGGCAGCACTCATGCAGCCCCAAACCATGACACTCACACCACCATGCTTGACTGTAGGCAAGGCACACTTGTCTTTGTACTCCTCACCTGGTTGCTGCCACACACATGCTTGACACCTTCTGATCCAAATCAGTTTATCTTGGTGTCATCAGACCACATTTGCAGGCTTTCTTGTGCATCAGATTTAGAAGAGGCTTCCTTCTGGGCCGAAAGCCATGCAGACCAATTTGATGCATTGTATGGTCTGAGCACTGACGGGCTGACCCCCCCACCCCTTCAACCTCTGCAGCAATGCTGGCAGCAATCATATGTCTATTTCCCAAAAACAACCTCTGGATATGACGCTGAGCACGTGCACTCAACTTCTTTGGTTGACCATGGCGAATCCTGTTTTGAGTAGAAGCTGTCCTGTTAAACCGCTGTATGGTCTTGGCCACCATGCTATAGCTCAGTTTCAGGGTCTTGGCAATCTTCTTATAGCCTAGGCCATCTTTATGTAGAGTAACAATTCTTTTTTTCAAATCCTCAGAGAGGTCTTTGCCATGAGGTGCCATGTTGAACTTCCAGTGACCAATAAGAGAGAGTGAGAGCGATAGCACCAAATTTCTCACCTGCTCCCAATTCACACCTGAGACTTTGTAACACTAATGAGTCACATGACACTGTGGAGGGAATATGGCTAATTGGGCCCAATTTGGACATTTTCACTTAGGGGTGGACTCACTTTTGTTGCCAGCAGTTTAGACATTAATGGCTGTGCGTTGAGTTGTTTGAGTGGGCAGCAAATTTACACTGTTATACAAGTTGTACACTCACTACGTCACATTGTAGCAAAGTGTCATTTCTTCAGTGTTGTCACATGAAAAGATATAATAAAATATTTACAAAAATGTGAGGGGTGTACTCACTTCTGTGAGATACTGTAAGTAAAAATCTCTGCAATGGAGCCAGAAATGGAAAATAAAGTGAGACATTTTAATTATTCTCCACTTTGTGCAAAACTAGATTTAAATAAGTCTAAAATAAGTATTTAAAATCTGTATAGTAACTGCAGAAAATTGGAGTACTGTGATGTACGGAATGAGGCTTAGTTTAGGGGAAGGGATATGATATATTTGACCTTCCAAACTACAGTTTATTATAAAAATAAATAAACATAAGATTAGTGTCTACCTCTCCTGCCTGCTTTCTGTGCAGCAAGTAGCATAATACAATTGAACAGTTATTTTGTAAGGAAAATATTTTCACTACGTGTTCTAGTAGCTATGACAGTTCACACATTTTCTGTAGGTGTTTTCAATACAACCTCAATACCCAAAGAAGTTGGGACAATGTGTAAAAATCTACATAAAAACAGAATGCAATTATTTAGAAAATAGAAAACGTATAAATGTTTAAACTGAGCAAATGAACCATTTTAAGAAAAAAAAAGGCAGCAACATGTCTCAAAAAAGTTGGGACAGGGCAACAAAAATCTGGTAAAACAAATGGTACTTAAAAGGAAGAACTGGAAGAACATTCTGCAACTAATTAGGTTAATTGGCAACAGGTCAGTAACGTGATTGGGTATAAAAAGAGCATCTTAGAGAGTCAGATTGTCTCAGAAGTAAAGATGGGCAGAGGTTCACCAATCTGTGAAAAGCTGTGCCCAAAAATTGCCAAACAGTTTCAGAATAATGTTCCTCATCCTAAAATTGCAAAGACGTTAAATATATCATCATCTACAGTACATGGTATCATCAAAAGATTCTGAGAAGCTTGAGAAATCTCTGTGCAAGGGACAAGGCCAAAGTGTAATATTGGATATCCGTGGTCTTCGGGCCCTCAAACAACACTGCATAAAAAACAGGCGAGATTCTGCGATGACATCACTGCATGGGCTCAGGAATACTTCCAAAAATCACTGTCCGTGAACACAGTTTGCCTAGCCATTCAAAACATGCAAGGTAAAGTTCTATCATGCAAAGAAGAAGCAAGATGAACATGATCCAGAAATGCCGCCATCTTCTTTGGGCCACAGCTTATTTAAAATGGTCTGTTGCAAAGTGGAGAACTGTTCTTTGGTCAGACAAATTGACATTTGATATTCCAAGAGAAGGGAGGAGAGGATACAAAGAAAGATAAAGAAGAGGAAAATTAACTCCTCACTGAAGAAAAAAAGTTAACGGACTTTAAAGGCACCAACGGTAATAAGAAAATAGTGACTAAAAATATAATATTTATTTCAGACGTTTAAAAAGTTCACAAAATATATATTTGAGCATCCAAACTTGGGGATGATACTTAATCAATAATCAATATCTGGTGCGTTAATGCTTCTTCAGGAGATAGTAAATATAACACCAGCCAAAGCATAACTGGCTCAATAGTACGTATTGTTTGTAGGCCAATTAGTAGGTGACTTAGAAGAACAAAAACTTCTAAGATCAGCCTTGACATAAAGACAGCTCAAATGGTTGGTAACGGAACCCATAGGCTTGTTAAGATAGAAATATGTCAAAAAGGATTGGATGAACACTACTTATCACCGCCATACCAGTAACAAAACATCAAAGAAAAAAAGGTCCAGAAATACCCGTCCAATTGTGGAACACTCAAGTAATTTGGGAAAACCAAAGGAAGAGGTGGCAGCGATAGACCAGGGCTATATATGAAAGCCCAATCCTCAAAGGGAAAAATGCATGCATAACATGCTCCAGCACCACAACACAACCTCCCCATCACACAACCTTTGATATTGTTTTTGGCATCCATGGGCACCATGTCCTCTGTACTAAAGAGGAGAGGGACCTTCCGGCTTGTTATCAGCTCTCAGTTCAAAAGCGTGTATCTCTGATGTTATGGTGGTTCATTAGTGAGTATGGAATAGGCAGCTTTGCACATCTGGAAAGGTACCATAAATGCTGGAAGATATACAGTATCCAGGTGATAGAGCAGCATATGCCCCCATCCAGACAATGTATTTTTCATGGAAGGCCTTGCATATTTCAGCAGGACAATGCTAAACTGCATACTGCATCTATGACAACAGCAAGGCTTCATAGTAGAAGAGTCCAGGTGATTCATTGACCTGCCTGCAGACCGGACCTTTCACCAATTGAAAATGTTTGGTGCGTGTTATAAGGAAAAATACGACAAAGACCCAGGACTTAGACGCCTATATCAGGCAAGAATGAGACATTTCTATTGCAAAACTCCAGCAATTGGTCTTCCCAGTTCCAAGATGTTTACAGAGTATTTTTAAAAGAAGTGGAGATGCGACAGCGTGGTAAACATAGTCCTGTCCCAACTTTTCTGAGACATGTTGCTGCCATAAATTTCAAAATTATCTTATTTCTTTTACTTAAAAGGGTACATTTTCTCAGTTTAAACATTTGATGTTTTCTGTTTTTTACTATGAATAAAAGGTGGGTTTATGAGATTTGACATCATTGCATTCTGTTGAATTCAACACCGTGCCCCAACTTTTTGGGAATTGGTGTTGTAAATACATAAAATGCATTTATAAACTTTTTCATGGGCAGTGAAAAATGCAGGTTTTTTTGTGTTCTGTATTAGCAAAATAATGAAAAGCACCTGCTACTGAGTTTGTGTCCCACTGACTTCCCCTCATTATTTCCCTTATGAAGTGTCCTGATGTGTATTATGTCCTTGTACAGTTTTCAAATGTTTTCTTCTGTTTTTTTCCACCCCATGCGTAATTACAATCAAATAAACCACAGGCAGCCTTTAAAAGATGACACGCACCATGCAGAAAATTCCCTTCATCAAATAGTTTTGAAAAAGAAAAACAGAAATGCTGTTAATAGATTAACCCATTCTTGGACAGAATATCTCTCTTCATTTCCTAGCCATTGATGCACAGGAAATCAGCTTACACATTTGAACCATACTTTTTTGTGTGGAGTTAAATTTGAACTCCAAGCAGATATAAAAGAAAAAAAAATTATTTGTGCTTCCACTTAGAAATAAGACTGTACGAGGTGACAATTTAATTCCCAGAATGCCTATGGCGTAGCACTATGGTGACGAGTCACACAGCCATTCACACTTGAGCGTGTTCTGACATGTGCTAACATGCACTCGCCTGGGTGACAGGCCAGCAGACTCAGTTCTTACGGAGTAGTAGACGAAATAACAACGTGTGTGCATTGCCCTTTTGGTATAAAATGAGTGATAGGAATCTGGAGCAGTTGACATCAAAGTTTGCATGCAAAAGTATGAGTGAATCTTTAGCTCTGTTATGGCAGGCTTATGGTGAACATCCCATGAAAATCAAGTGTTTTTGATTGGCATAGGCAGTTTATAGAGGGGTGGGAGATCTACAATGATGCAAATGTGGGTTCAGGTTATGGGAATGTTATAGAACTAAAAGACCAGAACTCTCACCTCACAAGTGGATTCTTCAAGTGCATTCTCCACCACAACAATGCTCCTGCACATGAGTTAAGTGTTTGAGTTCCTGACCCAGAAATCTATTCCAAAACTTGACCAACCACCTTATTCCCCTGACTTAGCTCCCTGTGACTTACGGCTGATTCCAAAATGTAAAAAAATGCATCATATCGACACAGATTTGAAGGCATTCCGGATCCAGCGCACCGCGACAAAGATATTGTGCAATGTTCCGGAAAACTAATTCCAGGAATGTTTCCTGCAGTGGCACAGTCATCTAGAATAGAGTGCCGCTTCACAAGTGAACTACTTTGAAAGTGACAATAACCACTAGTGTAAAGATAAGCATTTTTATACAGTCCATTATGGGAACTAGTTTCAGTTTTCTAGACAACTGCTTAGAAGAACCCATGGTGCTGATTGTTGGGGCAAGGTCAGATGAGTCTGGGCATTTAAAACCTTTGAGATTGACATCACCTGGTCTTCCCAGACGATGATTGAGAACAATCCATGACACTGGCAGGTCTCAGCTTGGCAAAGGGGGCAGTGCATGCTATAAATTCTGCAGGGTGCCCAAACGTTTGCAGACGCCATTTTTTTGTTTTCTGTTATTTTGAAAGTGTAAATGATGGAAATAAAATCTAACTTTTGTTGACATATTATAAGAATGTCTAATCTGTAATTTGATGCCTTTTGGAGATTTTTCCATCTTTCATTGGCTTCTTTATGCACATTAATACAAATTTTTAGCTGGGGTGCCCAAACGTTTGATCCCCACTGTAAATGGTCACACCTTGTACATACAACCACCATAAGTACCTGAGTCTGTCTTGATATTAAATTCCTCTTACACCTTGCACAGCAGCATTTAGACCGGGAGAAGGAGGTGAAACACAACTAGACTTTACAGCTGTATGATAGGTTTCCTTTGAAGCAAAATCCAAAATGGATCCACCTGCAGTGCCTAACAGAAAAAAAAAGCAGCTCCAGTTGTCACAATCATCCAATCTCTGGCACTTTCCCCCACAGACTGGCTAATCCAACAATTCAGTACCACTGCATTTCCAGGTTGAATAATGCCTAGTGTCATTCAGTCCACGTCCTGTGAGCCCAGGATGTCAAGGGTCCACCTCCTCACCCTGTTCTAAGAGAAGAATGCTGCAGAGAGTGGTGCTGTTGTCATTAAGTGGCAGTTCTCTGCAGCATTTAGCATTTCTAAATGGGGACTCATGATATCATTGTACACCGTTCAGTGCACCTTAAAGTGGCCCTAAAGGCGGAACGATTTTTTTTCTTACCTTAATGCATTAGGATAAGAAAAAAATTCTGCATGCAGCTACCTATAACCCCCTCAACACACACACTTCCCCGTATACTTTGCAGAGCCCAATCTTGATCCAGCGATGTACATGAGAGCAGTAGCTCTCTCCCTCCTTATTGGCTCAGAGACAGCAGCCATTAGCTTCCGCTGCTGTCCATCACAGCCAGTAAAGCGGGAGCAGGAGGCTGGGCTGCGCTTTCTGTGTCAATGGACACACATAGCCGATTCGGGAGCGAGAATGCACAAGTGCCCCCATAGAAAGCTGCTTGCTTTGAAAGCACTCAGCAAGGGGATAGGAGCCAGTAGCACTGGGGTGGGGGTGGACCCGAGAAAAAAAGGGTCATGGCTGCTCTGTGCAAAACCATTACACAGAGCAGGTAAGTATAACATGTTTGTTATTAAAAAATAAATAAAAAAATGTTGTCATGGGTACAGGGTTCTCCATGGGGGTAATATTCAAACTTGGAGTTTATTCAACAGCATCCCAAAGTGCATTTTTAGCATGTAGATTGTATGTTGCTGATCCAAAAAGGTATCTAATTGCTTAGAGAGTTTGCAAATACTTTTTTGCAACCTAACTTTGTACCTATTCTTCTCCACTCCCAGGACACCCAAGTGCATTCACCTCAACACAACAAAAATATCAAGAGAGGGTAGACTGACCCTTTAAATAATCCTGCTTACGTTGCAAATTAGTACTCTTTTTGCAAATCTGTAAGCAGCAAACTTTTTTTTTTTCTTCATTTTGAAAGTTGCATATCATCAATATTGTACAAGCTAATTGCTATCATCTCAACATGTCATCTTCTAGAAGACTACTTCTTCATCAAACACACCGCCTCTCTCTCTTACCTATATTTAGTGAGCAAATACCCGCTGCACTCTTGAGCTTTTGAGCTGTGCAGAGTAAAAAAAAAATTATTTTCATCTTTAAAGCTAAAAAAAAATGATTTTTTTCAAGCAGGTTGTGGGAGTCCCATGATCCTTTACTCATAATTAGGTCTTTTGAGAGTTATCAAACAGAATAGGGTGACGAGGGAGCCAACAGGCCCTAGAACACTAAGGATTCTTGGGCAAATACTTTTCAGAATAGCTTTTTTTTCTACCTTTCATACTGGGAAGTTGGGTCCTCCAGAGTCTTAGTATTAAGAACGCAGTTGAGTTTGAAAACACCAGGATATTTTTGAAGCCACTTTTACAAAGTTGCTTTCATCTAGAACTTTTCAAGGCTCTTAAAAATATATTGGAAAAACAAAGGAGATACATTACTGCCAAGTAAGTAAGATGTAGATTAAAACAAATGTAAAAAAAAAGAAATTATGCATGTAAATTAGAATTAAAGTTTTATTTGCACCTGTTTTCCGAACTCCAAAGGAATAAAAGTAATAAAACAATGTTAAAAAGATCAGGGGTCAGGGATAAAAAAAAAAAAAAAACGTCAGCGGCAATAGCACGGAGAGCAGATAATCGTTTTGGGAGTACGCAAGTCAATAAAAAAAAAAAAAGTAGTTAAACTTAATTATAAAAGTGCAGAAGTGGCAGACACCTCAGCTTCAGCATTTACTTCTGTCATACATTTGGATGATGTTGTAAAATAATGAGATCCCAGCATGTTACCTATTCTGCGCGGAGAACAACTTTTAGTCAATGTATACTGCAATCTGGGTTTGTTCTGTAAAGGAGTAGCAGTACTTACATTTATACAGTTTGGTTTTTGCTGGAAATTGGGTCATTTCTGAGTTTTCATAAAAATATTATTTAGATTACAAATTAATAATAATAATAATATAAAAAGTACACAACCAAAGGCAGGAAGACACTCTTAGAGGTTGAACATCAATTGGGTAGATTAAAAAACAAATCTAGTCCTTGTTACTACTATCTTCCTCTGAGATAATATTCCCCCCTTAGGGGACTTTCACACTGATCTGCAACATAACCGTATATGCATTTTTGCGTTTGCAGTGCGTTTTTAAAGAACATGCGACTTTGTATGTGTTTTTGTCGCGTTTCCACTTATTTCAAAGGGGAGATGCGTTTTTTCTTTTCACCACACCAAATCTGGAACAAAAATGCAGCAAGTAGGACTTTGAAAAACTCCCCTGACCTGCCACTGATCAGTGTGAAGCGTTCCCTTGGAATACATGGTCACATGCAAAAGCAAAAGAAAAATGGATCAGAGTGAAAGCAGCCTTAAACAGCTTGTAAACCTCAGACATGAACTGCTAACAAAGCATATCCATCTATAGTGTGTACTTGTCTCAGTCCAGAGCACTGAGTGTCATTTCTGTCTGCTGCTTTGTTCCTCTGCTATCTGCATGAGTTACTTCTGACACGTTTTCATGACACCAAGAGAAAAATGGTGATGGGACAATCAGCTCTGTTCCTGTGTGAAGTGGGGGGGGGGGGTGTATCTTCTCTCCAATCGCTCCCAGAGCTCTCCTCACTGAGCTCTGAAGAGTGTAATTTCAACTCTCCTCCCCTTTTTTCTGGAAGCTCAGACAAGCTTTATAAAGTCTGCACTTTGAACAGATGTAGAGAAGAGAAGACTGCAGATAAACCGGTACAACATATGTAGGAGAATTCTTTTCATCCCTGTGTATCACATGAGGCCAGTCACTTCCCTGGGTATGTGTAAGGGTTTACAAACACTTTAAGCTTGCTAGGTTAGGAGAACCCCGGAGGCGGTAAGACTTGATTGGTGCTTGCCTCTGTGTTTGACTAGAAAAGAGGAGCAAAATGGCAAAAATGCCAGAACATGTTTCATTGATAAGAAACAATATGTTAATTGTTATAGTTAAAGCATGACTCTAGCCAAAATGTTTCTAGTTTTACAACTGGATGAAGGAGCAGGGGGGACTTTTGGGCAGGGCAGTAGCATTGTCAGTCTAAGGGGAGTGTTAGATGTACTAGTAGATTTAAATACACTAACAAACTGAAGCCAAAGTCTAGCTAATACTTTATAATGTTACAGCAAGCAGTTTTTTGGGATAAAGGTTTTACATAAATAAAAGCTGACTACTGTAAGCACTCCAGCTAGTGTTAAATGGTTTGACTCATCTGATACGTTCTGCAGGAAAGTTTGTTCTTTTGAAAAGCAACAGACTTACTGGTGAGATCACCAGGTGAAAATAAAGAAAGCCTAAAAAATATAACTAATGCAGCCATCACATCTAAGAAATGGTAAGCTGCAATATAGAAAATGTTTGCTTTTGGGTTTAATACCACTTCAAGATATGGTGACTGCATCAGTGTGCTTTTCATTTTTTTTTTCTTTAAAGAAGAACTCCGGAATAGGAAAAAAAATCACCCATTAGTACACCCCCCTATACAAAACACTAAACCTAGAAAAGTCTAATTTGAATTTTCATAATCTCATTTCTCTAATTCAAAAGATAACAGCTTCTGCTCTGCCAAGGAGGAGGTGTAATAGCAGGATTGACATCATATCCTCTCCTCTCTCTGCAGTAAAAGGAAACTACAGTTCCCATCAACCACAGGGAATTGTAGTGAATATGGGCAGCTACACTAGGCCTGTACATGTTGAATGTGTCTGAGAGTCTCGGTCCGCCCACCACTGCAAGTGGGGCTGAATTACATCACTGCTTCCTGGAGACAGAACTACAGAAGGGATGTGCCAAGACCAGTGGCTGAGGGAATAGGAGGCATAGCAGCCACAGGTCTTACAAATAGGGAGCCAAAGTGAATTTACAGTTTGATTTGAAAATGAATAGGCTATTTCAGAGCAACTACTGAGTGAACCAGAAGATGGATGACATTTTCAGTGAAGGTAGGAAATCAGCAACAAGGACATGTCAAACAAAAGTTTTTGCCTGGAGTTCTGCTTTAAATGTAACCTGGCAATCCGGTCAGTAACAAACTTCCCTCCCTAGGGTGACAACACTCACTGCACAAGATCTTTAGAGGAGAAGCATTGTCACCCGTAGCTGCTTTCCTGATTCAGACTATAAACTCGTCACCCTCTCCTCATCTTCTCTACATAGGTGGTGTGTGCTGTAGTTCATAGAAGATAGCTGAGAAAGCTGGTAATATTGTTTGAGAAATCAGTTAAATCTACAGAAAGTTACAAGAGCACTGTAGAGTTCTGGGAAGGTCAACAAACTTTCGGTACTTGCAAATAAATATTCTTAGTCTGAAAAAAGAAAACTAATGCAGCTTGACCACATCTAAGGACTGGTTAGCTTCATTATATTGCATGTTTCTTCTTGGGTTCGGATATCCTTTAAAAGTTGCTTTCAACGAAATTTACAATAATAAATTAAAATGCATTTCCCTTTAACACCTCCATCTGTCAGGATTAATTTTCCTGAATGATTAGTAGCAGTAAAGTTACACGTAGCTGTGGATTCAGCAGCCTTCCCGGTGCAGATAATCAGAGATTATTCAGTGTGCTGATTACTTTATGTCATAGCTCTTTAACCACACTTCATGCACAGAGCTAAAAATACACAGAGGCCATTGACTGATCAGGAAGTAATCTCTACTAGACCCACTGACCAGATGCTCATCCTCTCGCCTGCACCCCGAGCCAGTGCAATGTCATTCCTGTCATTATGTCATTGACACACAGATCGCCAGCACTGGATTTCTTTTTTAAAGGGATTATTTTTATTTTTCTACAGGATTTATATAGCGCCAACAGTTTGCACAATGCTTTACCATATAAAGGGAAGCAATAGCATTACAATACAATAAAAAACAAGAGGGTCCTGCTCATAGGAGCTCACAATCTAATAGGGTGGGGCAAAAGGTTATAACTTTGGGGGATGAGCTGATTGAAGTGATTTAAATTAATTGGAGGAATGATGGGCTTCCCTGAAGAGATGAGTTTTTAGGGATCATCTAAAGGCAGCCAGAGTAGGGGATAGCCAGACAGATTGAGGTAGAAAGTTCCAGAGGATGGGAGAGGCTCTGGTAAAGTCCTGGAGATGAGTATGAAAGGAGGAGACAGGTGAGCTTGAGAGCAGGAGGTCATGAGAGTGATATTTGGAGACAAGATTGGTGATGTAGCTTGGGGCAGAGTTGTGATTAGCATTGTATGTTGTTAGTATTTTGAATTTAATTTGCTGGGCAATCGGAAGCCAGTGGAGGGATTGGCAGAGAGGGCTGGCAGTCACTGGTAAGGTAGATGATTCTGGCAGCAGCATTCATGATAGACTTGGGAATAGTGGTGATAAATAGTAAGCGCTCATAAATAATGCAAGCAGCTGAACATATAGGAAAACACATAAAAAGTCCCAAAATACATAAACAGAAGAAATGCAGCGCTCTTAAAATTGATAATGGAATTAGTAGTAAACACAGTCCGGTAAAACAACAGTGTTCCTTGTTTCCCAGTGTAAATGGTAGAATTTTGCACTAACCAGAACGCGCATGGATAATGCGCATATGTGTATGGACATAAGACAAACAAACAGCTATTTCTTCCAAAAACCAAAAAGCTTTTCCATCCTTGTAGCCCTTGGGATTCCTGTGCCAGTTCTTTGTGGAGGCTCATCTGGATCGTCATAGCTTTGACCTGCTGGATCATTTCCCACCACATGAGGGCGTAGGATCTCTATTCTTCTAAGCCATATGCCTGACCAGCCTTAAGTGGAGAAAAGGATCTTCAGGATTTATACACATATGCGCATTATCCATGCGCGTTCTGGTTAGTGCAAAATTCTACCATTTACACTGGGAAACAAGGAACACTGTTGTTTTACCGGACTGTGTTTACTACTAATTCCATTATCAATTTTAAGAGCGCTGCATTTCTTCTGTTTATTCATGATAGACTGAAGAGGTGATAGCCTATGAGAAGGGAGTTGCAGTAGTCAAGGTGAGAGATAACAAGGGAGCGAATGAGTAGCTTGGTGGTTTAATTAGTTAAAAAGGGGCAAATTTTAGAAATGTTATGGAGGAGAAGGCTACAAGATTTTGACAGCAATTGGATTTTGTGCCGAAAGGATAGGTCTGAGTCTAGGATTACACCTAGTACCCTGACTTGAGGGGAGGGACTGATTGTTGCATTGTTGATCTTGATGGAAAAGTCATAGAGGAGGGCACAAGTGTGGAGGAAGGAGCTCAGTTTTAGAGGGATTTAGTTTAACCACTTGCCTACCGGGCACTTATACCCCCTTATTTACCAGGCCAATTTTCAGCTTTCAGCGCTGCCGCACTTTGATTGACAATTGCACAGTCATGCAACATTGTACCCATATGAAATTTTGATCATTTTTTTCTCACAAATAGAGCTTTCTTTTGGTGGTATTTAATCGCCACTGGGTGCTTTACTTTTTGCGCTATAAATAAAAAAGTGCAAAAAATTTGAAAAAAAGAAAGTTTCTTTGTTTCTATTATAAAATTTTTCAAACAGGCATTTTTTCTCCACTGATGTGCGTTGATGAGGCAGCACTGATGGGCACTGATAGGTAGCACTAAAGGGCACTGATAGGCAGTACTAATGAGGTGGCACGGATAGGCGGCACTAATATGCAGCACTGATAGGCGGCACTGATAGGTGACACTGATGATTGGTACTGATAGACGGCACTGACTGGCATCACTGCTGGGCACTGACTGGCGGCACTGACTGGCACAGCCCCTGGGTACTGACTGGTGGCACTGACTGGCAGCACTGCTGGGCTGCACTGGTGGGTGGCACTGGTGGGCAGCACTGGTGGGTGGGCACAGGTGGGTGGCAGAGGTGGGTGGCACTGGTGGGCACAGGTGGGTGGGCACAGGTGGGTGGCACTGCTGGGCACATGTAGGTGGCACTTCTGGGCACAGGTAGGTGGCACTGCAGAGTGGCACAGGTGGGTGCACTGCTGGGCACAGGTGGGTGCACTGCTGGGCACAGGTGGGCGGAGCTAGTGGGCGCACTGCTGGGCACAGGTGGGCAGAACTTGCGGGTGGCACTGCTGGGCACCGATCATCAGTGCCCTGATGATCGGTGCCAATCCCCGCTCTGACAACTGCCGGTTCTCGGCAGTACTTTCCTCACGATCTGACAGCGTGAGGAAAGTGCAGCCGAGAACCGGCACTTGCATTTCCCTCTGATCAGCGTGTCATTGGACACCGCTGATCAGGTGGTAAAAGGCCGCTGTGATTGGCCTTTTACCACATCACGTGATCAGCTGTGTCCATAGGACACAGCGATCACGGAGATCGCCGGGTGCGCGCAGGAGAGCGCGTTCTGGGAGGACGTCATATGACGTTCACTCAGAACTGGCCGGCCGCAGTGAAGCCGTCATTCGGCTATCTGCGGTCGGCAGGTAGTTAACCACTTGCCTACCAGGCACCTATACCCCCTTCCTGCACAGGCCAATTTTCAGCTTTCAACGCTGTCGCACCTTGAATGACAATTGTGCGGTCATGCAACACTACTCATATTACATTTTTATCATTTTTTTTTCACACAAATAGAGCTTTCTTTTGGTGGTATTTAATCATCACTGGGTGTTTTATTTTTTGCGCTATAAACAAAACAAAAGAGTAAAACATTTGAAAAAAAAGTTTTTCTTTGTTTCTATTCTAAAATTTTGCAAACAGGTAATTTTTCTCCTTCACTAATGTGCATTGATGAGGATGCACTGATAGACTGCATTGATGAGGTGGCACGGATAGGCAGAACTGATGGGCACTGATAGCTGGCACTGATGATGTTGCACTGATATGCAACAATGATGGGCACTGATAGGCGGCATTGATGTGCACTGATAGGCAGCGCTGATGGGCACTGACTGGTGACACTGCTGGGCAGCAGTGATGGGTGGCACTGATGGGCATTGGTGGGTGGTACTACTAGGCATTGATGGGCACAGGTGGGTGGCACTACTCCCCACTTGTGGGCAGCACAGGTGGGCGGCACTACTGGGCACTGATCATCAGTGCCCTGATGATCAGTGCCAATCCGTCCTCTGACAATTGCCGGTTATCGGCAGTACTTTCCTCACGCTGTGACAGCGTGAGGAAAGTGCAGCTGATAAATGGCAACTGCATTTACCGGTGATCTGCTGTGTCATTGGACACAGCTGATCACATGGTAAAAGGCCGCAGTGATTGGCCTTTTACCACACCACGTGATCAGCTGTGTCCGTAGGATAGCAATCACAAAGATTGGCGGGTGCGCGGGAGGGCGCATTCTGGGAGGACGTCATATGACGTCTTCCCACAACTGGACAACCGCGCTGTAGCTGACATTCGGCTATAGCGCGGTTGGCAAGTGGTTAAGGAAGTACAGCGACATCCATGCTGATATGTCAGTTAGTAAGTTAGTAATGCGAGAGGAGACTGAAGGAGTGAGGTGAGGAGTAGAGAGATATGATTTGGGTGTCATCAGTATAGAGGTGGTACTTGAAGCTGTGGCAGGTTTTCAGGCAACCAAGAGAGGAGGTTTAGATAGAGAAGGGGTCCAAGAACAGAGCCTTGGGGGACCCCTGCAGAAAGAGGAAGTGGAGAGGAGGAGACAGAGTTATAGGTAACACTGAAGGAGCGCTGTGATGGGTAGGAGGGGAACCAGGAGAGAGCTGAATCTCGGAGGCCAAGGTAGTTGTCAAGGTCCTACCTTTTCCCTGAGGTTATGTTACTCCATGTGCTGGCGTCCATCTTGGATTCTGCTGTGCATGATAGGAATCCTTTTATGCCTTCAGGTTTCTGTGGTCCATCCCCCAGAGGGGTGTGGCTGATGACATATAAGCCTGTGGCCCGCAAATGCTCTTTGCACTTGTGTCTTGTGTCTTTGTGTTGCTATTACTCTGTTCTGACTCTCGTGACTCTCCTGGTATCTGATTCGGCTTGTGACTTGACTATTCTTTGTATTCTCCTTTGATCTGACCTTCTGTTGCTGAACCCGGCTCGTGACCTGTGATTCTCGTCTGCTGTCCTGTACTGTTTTGTCCTGTTGTTGTTGACCCCGGCTTGTCTGATTACTCTTTTGTCTCTTCCACCAGCTACACGCCATTACCGCAGCTGAGGTGTCTCGGGGGCCGCGACCTGGTTCCTGGCTGCGTCAAGTCCACCCCCACCATCAGGGGCCCTGGTGAAGGGCAGCCTGGGACTTAGACTCCGCGCCCTGAGGGACTTCGGTCTGTGGGTGGTGGTTGTCGTCAGCCAGTGCGTTACATTGTTAGGCCTGCCTGTCCGTTCCTCAGCTCCTGCCCTGACAGTAGTGAAGTTTGAGGAGTGGGTGGTCAACTATCAAAGGCGAGGTCTAGTAGGTAGAGTATGGAGTAGGGGGCCATTGGTTTTAGCAGTTAGTACATCGTTAATGAGTTTTAGTAGAGCAGTTTCTGTGGAGTGATGCGAGCAAAAACCAGACTGTAAGGGGTCTGGAAGGTTGTTTTCAGTGAGGTAGGAGCTAAGATGGTTGTAGACTAAGCATTCTAAAGGTTTAGGGGTGAATGGGAGTAACGAGATGGGTCTTAAGTTCCTATCATGGCTTATATGGTCAAGTTCATTTTAATTTGTTTGAAATGTCAAACATTTTATAAACTGATGTTTTATACAGTATATACTTCGTTATTTGTATAATATTTTTATTTTACAACTAAATTTTATTGCACATTCATGCCACTTTGCAAAACAAAGCTTGCCTTTCTATTAAGAAAGCCTAGCACTACTTGATTATTTTTGGGCAGTCTGCCTACACATGGATGGACGTGACAAGTACACTGTAAGAACTAGTTCTTACAAAAGCACCATCTCTCTTACACGGTAGTATGAAGGAGATCCATCCATATCTTATCCCATTCATCACCTGTATAATACCATGTGTTCACTTTGGATATAATTAGCTTCAGCTAGCATTAGCGTGTTAAGGAATAAGTTCACCTTTTGTAACATGTTGCATGTTCCACCCATATTCACTGTGTAACATGTTACTGTTGGAGCAGCACCCGCATCAACTCCGATCCCTTGTTGTGACAGCGAGCCTGCTGTCACAATTTAAAAAAAAAAACAAAAGAAACCTGCCCACCTGGCTGCGATCAACAGATTACGGCTGTTAATGTAGCTGTCTGCCCGTATCTCGTACAAGCAGGCAGTTACTGAATTGCATAAAGAGTCTGTGAACTACTACTCATAGTCCATTGAGAACTACAAGCCCACTGCATTATTCATCTGCCATTGCCAGACCTCAGTGCCATCATTCTTTGATTCATTGTCATCATAAGCTTACATTTCATTCCTGTTGTGAGATGCTGATCCATTGATGACATGGATCGCGATATTATGACTTTGACTCTTTTGGGCAGTGCAGTTTCTAATGATAGATTCACTTTAAAGCAGATCTTTACCCTTAGAATATACAAAAAATAAGTTAAAGTTTTGTAAAAATGTACTTGTCACAGTTATTCTCCCTCATCTGTTCTTTCCCCGTTGATTTGGTCATGTGACCAGTGCCGAGCCATTGTCACATGGTCTCCTGAAGAACCTTGGGTAGACTGATGTTCAAGCATAGCTGACCGGTCTGCATCTTTGACTAAGTAAATGACGTTGGTTACATGACCAGTCTCTGGGGGAGCAAAAGCTTGGATGTTTTCAGTACCAAGCAAGCTCTTGCTGACCACTGTTCCTGATTTTCTTTTTTGGCCTCAAAGGTAAAGTTTAAAAATAAGGCAATAAGAAAAACCATTGTCAAGCAAGAAATGCTGCTCAACTTCACTGACTAGAACAGTTTCATTGTGGGTCTCATCTGCATTATGGTTGCCCTCAAAGGGTTGTTGTATCTGTAAGACTATATAAATGTATCTACTCTGTATGATATTAACAACTTGCCTACCGGGCACTTTTACCCGTTTCCTGCTTAGACCAATTTTCAGCTTTCAGTGCTCTCATACGTTGAATGACAATTGCGCTGTGATCAGCTGTGATTGGACACAGCTGGTCACATGGTAAAAGCAGCTGTGATTGGCCTGTTTCTTGGTCATGCCCCACAGTACGCACGGGGGGGGGTGCAGTTCTAAGAGGGCGTCCATGGACGCCCTCCCAGAACTAGCCAACCTCGCTGTAGCCATCTTTTGGCTATAGCGCGCTTGGGAACAGCCCCTCCCTTATACTCACCTGAGGCCCCTCTCGATCCCATGATGTGCACAGGAGCTTTGGCTGTCCCAGGTCTCTCTCTCCTCATTGGTTGAGACACAGCAGCAGTAGACATTGGCTCCCACTGCTGTCAGTCACAGCCAGTGAGCCAATGAGGAGAGAGCCAGGGGGCAGGACCAAGCTGCAGCTCTGCGTATCTTATGGATGCATAGAACAGGGCTCAGGAGCGAGTATGCACCAGTGCCTCCATTGCATGCGGCTTGCTATTAGGGGGCACTGGTCAAGGGGAAGGAACCGGGAGCACCAGCCTGGAACCTGAGAGGACGAGGTTTGGGGCTGCACTGTGTAAAACAATTGCACAGAGCAGGTAAGTATAACGTGTTGTTTTCAAAAAATGATCCTTTAATATCACTTTAAGACTTAGGCTGTGAAGGGCAGGTGCAGACAGGCACAATGTCCGCTCACACTTCAGTAGCAGATGATGCAAGTCTGTAAAAGAGGATCACACACTGCTGGTATCATCCACAAGAAAACTTGTTGGAGACTGCTCTGAAAGAGCATGATTCTGTTGTGTTCTGGCTGAGTAGTCTCCAATAAAGATTCTTGTGGATGATACCAGCAGTGGTGTGCGACCCTCCCTTTCAACTGGCATAGAATTGTATTATTCTCATAATAGTTATAAGCCGATGTCTAGAGCATTCCACCCCCTTTACATCAGATGTCAAGAGTGTTGGAGATACAACAGCATGTACTATATAGTATTGTGTGTTAATATCACTTGACCAGTAGATGGCACTGTACACTAAGGTTATCAGTTGTGCATATGTGTAAAACTTGTTAGTTCTCTCTCTTCCTCTCTATCTCTTCAAAACCAAGATGTCTGCTGTCACACATTACTGAAATGTGCTTTGTATGTTTGCAACTTAAGCCACACAAGTAAAACCGTGTTCTGCCTCATCACTACCAGTGTCTTCTCTAACACATAACCAACAAAGAGCCCCCGCCAACAGAAGTCGAGTCGCCCACCCTCCCTTACATCACAGTGCACCCCCTTACCTTGTGCCGTTGCCAGGAAGAAACTATGGGAGGAGCCGGGAAGCAGAAAGTGCAGGGTCTGGAGGAGGACCAGAACAGGGCTGGAGTCAGCTGCTGGAGTCTGCCGAATGCTGAGTCCATTAGAGGCGGACATGAGGGGGTGCTGCAGCTGCATAGAGAGGTACAGGATCTGTAGGAGGCATTCTGTTCTGCTCTCTGCTACTGACTGCTGAGCCATGGAGGGTGAAGGGGGGGGGGCAGAGACAAGCCTCTTCGTGACTGAACGGAGAAGCGCAGGATTTGGCGGAGAAATTCTGTTCTCCTCTCTGCTGCTGACTGCTGTGATAAGGTGGGGACGGAGATGAGGGGGTGCCGCAGCTGCAGGAGAGGTGTGAGGGCCACATGAAATGGCTTGGTGGGCTGTATTCGGCCCGTGGGCCTTGTGTTTGATACGTGGACTAGAATGTTACTTACAACTCTATAGCATTTTGTGCATTACCAACTAATGTAACATATTGCTAAAGTCGTTATATCGGTTTTTTGAACAATTCTATCTGTTACAACTGATTTTTTTTTTTTCTACAGGGCTTAGGTCTGCAGCCCCTGTTGCTTGATTCCTTGATTCTGTGATGTGCAGTCTCTTATGGTCCAGCATGTCTAGGCAGGCTCCAAGAGTGAGCATGGCTCAAACCTAACAAGCCCATGTTTCTGCAGTCCCGGGTTCAGGCTTATAAGTAAGCCAAGCTCAGCTTTATCTATAATGATTAGCTAGGCAGCCAGGTGCACAAATCCCAGAATGAGAAATACAGATGCTCAGCAGGGGCCACATCCCCCGAGTGAATGCAAATGTGAAATTCTCATGTTTAACTGAGTGTTTCATTAAATATTATGACAGTTTCTGCGGCTTACTTTTTGTTGGCTCAATATTTACTGCTCCAGAGCTGGCACTGTTTTTCCTTCTCAGTGAATAAATCTGCCTCTTTAAAACCGTGAACAGGGCCTACCTGTGCTATACATGAAATGGAAAGGAGATAAATTAATAAGAAGCTGTTGCACCTGGAGGGGGTCCCATTTTTTTCAGCAAGTGTTAGTCGTTTCAGCAATTCGTTAAGATGTTGATTCCTAATATGTCACAGTTCAGAAATGTTAGTCTATACTTACTGTACGTGTATGCCTATAGTTTATGTACAGATGAAATGTATTTGGCTGATAGTGATGAGATGGGATATAGAGCAGAGGTAAGAACTCTTCTGGCCATTTCACACCAGAATGTGGTCTGGCAAAGGCACATTCTGTGTGCGTTTCACAAAATGCGTTCCAAGCGCACTCCTTTTGCGATCTGCTGCAGGTGCTTATAAATTGTAGAACGGCCAGTCCTTTCCTAATACTCTTCCCAATTTACATGTGGAAATGGCCTTAAGGCTGTACCCAGGTAGTACCCCAGGCCTGAAAAAGGGCTAACCATCGCCCTCTTCCAAATTGTGCACAAATCATTGGAAGGGAAACCTTCTCACTCGCCCACTCCACTACCCACCCATGACCAGTGACTGATTGAGTAAGTCCAGTGGGGTCTCCAACCTCGACAAAATACATTGTTAATGGCCCCCCAAATGTAGATTGCATGGTACCATAGTACCACAAACTTTAGTGTGGTTTGTTTTTCAAAACTAGCGCATGCACTACTTTGTGTGGGTTTCAGTGTGAGTTGGAGCCCACTTAGATGAAACCGCAAGGCGTTGTTTAGACTTGTGATTGGGGGGGGGGGGTTGGCAAAGATGAGTGGTTGAGTCTTTTTTTTTTTTGCTGCCTGCCAGCCACCCCCCCCTTAAGCTGCAGTAGGCAGACGGGGAAGTTTACATGCCACGGCTGTGAAGTTTACGGCAAAGTTCACTCAATATGTAGAAATCAACGCTAAATGGGGAAGCTCCGCAAACGCCCCGCAACCACATGCAATGCATGCGGTGTGCCATGATTTTTAGCAAAAATGGGGTTAAAACAGGCAGTAGGGAGGCACCCCATTGCTTCCTCACCACCTGTCAGAAGTCTCTGGAGTGTGATCCGAACACGGATCAGGCTTTAGAAGCAAAGGAAATTTAGACGCATGTTGAAATCTACCCTAACTGTGGCCAGGGTAAGGATGTAGAGGTGAGGTAGGCAGCCCTGAAGGGTAACTGTGGCCATGCTATGGACATTGAAATTGAATGGGCAAAGCACATCCTCTACAGGGTTAATTTACTAAAGGAAAATAGACTGTGCACTTTGCAAAGTGCAGTTGCTTCAGAGCTTAGTAAATGAGGTAAAGTTTGACATTGCAATGAATTCCAAATCATGTGCAAGGAAAATAAAAAAACTGAATTTTTGCTTGCACATGATTGGATGATGGAAGTCAGCAGAACTTCTTATTTATTAAGCTCTGGAGCAACTGCACTTGTAGAGTGCACAGTCTTTTTGCTTTTAGTAAATCAACCCCAATGTATTCTGAAGTTTGTAGACACCCAACTATCACACTCTACACTATATCGCCACATTATTAAATTCAAGTGTTTTATGTGAAGGGGACTGTTAATGCTACAGCATACAAAATTATTTTAGAGAAATTGGTGCTTCCAACTTACCATTCTCTGTTTAAGCGTGACTGTGCCTCTGTTCACAAATCTAGATCTACAGGTGCATCAAGACATGGATTGATGGGTTTAGAGGGTAGGAACTTAAAGTGGTTGTAACCCTCAGACATGAAATATGAACAAAGCATATCCCTCTATAGTGTGTACTTGTCTCAGTTAAGAGCACTAAGCCCTGGTTCACACTGGTGTGATTTCATGTGCAACATGCCTTTTACAAATCGCACCTGAAGTCACATCTAATGTATTTCTATGGCACTGTCTTAACCTGTGCAATTTTAATGTTCTTTAGGAAGGAACATACATTCTACATTAATAATTATGCTACCAAAATGAGTGTGTGCTCTAAATTGCCTCCAGCATTGTTATAGTTTCCTCTTGCTGGAGGCTGCCATTTTGCTGAAGCCCAGAGCCCCTGAGCAGCAGTAAATGTTTAGGCTGTCAGTGGACTGGTCTCTACAAATTCAGCACAGTGCCTAAACATGTAGAGCAACTGAGCATGTGCAGAGCAGGGTGAGACAGTGTATTATCGTGATTACAAAAATAGTTCCTTCACTACTTTTTTTTGATTTCATTGTGGCTTGCATTTTGGCTAATTTGGCTGCTGTAATGTATACTCTGTAAAAACTTATAATGGATCAAGCAGTCTCTCGCAGAGATCATCCTAGTAAAGGGGGGCTCCTAATCCTCATTATCCAGATCAGGCACCACAGTTGTCCAAAATGTTCTACAAATTTGCAACCTGTAACAGTTTTTAAAGTGTTCTAGTTATAAAGTGCGACTTGCTTGGTATCTATTTACTCGGCGTAACAACATCTTTTGTATTTTTACCCGAGTACAGGGTAGATATTTCAAACTGTATAACGTCCTTTTTTAATGAAGTTTCTTTGTAGTAGTAAAAGTTTTCTCCTGACTTGTGTCCTTTCTAATTTATTCCCTCTTTCATGCAGCCATGTCACAGAAACCACTTCATGGACTCATCCAGTGTCCAGTGCCTTGAATCTGACTTATCCAGAGGACAGCGGTGAGGAGAGCCCCAGAGATCCAACAGAACTGAAGAGCTGCTGATATCTAACCTGACATTTAATCATCATACAGATACCCAGACTGCATGTTCTTCAAAGGCCAGGATTACAATCTGGATTTCTAACAGACCTCTTGTTTGGTCAGCTGTAAATGCTGACACACATGGGAGCTTTTAAAAGAATAAGTAGGCTTTAAAAAATTCCTTAAATATATCCAGGCAAATCAAGCAAGGTTGCAAAATAACCTGATACAGTTTTTTTGCTTGCTACTGCTGTCCTTAGAGGGCACTGTTTATTCTCCCTTACTGATAATCGCTTGGCAGGGGTTAGCATTGAAGGCTGTACTGTATAGCAATATGGATTGAAGGAAAGAGAACTGATAATGTATGGCCTGCTATACTGAACAGAATTGCTATTTGCACTGTGTTATCATAAGTAACACAGCAGTACTCATTAGAGGAAAAGCTCTGACCCCCTGTTCACATCTCTACAGCCGTGCGAGCCGCGTTTTGCACGGGCACGAGAGCCCAATTATTTTGAATGAACTCCCATGCCCCAGACATGCAGGAAAGAAGTCCCTGGAATTCTTTGGAAAACGCTGCCCGCACGGGAACCTTGGTTCTCAGTACGGTTGTGTTTTCCAGTGCAGGCAGAGTGCCATTAGAACTAATGGCACCCTCCTGCGGGTCCGCAATTCTCTGTGTGGGTGGTGCGGTTGCACGGATTTTCGTGCGGATCCACAGCAGCACCACCCGCACAGATGTGAACCTAGGGTGATAGAAGCTGCCCATCCCTGACTCACCATAGACGTGCCAAAGAAGTAACAGGGAATTGCTTAAATTTCCCTGTTCCAAACGGTGAGCAGGAGGACCGGCTACCCTCAGTGCGGTGGGGATTTTAGGGGGTTATGTAGAAGGGGTGATTTGGAGGAGGGGGGGGTTTGCACTAGAAGAGTGGGTTTCTGTTAGTAATGGGGATTTGGGGGGGCGGGAGGATTTATGCTAGTAGTGATGACTAGAGGAATTTGTGCTAGGAAGGGAAATTTAGGGGGGAAGGGGGGGATTAGTGCTAGGAGGGAGGATTTGGCTGCGAGAGGGAGATTTGATGGGGGAAGGAGAGGATTTATGCTTAGAGGGGAAATTCAAAGGGTAAAGGATTTGTGCTTGAAGGGTGGATTTGGGAAGGGAGAGGTTTTGAGCTGGCAGGGGGGATTTGTACTGGAAGAGGGGGAATTTTTTTTTGGGGGGGAGGGGGATTTCGGCTTGCTAAGAGAATTTATGGATAGGGGGTAAGTGTGCAGATTAGTGCTCAGTTTTTTTAATTTTTTTTTTTTGGGGGGGGGGGGGTATTTTTGCTGACATTTAATGCTCATAGATTTTTGAGGGAAGTGCCATTTGGCATCTTCACCCTGGGCGCTAGATAACCTCGTCCCGGCACTGCCAGTAATTTTCTCATTTTGTTACTTTCCATTTGAACGGAAACCTGTGCTAAAAGTAATATGCCATTGCTGACCTTTCCGTCTGAAAATGTTAGTGGCCTGGTTATTGTGCAGATTCAATGGCTTCAGTATTATCTGAATAATTGACGTGGAATGAGTACTGTATACAGGTGAGGCATTCAGAGTTCATCCGCTGATCATATGTTGTAGGTGAAAGATTCAGAATGTTTAAAAGTGATTGGATTTGCATAACAGCCTAGCATTTTTTTTAGTAGGGGGGTCAGCACTGGTGGCCCGTGTTTCTTTTAGTTTAGAATTAATTAAATGTTATAAAATAAATGAACTTATTTAATATTGTCTGTCTTCAAAGTGTAGTTTTGACCATGCAGGGTCACTCTTCTGCCCTCTTCCCTAGCAGCATATACTTTCCTTTTCATCCCTCCATCACTGCCCTGTTCAGCTACCTGAATTGCAGAGGAAAGTCCTGTACAAGATCCAGGTTGCAATTTGGAGTTTACACAGGGCCGAAGACTCTGCTACCCTCGAGCTATGACCCTGAGTGCCAGACCAGCCAAGCACCACCCTACCTCGGAGGAGGTGCATCATGAGCTTGAAAGTAAGGAATGAAGAGTTAGCAACTCGTCCTTCCGAAGAATTACTTTATTACATCGAGGCGACTGTACAGGTCAAACTTACTTACGCGTTTCAGCAATAAGCCTTAATCCTAGCCATAAAAACACAGTTCAGCACACAACATTTATATGCGACAGGTAACTGAGTACTGGGCACCATGGACATGAGATGGGGCTTTTTTTTACTCAATTACCTGTTGCATAGAAATATGTCCTGAACTGTGTTTTATGGCTATGATTAAGGCTTTTTTCTGAAACGCGTAAGTCAGTTTTACCTGTACACTCTACTCGATGTAATAAAGTCATTCTTCGGAAGGAAGAGTTGCCGGCTCTTCACTCCTTGCTTTCAAGTTTGCTCAGTGCTGGGAAGACACTTTGAGCAGGAGCACAGTCAGTCCGTCTCCATGGGGAATCCATCTGGCCGTAGTATCTTTCTCTTTATGCGCCATGAGCTCCTCATACTGAGAAGTAGTCCTGACAGCCAAACAGAGCTGCTGGAGTGTGAATGGAATGTGAGCATGTGCAGCTGGTTGGACTGCCGTTGAAGTGAACATATTGCTTTGCCATATATGGACAAAATATACATTCACATTAAGCTACTCTTTTATGTATTTTTCTTTTGTAACTTTATTTTTTTACAAGTATGTATGTGTGCATGTAACAGGTTTGTGAACTTTAAAAAAAAATCCATTTGTACTGTGAATACTTTTTATACTTTAGTAGTAGATCCCATTTATGTAGATCTGTTTTTGTCTGTTACATTTAGTTAGTGATATTTTAGCTTTTATATGTCAAGCTCTAGAATAGAATGTAGAAGTTAAAGTTCAAGGAAATAAAACTGATACTCTAAGTAAGTCTGATACTCTACGTGGAGATAAGGTTTTGCTTACAACCAAAATGAAATGACCAGAGTAAAACAAATAAAATATTTCACATTTATTTTTAAGCATTGTTTGTCTTTTAGTTTTTTTTTTCGCAGCCTTTTTGAAGAACCACATCTTTAAAATGATCAGATATAAACAATTCAATATTTAACGTTCTCAACTGCAAGCATTCAAAAACCATTTCATTTATGCAGGTATGTGTTCATTAACCACTTGCCCTCCAGAAGATTTACCCCCCTTCATGACCAGGCCATTTTTTTGCTGTTCAGCACTGTGCTATTTCAACTGGTAATTGCGTGGTCGTGTAATGCTGTACCCAAACGAAATGTATGTCTTTTTTTCACACAAATAGAGCTTTCTTTCGGTGGTATTTGATGATCTCTGTGGTTTTTACTTTTTGCACTATAAACAAAAAAAGACCAAAATTTAAAAAAAAAAGATATTTTTCACTTTTGGTTATAAAAATATCCAATAAACTCAAAGTTAGCCATAAATTTAGGTCAAAATGTATTCTACTACATGTCTTTGGTAAAAAAAAAAAAAAAAAATCTTAATACATGTTATTAATTGGTTTGAGAGTGTGAAAGTTATAGCGTCTACAAACTATGGTGTGTATATATATATATATTGGAATTTACGTAGCTTTTACTTACATTTCTTGAGGTGCTAAAATGCCAGGGCAGCACAACCCCCCCCCCAAATGACCCCTTTTTGGAGAGTCCATGGAACATTTTATTTTTTGCCACAAATGTTTTGAAAATGACAATATTTTTTTTTTTACAAAAGTTGTCACTTTAATGATATATTGCTCACACATGCCATGGATATATGTGGAATAACACCCCAAAACACATTCTTCTACTTTTCCCAAGTATGGGGATACCACATGTGAGAGACTTTTTGACAGCCTAGCTACATACAGGCCCCCAAAATCCAATGACCACCCCCAAGCTTTCAAAGAGCATATTCCCTTAGATCACTTCCCCACTACCTATCACAGTTTCGGAGGCTCTAAAATTCCAGGGTAGTACAAACACCCCCCAAATAACCCCTTTTTGGAAAGTAGACACCCCAAGGAATTTGATAAGAGGCATGGTGAGTATTTTACAGATATCATTTTTGTCAATGGGTTTTGAAAAAAAAAAATACATTTTTGTTTTCTTTCTTCGTTTTCCAAAAACGTGGCAGAAAATGAGATCTGCAAAATACTCACCATGCCTCTTAGCAAATACCTTGGTGTGTCCTCTTTCCAAATAGGGGTCATTTGGTGGGGGGGAGGGGGGGTTCTACTATCCTGGCATTTCAGGGTCAACATTAGAAGCTTATGCCACACATCACCCACTCTGGAAGAACAATTCTTTTCTGACACTTTTTGTTCACTTGAAAAAATATTTTTTTTTACTAGAAAATCACCTTGAACCCCCAAACAGAGGCCCTAGGGAATAAAACGGTGGGTGTTGAAATTTTTTACATCACGCAGTATTTGCGCAGTTTTTCAAACGCAAATCTTTTGGGTAAAATACACTTTTAGAATTTGAATGAGCAAAAACACAATAAATTGCCCAGTTGTTTGATAAAATATAAAAGTTGATGTTATGCCGAGTAAATAGATACCAAACTTGACATGCTTTAAAATTGCGCATGCCCGTGCAATGGCAACAAAGTACATACATTTTTGTTAACGATAATGCAAATGCTAAAGATCTATGCGCCACTATGTTCCAACTATAGTAATAATAGGGAAGAAGATTGCTGCACTCACACTAAAAATAAATAAATGAAAAAAAATGTGGTGCGCCAAGCTTCATTTTTGATGCACAGGCACATCGTGGTCTCTACTTCCTCATCCTATAGGCATAGTCTGCTGCTGGATGGCTGGATGTCCCACCTGGATCTAATTACCACACAATGAGCCTTTTTAACCGTTTATCTTGTAAGTTCAAATTTTCCTTTGTTTACTGAATAAATTGTCAATACTGCACTTAGAGGCACCTTCCTCTCTTTTTCTCATAATTAATATCGTGCTTGACTTGTGGCCCCACTCCCTCCTCACCTTTGAAGGAACACGTCACAGATCAGAAATTTTGGAGACACATTTTCCTTATAAAGCGTGTTTATGGCCTATTATAATTTATAAGTCAATGGTCAAGGTGAGCAGGGAGTGGGGCCACAAGTCAAGCATGGTGTTGCAAGGCTTCAAAAGCCTTTACATGTCACAAATTTATATTTACACAGGAGGTCTAGTACTAGAATTACTGCTCTCGATCTGACGTTTGCAGCAATACCTCACATGCACGGTTCAGCTGCTGTTTACATACCGACACAGGTTTAACGCTTGTGTGCATGCGGAGGGGGGAGGGTACTTTATTTATTTTTTTTTTGTCATGTAGATTTTTTATTATTATTTGTACACTGTCCCTTTTTTTAATCATTTTTATTGCTATCACAGGGAATGTAAATATCCCCTCTGACTGCAATAGGCATTGACAGGTATTATTTTTTGAGAAATCTGGGGTCTAGATATCTCCTCTGCCCTTACATCATCTGATCTCACCAAGATTGGTGTGATCAGATGCTTTCCCAATTTACAAATGGCGCTGTTTATATCTTGGAAAGTGAAGTGATTAAATGTTCGTAGCTTACGATTTCTTAGACTATAGAGATGATTGGAGCAATTCTGGTCTCTGATCAGCTTTATGGTCAGCCAGAAGATCTTCCAGCTGCTTTCTCGGATTCCCCTGTGGGACAGGAGAGCCTGAGAAAACTGTGGTAGGCAGCAGGAGGGGGGAATGTCCCTTCCCGCTGCTCTTAAAAACAATTCAACAGCTAATTGGCCACTATGATTGCTTTTATATGAAAGCCAACCACCAGCTGAAAAAACGATACCAGGATGATGACTGTAGCTGCTGGTATATAAGCGTGATTTTGCACTTCTGCTGTAAGGGGCACGCATGCACCGCTGGAGCTCTGCTTCCCCTGTCAGCACCTGATGATCATCGAAGGGAGTGAAAGAACACAGCTCTGCCTGTGTAACCAAGGCAGAGCAGCAACTCCCCCCCCCCCCCCCCAGCCTCCCCAATACTCACCTGAGCCCCCTTTCAATCCAGTGATATGCACTAATGTCTCGGCTATCCCTCTCCTCATTGGCTGAGACACCAGTGGGAACCATTGGCTCCCGCTGCTGTCAATCACACACCCATAACGAGAAATGAAGAGCATAACATGTAGTACATATTTGATTGGTTGCACGGTTGAATTTTTGGACATAGAGGATTCTTATGAAAATATATAGACACTTAGAATTTTCCATTATTGTATGGTGTGTGGATTGTTTTATATATATGATGATGAGTTAAACACATATATTTTATGCATGATTTTATGTTTTGATATATAAGCATATGATACACACATGTCCACTGAACATAATTTATTATAAGATCTAGTTTTATGTTTTTTTCTTTATGTTTTGCAGTTATGGGTGTGGATTGTTTCAGATATATGGTGATAAGTTAAATGCATATATTTTATGCATGATTCTATGTTTTGACATATATACATAGGATACATGCATGTTAGCTGAACATACCTTCTTTATAAGATTCAGTTTAGTTACTGTTCTATATATATTGTGTTGACATAAACACATACATTCTACACGTTCTACGTTTGGACATAAACTCATAGGATATATGCATGTCCACCTAATTCACTTTATTATGATTTTATGTGATATTCCACATGAGAATTTACCTCTAGGAAGATTTGGCACTGTGAGGCACTCAATCACTTATACTTATTTTTTGTTTTTTTGTGGGAACACAAAAAGTGTGAGCAGCGGTACTAACATTAGTTATATACAGCTTTTAGATATTTTTTCTTTCATTCGTTTGCACGGTTTTAGGGTGATTGCACTGAGATTTTTTTCACTATTGTAGTCCCGCTATAAATCGCTGATCGCCGCCATTACTAGTGTAATTCCAGTGTATATATACACTGTATTGCCAAAAGTATTGGGCTGCCTGATTTTACACGCACATGAACTTTAATGGCATCCCAGTCTTAGTCCGTAGGGTTCAATATTGAGTTGGCCCCGCCCTTTGCAGCTATAACAGCTTCAACTCTTCTGGGAAGGCCGTCCACAAGGTTTAGGAGGGTGTCAGGGATCCTCTCGATCCCCGCCGCGATGGTCCCGGCGCAGGCGCAGTGTGCCTCCCTGTGCAGGGACTCGAGCACTAGGTCCGGGCCGGCCGCGGCGTTCGAGTTCGCGCATGCGCAGTAGAAGCCGCGGCCGCCCGCTGAGCACCAATGGCAGCGCAGGGCGGGATATTTAAACGACCCTGAGCTGTCATTCAGTGCCTTCTGGTCTTACCTGTATCCTGTATCTGCGATCCTGTGTATTGTAAGTTGCTGACCCGGATTGTACCTGACCTTGCTGTATTTCTCCTGCCCTGACCCTTGCTTTGCCTGACCTCTCTCCTGAATGCCCCCTATTGGATTTGACCTGCTGTTGCTGACCTGGCGTGTGACCCGACCATTCTATGCCCGCTGCCTTGTACCTTGCCGTCCTCTCTGTTACCGACCCGGCCCGTCTGACCTTGCTCATCCATCCATCCATCCCGTGCAGTGGGGTCTGCTGACCTCCTCATATCAGACTCTTCCCCGTGGGAGCCCTTGGCGCATACCACTACCACTGACGGACGCACCCAGTAGCCACGACCTGGTCTCAGCGGGCTCCAAGTCCATCCCCACCATCAGGGGCCCTGGTGAACAAGCACCCTGGGACTTAGACTCCGTGCACTGGGGACGCCTATTCAGTGGAGTGCTAGTGGTACCGTACCAGAAGGCCTTACAGTACCAGAAGGCCATGACTGAGTCTAGAGGAGGGCCCTTGCCGCTTGAGGAGATCTGCAGGCACCTGTCTAACTTGACACAGGCCGTATCGGCCCTGCAGGACAGATGTCAGCAGATTGAGAATCACTTCCAGACCTGCACTATATCCGTTTCTGCCCCACAGGCCGCGGTCCCCGCACCCCCGGCCGTAGCAGCCCCTGTGCCGGTTTCTGGGGCATCCGCCCCACTCCCGGCGGCCGAACCCCGAGTACCCTTACCGGAACGTTTTCACGGGGACCGCACACGCTTCAGGTCATTCCGTGAGTCCTGTCTTCTCTATTTTGAGTTGCAACCACGAACCTTTGTGACTGAATCCGTGAAGGTGGGGTTCGTCATCTCCCTCCTGCAGGGTGAACCCCAAGACTGGGCCCACCGACTGCGGGGAAAAAATGACCCTCACCTCAGTTCGGTTGACAATTTTTTTGACGCAATGGCCGTCCTATACGATGACCCACAGCGGGCAGCTTCTGCTGAAGCTACTTTGTACACGCTCCGGCAAGGCCGCCGAGCGGCGGAGGAGTACGCGTCTGAATTTAGGCGCTGGATGGGGGACACACGCTGGAACGAGTTCGCTCTCCTGCATCAGTTCCGTATAGGCCTATCAGAAGGCCTGAAAGATGAGCTCGCCCGGGTGGAGGTGCCTGAGGACTTAATTGCACTGACTATTAAGATTGACCGTAGACTGCAGGAACGCAGGTTTGAGAGGTCCGGCCAGGGTCATGGAAATCCCTGGGGGTCATTTCAAGGTCCCAGTCAAGCTCCTAGGCCAAACATCCAGAACCGGCCACCTGGAGATATCCCTGAACCTATGCAACTCGGCCTGGCACGGCCTAAACTATCTCCAGAAGAACATCAGCGCAGACGATCCCAGAACCTGTGCCTCTACTGTGGTGAAGCTGGTCACATGGTACGATCCTGCCCGCAGAAACTGAGTAAGTGCACCTCTTCTTCCTTGTCCATTGGCAATGTTAGTCCATCCCAATACTTAGTGGTGCCCCTTTCCTTTCAGCTTCCGGAAAGGACCGTGGAAGTATCGGCCATAGTTGATTCGGGGGCATGCAGCTGCTTCTTGGACATTAATTTTGCTCACCAGCAGGGTATTCCTCTCCGATTGAAATAGAAGGGGTTCAATATTTATTTGGCCGACGGTTCCCGGATAAAATCAGGGGTAGTGAACCAGGAAACCCCCTCCATCGCCATTGTCATTGCCGGCCAGCACCAGGAACTGCTTCGCCTGGATGATATAGCTTCACCCCTCTTCCCAGTCATTTTGGGGCTCCCATGGTTACGGGCCCATAACCCCCAAATTGACTGGGAGACCGGAGTATTTTCATTCCCTTCTCCATACTGTCGGGTATACTGCCGCACTTCGGGTCCGGGGGTCCCCCAAATCCTCCTGTGCTCTGAGGGGGAAGCCGAATTAAAACAGGTAATCCCGGCAGCCTACCATGAGTTTCTAGATGTGTTCAGCAAGCGGGGAGCTGATACTCTACCCCCCCACCGCCCTTATGACTGTCCCGTTGACCTGTTACCCGGTTCAGAAATTCCTTTTGGGCGAATCTTCCCCCTTTCAGAGCTCGAATTGGGGGCCCTGAAGGAATATATCGAGGACAGCCTCCAGAAGGGGTTCATCCGCCCCTCCACTTCACCGGCGGGGGCGGGAATTTTCTTTGTTGAAAAAAAGGACAAAACCTTGAGGCCATGTATCGATTACAGGGAGTTGAACAGGGTCACGATAAAGAACCGTTACCCACTGCCGTTAGTACCAGAGTTATTCCAAAGTTTAAAAACAGCAGTGGTTTTTACAAAGCTGGATTTGAGGGGAGCATACAACTTGGTTCGCATAAGGGAGGGGGACGAGTGGAAGACGGCCTTCCGCACCCGCTTCGGCCATTTTGAATATTTGGTCATGCCGTTCGGGTTGTGTAATGCTCCGGCCACGTTTCAACACTTTGTGAATGATATTTTTAGGGACTTCCTGGATGTCTTTGTTATCGTCTATTTAGACGACATTTTGATTTTCTCCCCTTCCTTGGGGGAACACAGAATACATGTAGCAAGGGTATTGGGGCGATTGCGGCAGCATGGGTTGTACGCCAAGGCAGAGAAATGTTGTTTCAAACAATCCAGCATTACTTTCTTGGGCCTGATTATCTCCACCGCGGGGGTCGCGATGGATCCCCAGAAAGTCGCTGCAATACTGGATTGGCCTGAACCCACGGACAGGAAAGGCGTCCAACGATTTATTGGTTTTGCAAATTTTTACCGAAAGTTCATCAAGAACTTCTCGGGTCTGGTCTCCCCCATTACTCAGCTAACCAAGCTGGGAACCTGGTTCAGATGGACACCAGAAGCTCAGGAAGCTTTTGAAGCCTTGAAGAAGTTGTTCACCTCGGCACCCATTTTGGGTCACCCAGACGCCGCCCTGCCCTACATCCTGGAAGTGGATGCATCGGAGAATGTGGTAGGCTCCATCCTCTCCCAGCGGAAAGGCACCAAGGAATTGCTCCATCCTGTAGCATTCTTCTCACGGAAGCTTACCCCAGCAGAGAAGAATTATGATATCGGTGATCGAGAGCTACTGGCGATCAAAACGGCATTAGAGGAATGGAGGTACCTGCTGGAAGGTGCTGTGCACCCCATCTTAATATTTACTGATCACAAAAACCTAGAATATCTGAGAACCGCCAAGCGTCTACGCCCGCGACAGGCAAGATGGGCACTATTCTTTCCTAGATTCAACTTCCACATTACGTACCGACCTGGATCAAAGAACACTAAGCCAGATGCGTTATCACGTATGTACGAGGACGCCAAGGAGATCCCAGTACCCGACACCATCCTGTCCTCGGGTAACTTCTTGGCCCTTCAGTCGGACCTTCGTTCCAAGATAATGGAGGCATCCACAACCGTCTCTACCCCAGCCGGAGGGCTCCTCCAGAACAAGGGGGGACTCCTATGGAGGGAAGATCGGATTGTGGTGCCGGAGGAAGCCCGAACCCTGGTCTTGGGCCATTGCCATGACCATCCGATGGCGGGGCACTTTAGCCCAGAAAAGACCCTGGAACTTCTCCGACGCTCCTTCTGGTGGCCGGACATGGCTAAAGATTGTAAGGGCTATGTAAGGTCCTGTATCACCTGCCAAAAGAACAAGCCATCCAGAAACAAAGTTTGGGGTCTGCTGCGACCCTTACCGATTCCTGAACGGCCTTGGCAAAAGATCTCGTTAGACTTTATAGTCGAGCTTCCGCCATCACTAGACCACACGGCAATCCTGGTGGTCGTGGACCGCTTGTCCAAGATGGCCCACTTCATCCCGTTGAAGAAAACCCCCTCGGCAGCCGAGACTGCGCGAGTTTTCATTCGTGAGGTAGTAAGGCTGCATGGGGTCCCCAAAGACATTGTCTCGGACCGAGGGGTCCAGTTCACGTCAAGATTTTGGAGGGCACTGTGCAAAGCCCTGGACATCAAATTGTCCCTTTCCTCTGCATTCCACCCTCAAACTAACGGTCAAACCGAAAGGACCAATCAGACCCTGGAGCAATACTTGAGATGCTACACTTCGTTTACTCAAGATGACTGGATGCCACTTCTCCCCCTAGCGGAATTCGCGTACAACAACGCCCATCACTCAGCGACGGGACAGTCCCCGTTCTTTGCCAACTATGGTTTTCACCCCGTCTTCCTCCCGGATTTGGTCCCGGAATGCCCAGTACCAGCAACGCAAGATGTAGTAACGTTTTTCTCCACGAACAATAAGAAGCTTCAAGAGGCCATCAGTCGGGCCCAGGAAGACTACAGGAAGGCATTCAACAGGAAACGGAGGGGAGATCTGGTGTTGCGGCCTGGGGAGAAGGTTTGGCTAGCGACGTCCAATTTAAAGATGCTTTGTCCGTCGAAGAAATTGGGACCCAAGTTTATAGGCCCCTTCTGCATTAAACGGATGGTCAACGAAGCGGCCTACGAACTCGTCCTTCCTGACACACTCAAAATCCAACCAGTCTTCCATGTGTCCCTGCTGAAGCCAGTAATCCCAGATGCCTTCCCTGACCGAGAATCGAGACCCCCGGAAGCCATAACGGTCGAGGGAGAAGAAGAATTTGAGGTGGAATCAATCCTAAAGTGCCGAAGGAGGGGGGGCCAGGCCCAATTTCTAATCAAATGGAAGGGCTATGGCCCTGAGGACAATTCTTGGGAACCAGCCCAGAATGTCCATGCACCTAGACTTGTCCGGAGGTTCTTTCGCGATCACCCGTGGTGGAGAGATCGGGTGGGCATCCGGAGGTTGCCCGTAGGGGGGGGGGCAATGTCAGGGATCCTCTCGATCCCCGCCGCGATGGTCCCGGCGCAGGTGCAGTGTGCCGCCCTGTGCAGGGACTCGAGCACTAGGTCCGGGCCGGCCGCGGCGTTCGAGTTCGCGCATGCGCAGTAGAAGCCGCGGCCGCCCGCTGAGCACCAATGGCAGCGCAGGGCAGGATATTTAAACGACCCTGAGCTGTCATTCAGTGCCTTCTGGTCTTACCTGTATCCTGTATCTGCGAACCTGTGTATTGTAAGTTGCTGACCCGGATTGTACCTGACCTTGCTGTATTTCTCCTGCCCTGACCCTTGCTTTGCCTGACCTCTCTCCTGAATGCCCCCTATTGGATTTGACCTGCTGTTGCTGACCTGGCGTGTGACCCGACCATTCTATGCCCGCTGCCTTGTACCTTGCCGTCCTCTCTGTTACCGACCCGGCCCGTCTGACCTTACTCATCCATCCATCCCGTGCAGTGGGGTCTGCTGACCTCCTCATATCAGACTCTTCCCCGTGGGAGCCCTTGGCGCATACCACTACCACTGACGGACGCACCCAGTAGCCACGACCTGGTCTCAGGGGGCTCCAAGTCCATCCCCACCATCAGGGGCCCTGGTGAACAAGCACCCTGGGACTTAGACTCCGTGCGCTGGGGACTCCTATCCAGTGGAGTGCTAGTGGTACCGCCAGGCGGTCCCTTACAGAGGGTGTCTATGGGAAGGCACATTTGTGAGATCAGGCACTGATGTTGGACGAGAAGGCCTGGCTCACAGTCTCATAGTCTGTGACTATGTGGTGGTCTTCTTACACTTTCACTAATGGCACTTTCACATTGATCTGTAGCAAAAACGCAATTGCACTGCATTTTTCACAGGAAATGTGACTCAACATAAGTGCCTTTTTGCCGTGTTTTCAACGCATTTCAAAGAAGTTATGCTTTTTTGGTGTGTTCTTTTTTAACTGATCAAATATGCCCAAAAAATGCGGCAAGCAGGATTTCTTTACACAACAATGGAAGAGCAATTGGCCAGTGTGAAGGCATACACCGATATACATAGACATACACAGGAAAGCATTTTTCTTTAGCTTTTCTTGCTTTTTTTTTTCTTTTTTAACGCAAAAGCACTTCAAAAACTCAGTGCGATAGCAGTCTAAAGCCTGGTTCAAACCAGCGTTTTTTAATGCTTTTTGCAGAAACCCACTACAGTCCATTTAACATGCTTTCCTGTGGGACATGTTCACATCTACGCTTTTCTGAGCTGCTGCGTTTTTGGAACGGGTCAGAGACTTTTTTTTATATTTCAATCTTTTTATTGAAAAGATCAAACGTACAGCCCGACAGTACCAACAGACGAAAGCTATTGAACTTCTAGGAAAATATTCACGCATGAACATAGGTGACATTGGCATTGTACAGGGAGATTGAGGAATTGGGTCGGGGACTTTTTTTTTCATATTTCAATCTTTCTATTGAAAAGATGAAACATACAGACTGACAGTATCAACAGATGAGAGAGATCGAACTTCTAGGACAATATTCATGTATGAACATAGGTGACATTGGCATTGTACAGGGAGATTGACAAAATTGAATGGGGGACTTTTTTTTTTTATATATTTCAATCTTTTTATTGAAAATATCAAACGTACAGACTGACCGTACCAACAGATGAGGGATATTGAACTTCTAGCACAATGTTCACGTGTGAACTTAAGAGACATTGGCATTGTATGGGGAGATTGAGGAATTGGGTCAGGGACTTTTTTTTATATTTCAATCTTTTTATTGAAAAGATCAAACGTACAGCCCAACAGTACCAACAGATGGCAGATATTGAACTTCTAGGACAATATTCATGTATGAACATAGGTGACATTGGCATTGTACAGGGAGATTGAGGAATTGGGTCAGGGACTTTTTTTTTTTATATTTCAATTTTTTTATTGAAAAGATGAAACGTACAGACCGACAGTACCAACAGATGAGAGATCGAACTTCTAGGACAATATTCATGTATGCACATAGGTGACATTGGCATTGTATGGGGAGATTGAGGGAGTTGAATTGGGGACTTTTTTTTTTTTTTTTTATATTTCAATCTTTTTATTGAAATGATCAAACGTACAGACTGACAGTACCAACAGATGAGGGATATTGTACTTCTAGCACAATATTCACGTATGAACATAGGTGACATTGGCATTGTACGGAGAGATTAAGGGAATTGGTTCGAGGACTTTTTCTTAATATTTCAATCTTTTTATTGAAAAGATCAAACGTACAGCCTGACATTTCCAACAGATGAGAGATATTGAACTTCTAGGACAATATTCACGTATAAACATAGGTGAAATTGACATTGTACAGGGAGATTGAGGAATTGGGTCGAGGACTTTTTTTTCATATTTCAATCTTTTTATTGCAAAGATCAAACATACAGCCCGACAGTACCAACAGATGAGAGATATTGAACTTCTAGGACAATATTCACGTATAAACATAGGTGGCATTGTACAGGGAGATTGAGGAATTGGGTCGAGGACTTTTTTTTCATATTTCAATCAGATGAGAGACATTGAACTTCGATGACAATAGAATTGTTACATGCAAAAAGCAGCGTTTTGTCTACAATAGAGTTCAATGGACAAGCTGATGAAATGCAAGTAGCTCGTTTTTGCTGCGTTTTGCGTTTTTATTCTGCCCAGCAACAAAAAAAAGCTGAAAAATCGTGTCAAAAACGTCCATGTAAAAAGCACTGCAAAATGGACAATAAGCACAATGCATTGGTATGAACCAGGCTTACATTTACAAGTTGGATATTCAGGCCTCTACTGAAGAAGTGATAGATGGATGAGTATGTGCAGCTGGAGCGGCCCGGAGTATGCCCTACATGGGCAAAGCACAGGTTCCCTTTAAGACAACACCGACGGCTTCTTTTGCCTCTTTCTAGTTTGAATCTGCCAACTAATCGGCCATGTCAGCAGGATCTCCAGAGCTCGTGAACGTACACGCAGTCTTTAGCGAGAAATTGTGCAAATTGCGAGAAAATAAAATGTATTCCTTTTGTCATCTCAGGAAACTCACATTTGCAGTTTGCCAAACGTGTTTCTTTTCACACCACCTTGGCAGGTACATGGTGCTGTCTTCTTTGCTACCGACTTCGTTGACCAAGGAATACCGCCTGACACCCAAGTGAGGGAGTAAAACGAGACCTGCCTAACAAGCCATGTTGGAATTTAAGATAAAAGCTGCTGATTAGAACATCGCACACTGAGAAGCGTCAAGGGGTGATTAACACTTTCCTTTGCTGCTGGCACACACTTCTTAAGGTGGCTCTGTGTATTTATCAGACAAATTATTTCTGAACTTATCATTTCAGGACATGGCATGATCTGCTGGGACAGAAAACACTTAGGAGCTATGGCAGAATTCCAGCTTAAAAAGAAAAAAAAAGCGCAACACTTGGACGAAGAATTAAATAGAAACAGATGTTGCTGCAATATTCACTTTCAGCCTTGGTTCACACCTATGCATTTTTTTAAACCCTTTTTGCATTTTGCCAAAACGCACTACAGTCCAATTAACATAATTTCTTATGAATCTAGCTCTGTGCGTTTTGAGCCGCTGCGATTTTTGGAGAGGGTCAGGAACTTTTTTCCCGAAGCAGGTTGCGTTTTGCATATAATAGACTTCAATGGACCCGCACCAAAAACTCAAGTGTTGCGTGTTTGATGCATTGTGTGTCTTGCGTTATTTATTTGGCTAATAGATTGTAAGCTCGAAAGAGCAGGGCCCTCAATCCCCTCATGTTTTGCATTGTATTGGTATTGTTCTGTCACATGTTCTGTCCCCCTTTGTAATGTACAGCGCTGAGCGAACTATTGGCGCTTTATAAATACTGTATAATAATAATAGGAATGTATGACAGTTCTGTTCATGTAGTGTGACTTTGATGCGTCTTCACACTCTCTGGCATTCAAGTTGCATCAAAGCAGTGCAGGAACCTTTATGTGTCCAAAATCGCATTGTTTTTGGCTAATAGGAAAGTATGACAGTTCTGTTTATGTAGTGTGACTTTGATGCGAGTAGTGAGCGGAAAGAGCAGGGTCAGCGCTGGAGGTAGCGGAACGCCGCCACGCTCCGACTGAAAAAAAAGCCCTGCCTTTTCCTAAAGCCCCAAGCTGGCCATGTGATGTCACAGGGCCCTCTTCCTCTTTGCCAGGTTGAGCAATTCTCAGTTATGCAGAGAGCAGCATAATGATTCCACTTATGCTCTCTGTATCTTTGCTCTGAAAGTGCAGAATGCCATGGTAATGCCCCCATTGGGGTGGGTCCTTGGCATCTTGAGGACGTCCTCGGTCTTTTGAGTTTGGTGAAGCTAGGGGGTGTATTTATTAAAAAAAAAATTCATCCATTGAAAGTGCATGGGACAAAAAAAACAAATGTCAGTAGGTGTTTTCCTGTACTGTTTAAATATTTGTCACTGATTTAAAAAAAAAATACCACATTGGTCCACTAGATCAGTGTTTCTCAACTGGGGTTCCGCGAGAAGTCCTCAGGGGTTCCGCCGTGAAACAACATTATGGCGGACTTATACCGCCTAATGTTGTTTACATTGTTGTTCGCACTGCGCGCTGACAGTAGTGTCAGCAGCATTGATACCCGATGCCTTCTTTATAGTTCCGGCCCCTGTTAAGTCAGAGGGTGGGGCCAAGAGTAGTGCAGACTGCGGGAGCTGAAGAAGGAGGTGGCAGCTTTCTGTGACAGCGGAGATCTGCATGGGAGGCGAGATCTGCATCAGAAGAGAGATCTGCATGGGAGTTGAGATCTGCATGGGAGTTGAGATCTGCATGGGAGGTGAGATCTGTATGGGAGGTTAGAGTGCTGGAGGAGGGGCAATAAGGAAGCAGGAGGTGACATCCAGTGTATGACAGTAGTGATGCAGACTGCAGGGAGCGGGAGCACATAGTTGGATCACACTGAATGTAGCAGGATGTGAGATGATACTAGCTTTTTGTTATTATGCCATAAATGTACTGTACATATAGTTATGATCTCATCTCCTGCTACATTCAGTCTCATCCAGCCACAAGCTCCCCCTCTCTGCATTCAGCACTGCCATATACTGAATACCACCTCCTCATCCAGCCATGTGCTTCATCTACAGCTCGCTGATCAGATTCAATGTTCTGTGAGCTGTGGATCTGAAAATGTTTTTCAGGGGTTCCCCGAGATCTCATACTTTTTGTAAAAGATTCCTCGAAGGCAAAAAAGTTGAGAAACACTGCACTAGATGGTCATAAGTATAAATATCATAGAGAGTGAGCAGAGATTTACATGGCACTAGAGATGTACTTGAAGCCATCTAGTGGCCAAATGCAATATTGTCTGGTTTAAAACAGAAATACCACATTTGTCCACATTTGTCCACTAGATGGCGATAAGTGTAAATATCAGAGAGAGTGAGCAGAGAGCTACCTATTGCCGGAAACACGCTTGAAGCCATCTAGTGGCCAAATGCAGTATGTTCTGGTTTAAAACAGAAATACCACATTTGTCCACTAGATGGTGATAAGTATCAGAGAGAGTGAGCAGAGACCTATTGCCAGAAACACGCTTGACGCCATCTAGTGGCCAAATGCAGTATGTTCTGGTTTAAAACAGAAATACCACATTTATCCACTAGATGGTAATAAGCATCAGAGAGAGTGAGCAGAGACCTATTGCCAGAAACACGCTTGACACCATCTAGTGGCTAAATGCAGTATTTTCTGGTTTATTCAGTGAAAAACATTCAAACAGCACAGAAACTAGCCTAATAACATTAGTTTTCTGCCCCATACGAATCTACCTGCGTCAAATGCTGTGCGCATTTTTTATAAATGGACCCCTGTCATTTAATCCGGAGGACTGAGGACATCTTGTGGCGGACAAGAGGTACTGCTGCAGAAGGAGGTCAGTATTGCAGCCAGCAATCTTTTTTTTTTTTAACTGTTCGGGACAATTTTTTTTTCCTCTAATTTAACCTGTTTTTTTTTTTTTTGCTAATATAACCTGGATTAGGCTTTAAAATATATATTGTCAGATCAGTTCTGGTAGAGAAATTGGCTTTCGCTTCCTGTTCTGTTTAGCAGATGAGCCCTTTTCTAATTGGCAGATAAATCAGGGCCTTGATCGATTGCGTCTCTCACCCACCATACTAGGAAACACTGCAGTAATTGGTTATACAATGAGACTAATAAGGCCGATATTCATCATAAACATGCTTTAATTACCCACATTGACACGACACGAGAGTGCATTAAAATAATTACATCCTAAAGAGTGCTGGGTAGACAATAAAACTGTATGAGACAAAGAGAAGATGTATTTGCACCATACAATGTGTGAGATGAGCTAATCACAGCTTAATAACTGGGTATAATCAACTTTGTAAATGATTCTGATATGGCCTCACAGCGTCTATATTCGCTTACTGTACTCTGGGCAGAACGACCCATGTGAAACCTTTGTGTACAACCCAAAAAAAGTGGTCAATTTAAACCCTAAACCACACTTAAAATGGAACTTTACCCATAGCAACTTGATAAAAAAAATTTTTTTTTTTAGCACGGAACATACATTCCACATTAATAATTATTCTACTAAAATTAGTGTGTGCTGTAAATGGCCTTCAGCATTGTTCCTGTTTCTTCTTGCTGGAGGCAGCCATTTTGCTGAAGCCCAGAGCCCCTGAGCAGCAGTAAATCTTTAGGTGTCAGCAGATTAGCCTTTACAAATTCGGCACAGTGCTAAAAAAAATAGAGAGCAACTGAGCATGTGCAGAGCAAGGTGAGACAGTGTACTACTGGATTTAATACAGAATAGGGACTTATTTTTAATGTTTTACACAGTTATTCCTGCAAAAGGGGCCAGCCTGAAGTGATGTAGCAGGACTTAATATTCTGAATAATGTTCCACTTTATAGTTTTCTTAACTCAGAAAAGTCCCTTCTATTGCTGTGAGCCTCCTCCAGATCTCCAAAATCCTCTTTTTTTTAACCACTTCAAAACCGGGCACTTTTACCCCCTTCCTGCCCAGACCAATTTTCAGGTTTCAGCGCTCTCACACTTTGAATGACAATTGCGCGGTCATGCAACACTGTACCCAAACTAAAATTTTATCATTTTGTTCACACAACTAGAGCTTTCTTTTGGTGGTATTTAATCACCACTGGGGTTTTTGTTTGCTAAATTAACAAAAAGAGACAGAAAATTGTGAAAAAAAACACGTTTTTCTTTGTTTCTGTTGTAAAAGTTTGCAAATAAATAATTGTTCTTCATAAATGTAGGCCAAGATGTATTCTGCTACATTTGAAATTAACTCAAATCAGTATTTATTATTTAGTTTGTAGGAAAGTTATAGAGTTCACAAACTATGGTATAGATCTGAATATTGATCAATCCTGATGTACTGACAGCTAATCTAATTTCTTGAGGTCCAAGAATGTCAGAACAGTACAGATATCCCCCAAATGTCAGGACAGTACAGATATCCCCCAAATGTCAGGACAGTACAGATATCCCCCCCAAATGTCAGGACAGTACAGATATCCCCCAAATGTCAGGACAGTACAGATATCCCCCAAATGTCAGGACAGTACAGATATCCCCCAAATGTCAGGACAGTACAGATATCCCCCAAATGTCAGGACAGTGCAGATATCCCCCAAATGTCAGGACAGTACAGATATCCCCCCAAATGTCAGAACAGTACAAATATCCCCCAAATGTCAGAACAGTACAGATATCCCCCAAATGTCAGGACAGTACAGATATCCCCCAAATGACCCCTTTTTTCAAAGCAGACAGTCCGACATACTTCATAAGAGGCACAGTGAGTTTTTTAAAGTTGTAATTTTTTTGTCATAATTTTTCGGAAAATGAAGAAATTGAAAAAATTATTTTCACAATTTGTTTTTTACATACTGTCACCAGTGCAGTACAGCATCAACATACAACTAGCGTGGCAGTGATCAGGGACACTGACTGGTGACAGTACAAAAAAAAATTATATATATATTTTTTTTCAATTTTTCAATTTTGTTTTATATTTTTTTTTTTAATTTTTTATTACATTTTTTCTCTTTTTTTAAGATTTTTTTCTCATATTGCATATTCCATTGTAACATTGTACTACTTTGGGGAAGTGATCTGTATTTTGTTTTTTTTTACACAATTTGATTGCTTATAGCAAAGAATTCCTTTGCTATAAGCAAGCATTTAACTGAATGAAATTTATTCATTCGGGTTTGTTTTGTTGTGGTTAGCTGTGATTGGCCATGGCTAATCACATGACACAGATGGGCTGTGATTGGCCCAGCCTGTGCATGTGATCGCTGTGAATATTCACAGCTAGACACACTTGTATACAATGGATGGCATGAAAGGAAGCCATCCATTCTGTACAACTGTCATGTGACCTGCTGTGATTGGTACTGGCAACAGGGCCAGTGCACAGATCTGTCATAGGCTGTGTCCGAGGTACACAGCGAGTGACAGATCTCGCCACAGTGTGGCCCTGTGGCCACGCCCACAGTGCGATCCGGGAAGGACATCATATGATGCCCTCCTGGAGGGATGAGGTGTTTGCCCAGCCGTCATTTGACCATAGGCCAGGTGGCAAGTTAGAGGGTGGCTACGTTAATTTTCCACCATCCCTCTGTATGTAGGAACATAGCCACCCTCTCTTGCTAGCTCCTGAGACTATGGGATTTGTGGTGTGCATATGACAACTAATGTGCACTGCTCATTCCAAACAATCTGAAGCGAGGGAAACAATAATTCCATGAAACTGATTACAGGGCCAATATTTAGTGGATGTGTATGGATTATTTTTAGTTTCATTTTAACTATATACACACTGGAGCCATCTTTTTTTAGGGATTAACTACTTCACACCCACCTGGCTGCATTGTACTGCGGACAGGCGGCTCCTACAGGCACAGCAACGTACCTGTATGTCGTTTCCTGCTTCCAGACTCAGTGTGCCTCACCCCCTTCTTAGCACACTGACACCCCGATTCCCCCACCGACTGCTGCTATGTCTAATCAGCAGGTTCCAGCCAATGATTCATGGCTAATTGGCTGTATCCAATCACGGCCCAGAGCCCTGTTCTGACAAACAACACAGGGCTCTGTTTCTTCTCCCTGCGCAGCACAAATGAGAATAAATATATTTTAAGTAAAAAGCAGAACACATAACACACATTAACACTTGTTAGGCACACAGTTAACCCCTTGATTACCTCAAGATGTTAACCCCCTTCCCCTGTCATTAGTACAGTGACAGTATTATCACTGTATTAGTGTCACTGGTGGTGTCAGTTCCCATCCAGTGTCAGTTATTGTCAGATTGCCCTGGATATAGTGAATGCAGAGTCCTGGGAGACCAGATATAGTGAATACAGGATCCGGGGAGACCAGTTATAGTGAATGCAGGGTCCTGGGAGACTGGATATAGTGAATGCAGGGTCCTGGAAGACCGGATATAGTGAATACAGGATCCGGGGAGACTGGATATAGTGAATGCAGGGTCCTGGGAGACTGGATATAGTGAATGCAGGGTCCTGGAAGACTGGATATAGTGAATGCAGGGTCCTGGGAGACTGGATATAGTGAATGCAGTGTCCTGGGAGACTGGATATAGTGAATGCAGGGTCCTGGGAGACTGGATATAGTGAATGCAGGGTCCTGGAAGACTGGATATAGTGAATGCAGGGTCCTGGGAAACTGGATATAGTGAATGCAGGGTCCTGGAAGACTGGATATAGTGAATGCAGCGTCCTGGGAGACCGGATATAGTGAATGCAGGATCCGAGGAGACTGGATATAGTGAATGCAGGGTCCGAGGAGACCGGATATAGTGAATGCAGGGTCCGGGGAGACTGGATATAGTGCATGCAGGATCCGGGGAGACCAGATATAGTGAATGCAGGATCTGGGGAGACCAGATATAGTGAATGCAGGGTCCGAGGAGACCAGATATAGTGGATGCAGGGTCCGGGGAGACCAGATATAGTGAATGCAGGGTTCGGGGAGACCAGATATAGTGAATGCAGGGTCCTGGGAGACCGGATATAGTGAATGCAGGGTCCTGGGAGACCGGATATAGTGAATGCAGGATCCGAGGAGACTGGATATAGTGAATGCAGGGTCCGAGGAGACCGGATATAGTGAATGCAGGGTCCGGGGAGACTGGATATAGTGCATGCAGGATCCGGGGAGACCAGATATAGTGAATGCAGGATCTGGGGAGACCAGATATAGTGAATGCAGGGTCCGAGGAGACCAGATATAGTGAATGCAGGGTCCGGGGAGACCAGATATAGTGAATGCAGGGTTCGGGGAGACCAGATATAGTGAATGCAGGGTCCTGGGAGACCAGATATAGTGAATGCAGGGTCCTGGGAGACCAGATATAGTGAATGCAGGGTTCGGGGAGACCGGATATAGTGAATGCAGGATCCGGGGAGACCGGATATAGTGAATGCAGGATCTGGGGAGACCGGATATAGTGGATGCAGGGTTCGGGGAGACCGGATATAGTGAATGCAGGGTCCAGGGTTTAGTAACATTTTAAAGATAACTCTTTGACAAAGACGCAGAACATAAAGAGATTTTCTTCACCCAAGAAAAACAAATAGCCATCTTTCCCAGCCTGGCAGCGCTGCCCCGATATCCCGGAGACAAGACACTTTGAAATCTGCAGAGTTTCACTTTGAAAGGTTTATTTATTTTGCCCAGGTCTGTCGCTGCCTAATTGCCGCTCCCCGTGAAAAACAAGCATATAAAACATACTGAAGACGGCAAAACTTCAGCACCTGGCTTTCCAATCTGCTGAATCGTTTTGTTGAGATGAAATTTATTTATTTAAATGTGCCGCAAATTATTCTACAGGGAAGAGAAAATAATAAAGGTATTCAGCAGCAAATAATATCTCTTGGATCATCTTTAATTTTTAACTGATGTCGAGCTCTTTTTTTCTGCAGCTAAATACAAATGGGGACACATTAAGGAATTTCCAATAATGGAGAAAATGCATATATAAGTTAATTTCTGAACATGAAATGAAAAGATAAACAGGTAACGGGAAGATGCATGGACTTTCATTGTGTTGTAAGCAGTTTAGAGTTTAATTGCAGCCTTGCAAACGCAGGAGCGGGCGATTCAGCGATAATATTTTCAGCACCTTCACTGCAAAGTTTTAAGGTGAGGCCGAACAGGTGATTGTTGCTTGACTTCAAGAGTTGGTCCACCAAAAACGTGGTATTTTGGTTGTAGATGGGGCCCTGGCTCCTTATATGTCTTGGATCCTTCAAGAGTGAGACCACCCTGCCATAATGCTCAAAGTTGTTCATGTCCATCTCAGAGATTTGGGTGTTCCTGACCAACTTTGAGCGTTCTAGGTCTTTCTGTTACATTCTCTATAGCAGGCTTTCTCAACTAGGGTTCCTCCAGAGCAGTGGTCTCCAAATTGTAACCCCAGGGCCAGATGTGGCCCTTTTCTTACCGTTATCCAGGCCCATGGAGAACTACTCTTCCCTCTGATAAAATGCACTATTCCCCCACTGACACCAACAATGGGGCATGATTTCTTCTATTGATACCAACATCGGGCCATTATTCCTCCCAATGACACCAATGATTGGGCAGTATTCCTTATAATTGACAGCAACAACGAGGCACTATTCTTCCCACTGACAGCAAGGATGGGGCTCTATTCCTCCCCCTGACACCAATGATGAGGTACAATTCCTCCCACTGACAGTAACGATGGGACACTACTCCTCCCACTGACAGCAATGATGGGGTACTATTCCTCCCACTGATACTAATAATGGGGCACTATTTCTTCCACTGACACCAATAATGGAGCATTATTCCTTCTACTGACACCAATGATGGGGTACTAATCCTCCCACTGACACCAATGATGGGGCACTATTCCTCCCACTGACTCCAACAATGGGGCAGTATTCCTCCCAGTGACAACAACGGGGTGATAATCCTCCCACTGACACCAATGATGAGATGCTATTCCTCCCACTGACACCAACGATGGGACATTATTCCTCCCACTGACACCAACGATGGGGTAGTATTCCTCCCACTGACACCAATGATGGGACACTATTCCTCCCACTGACACCAATGACGGGGCACTATTCCTCCCACTGACACCAGCGATGGGGCACTCTTCCACCCACTGATACCAACACTGGGGCCTTATTCCTCCCTTTAATAACAAAGCTGGGGCATTGTTTACACCCACTGACCCCAAGACATTTTCTACTGCCACTGGCCACAGTCTGGCCCCCTAAAGTCTGAAGGACAGCAAACTGGCCCTTTGTTTAAAAGGTTTGCTCCAGAGGTTTCTAAGGGTTCCTTGAGCAATGAGCAATTTCTGCCTCTCAGATAATCATCATGATTGATGTTGGATCTACTTTGGGGGACATTTTTTTTACTTTTGTTTTTAATAAAGGACTTCTCAAAGACTGTCTACTGTCATTTTTACACAACGCTTTTTTTGGGGAATGGGTAGCGGTACCATGTACTCCATACTCATTCACATGGGAGGGGGGGGCGGGATCTGGGGCCCCCTTGTTAGAGGGCTTCCATATTCCAATAAGCCCCTTGCCCGCAGACCCCTACAACCATTGGCCCCGGTTTTGGAGGAGAGGCTAGCAGTATCCCCACAATATCAGAGGCTAAGTTGAAGATCTTGCTCCAATAGGAATGTAAAGATTTACAGTGCCAAAGTGCACTCACCGGCCACGTTATTAGGTACACCTGTTCAGTTGCTTGGTAACACAAATTGCTAATCAGCCAATCACATGGCAGCAGCTCAATGCATTTAGGCATCTAGACGTGGTGAAGACAGCTTACTGAAGTTTAAACCGAGCATCAGAATGCGGAAGAAAGGGGATTTTAGTGACTTTGAACATGACATGGTTTTTGGTGCCAGACGGGCTGGTCTGAGTATTTTTTCAACAACCATACCACGTTCAAAGTCACTTAAATCCCCTTTGTTCCCCATTCTGATGCTCAGTTTGAAATTCAGCAAGTCGTCTTCACCACGTCTAGATGCCTAAATGCATTGAGTTGCTGCCTTGTCATTGGCTGATTAGCAATTTGTGTTAAAAAAACAATTGAACAAGTGTACCTAATAAAGAGGCCAGTGAGTGTATATGGCATAAGGAGCCAGTGTCCCCAAGTTTCCTCCAACATATAAAGGAGTGGGATGGGTAACATTTTGAAAGGTGTAAGGTACCATTGGTGTACAATTTTCTGGCATAGCCCCCAATGGTTGGTACAATGGGATGTCTTGCAGGTAGTGGAAAATGCCAATTTCCAGGAAGAATCAGGATGTGATGTACCTAGTTCTGATTCCCACTTTTGCATGGACTTGGATTTAGAAAAATTTGCAGTTCATTGAGCAGATTATAAAAGAGCGAGAGAATGAGTAGATGTGAGGTGAGTAGATATGGGCATTTATTTCAATATGGAAAGGATGTTCACCAAGGAAGTGGCATATATGTATAGAGAAAGAGCAATAGTCAGAAGGTGATAAACTGTATCTATTACAGAGGGACTTAAAGGTGCATAGGGTGTGACTGTCATAAACAGAGTAGCAGGGCGATACCTTTGGATTCCCAAGTTTGGAGGTGAAAATTGGAGGAATTGTTGTAAAATATCCATATGTAATGTGAGCGTCTGGTGTTTAGAGGCTTGTGAATTTAGCAGGAATTCTGACCACATTTTGAGGAAAATAACAGTTGGGGATATACAGAGGTAGAACAAAAGGAAACGTGGATGGGATTTTGAACGGTGCTAAACCTTCACCCTCAGAATAAACTCAAAAATACATGTATATGCTTCATGTGATGCAAGCCATACTCAATTGCACTCCATGAACCCCTGAAGAAGCTAAGACTGTGAAACGTGTTGGGACATCAGCACCTCCTTCATGGTTATATGCCTGTTCACCTTTATTTCAATGCTGCATGTTGTAATTTACATTGATTGATGTTATGGGGAAGGGGGTGCCTTGTGGGTTGCTAAGCTGATTGTGGTTTGCTCTGGATATGATTAATGTTTTTTTAGGGGTTGCACAAAAAATCCAAATTATTTTAATATGATTTTGTAATAAAAATTCTGGTTTTAGCACCAAAATTTAATCCTTTTTTTTCTCATTATTATTTAGGGATGTGGTGTTGAGTCATTCAATTGAACCCATTATCTATTTCTATTCAGGTAGGGTTGGGTTGTCCAATTATAAGTGCTAGTAAAGTAGGGATCTTATCCCTATCCTGTCCTATCTTGGAAAGTCCATTTGTGACCACAGTTTGTGGAAAGAGGGATTCCACCAGGATTTAATTTGATCCAGAATACCTGCTTTATAATAGTGGAACACATTAGGAAGTCCCATTCTACCATTGGTTCTTTGTCAATGCAAAACCTGGAGTGGACATCTTGGTGGTTTGCCTTCCCAAAACATACCAGGAGAAAGTACGCTGTATTGAGGTAAGATATGACATGAACATTTTTAGGGATGCTATCCTACCTGCTTTCGAGAGTTCATGCATTTGGAGTAGTTGGAGGTACATATAGAGTGGCTTGAAAACGTATTCATACCCCTTGAAATTTTCCACATTTTGTCATGTTACAGATCAAATCAAAGATCAGAGCATATTCATGTGTTAGAATGGCCCCATCAAAGTGCAGACCTAAATTCAATTGAGAATCTGTGGCAAGACTTGAAAATTGCTGTTCACAGACGCTCTCCATCCAATCTGACAGAGCTTGAGCGATTTTGCAAAGAAGAATGGGGAAAAATGTCCCTCTCTAGATGTGCAAAGCTGGTAGAGACATCCCCAAAAAGACTTTCAGCTGTAATTGCAGTGAAAGGTGGTTCTACAAAGTATTAACTCCGGGGGGCTGAATACAAATGCACGCCACACTTTTCACAGATTTATTTGTAAAAACATTTTGAAAAACATTTCTCATTTTCCTTCCACTTCACAATTTTGTGCCACTTTGTGTTGGTCTATCACATAAAATCCCAATAAAATACATTTACATTTTTGGTTGTAACATGCCAAAATGTGAAAAATTTCTTTTTCAAGGCGCTGTATTTGTTGAGAAGGGTCTGTAATCTAAGTCATACAGTTTGGAGGTGGAAGCAGGAAGTTGACTACCTAAAAAGGGAATGGCTTTTGAGGACCAAAAGAGAGGATATTTTCCCAATCCCATTTTTCAAAATGAATGAATGGCACCCCCCGCACGTCTCCAAAAGAGCAGCACATTTTGCCCACAGGTCAGCGAATGCGTGCGATTATCATGTGTTCCCTGACCTGCATATGTGTGAACCTAGTCTTATGCTCCTCCCTCTCCTAGTCTAAATTCTGAGATTAAAGGGACTACAAGAGATTTATACCGGATCAAATTTACGTACTTACCAGAATTCGTGTATCTATCAGTAGTTGCCGCTTCTCTTCCTGTTCTGGTGACAACCCAAAAGTGGAGATTTTATTTCATTTACTGTCTAAAAACAAAAAAAAAGTTTTGCCTTTATTTATTTCAATGAGCTGGAATAATTTGTACCTTGGAGTTCAACTTTAGAATTACAGCACTTCAATATATATATATATATATATATATATATAGATTTACAGTATGTGTGTATAGTATGTGTACAAACACACAGCGGAGATTTACTACAATTGGAGAGTGCAAAATCTGGTGTAGCTGTGCTTAGTAGCCAATCAGCTTCTATCTTCAGTCTGTTCAATTAAATTTTGACAATAAAACTTGGAAGCTGATTTCTTTGCAGAGCTGCACCAGATTTTGCACTCTTCAGTTTTAGTAAACCAACCCCGCAGTGTCCTAATAGACCCCTTCTGTACAAAACAGCACAGTGTGTTCCCTAGAATTATCACTTGTGCCTCTCATCCCTCTCACTTGTGAGACCTCTCCGGCTGTGTTTTGTTCTCAATGAAGAACATTTCACACCATACTCTCAGGTCACAGTTAACATTAAAGATGACAATAGCAACTCTTGGGTACTTACGTGTCCAAGAAATCTGTACCAAGAAAAGCTTTAAACTCTCTTTCTGACATTAAAAAGTCTTAAGAGGCACGTTTATAACAAGCAGGCACATCCAGGCTCATTCGGGGGGGATTTACTAAAACTGGAGCACATAGAATCTGATGCAGCTGTGCATAGTAGCCAATCAGCTTCTACGTTTAGCTTGTGCAAATAAGCATTGGCAACAGGGGCGGACTGACAACTCATGGGGCCCCCGAGCAATAGGGGATCATGGGGCCCCTGTGTCCTTGTCCAAACTCAAAAAAGCCTATGAAAAAGTTACCAGGGGCATCTCATGGGGCCCCCTACTGACCCCAGGCCCTCTGGCAGTGCCCGAGTTTCCAAATGGTCAGTCCGCCCCTGGTTGGCAATAAACCTTGACAGCTGATTGGTTACTATGCACACCTGCACCAGATTTTGTGTGCTATGGTTTTAGTAAATCAGCCCCATTGGCTTCACTCGGTGATGAGCACCCAGAACTTCAGTACTCATAGTGACCTGTAAATTAACTCTCAGGCTGACCCTAACATTTAATGCCCACCCTCTCCAGAACCCTGAAATTTATTATAACATAAAATTACTGTCGGTATTCAGATACGTTTGTGCCATCAACTTTGTGGCAACAGTTTTGGGAAAGCCCTTTGCTGATTCAGCATGACTGTGTCCCATGCACAAAGTCAAGACATGGTGTGGAGGATCTCAAGTGGCTTGTCCAGAGCTTTGACCTGAACCCTGATGAACTGGAACACTGAGTGTGAGCCAAGTCTCCTTGTCCAGCTTTAGTACCTGACCTTCACAAATGCTCCGTTGGTTTAATAGAAACAAATTCCCACAGACACACTACAAAATCTTGTGGAAAGCCTTCCCTATGATGTATTTTTTGTAGAGATATGTACCTTAGACCAGGAGGAGGGACATTTGAGGGGTCATAGAGATTTGATTCCAATTCCAACTCGGGGAGCGTCGGGAGGTTTGCATTCCCAATGTGGCTGATTTCCTATTTCCCATTCAATTGAGAATTGGCGAGCTTGTCATCAAGGATCAGCCATGGGCTCTTTAAGCAAGCCTTGGGTCCAGTAGGATGTACTTTTTAATACACCAAACCGAGTGTCACTATCACTCTTAACTAAATGGTTTGCATGTCTGCCTGGCAGTACTAGGGTCATTGGTTCGAATCCCAACAACGGCACTACCTGGCTGGAGTTTGCATGTTCTCCCTGTGCCTGCGTGGGATTCCTCCGGGTACTCTGGTTTCCTCCCACACTCCAAAGACTGGTAGGTTAACTGGATCCTGTCTCAAATTGGCCCTAGTATGAATGTGAGTTAGGGATCTTAGATTGTACGCCCCTTGAGAGTTAGGGACTGATGTGAATGTACAATATATATGTAAAGCGCTGCGTAAATTGACGGCGCTATATAAGTACCTAAAATAAAAAAATTTAGCAAACCTCCAGTGGAGTAGATGTTGTAATATTCTCTCATCACTAGTAACTAAAGAAACAAATTGGAGAAAAGTAAGATTCTTTGTAATGGTCTGTAGCAGGGGGGCGGAGCCAGGACCTCAGAGTTGACACTGCCCCCAAGGATTATTAGAAGCCAGGGTATCATTTGAATTCCCATAAACTATCTATTTTTTTTATTTAAATGTGCAAGGAAAAAGAAAAGAGCAAACAATATATTTTCAGAGCGAAAGAGAAGCTGTAATTACCAATCCCTGATAAGCAGTCATCTGTTATGCTTCGCTGATCTTAACTTTTGGAAGATTTATTTGTTTTTGTTAGGAGAGTGCAGAAAGGCTCCTTCAGCACTTTGCTCCAGAACAACAGAATCCACTTACTTTAAAATTTCACCTGTTTGGCAAATTCTGTTCCCTTTCCCTGAGTAATTGTACTTGATAAATGTACACTCTTCTCCATGGAATAGATCTTTTACTTGTGTTGCAGAAGAAACTGTGCTATGATAGGATGATCTTTTTTTTTTTTTCTTTTTTTTGTGTATGTATTCTTTTTCTTGCAGATATCTATCAATTAGTGCGTCTGGGAGAGGAAGTGAAAGAAAATGTGCCTTACTGGTTAGCACGTCTGCCTTGCAGTAAATGGGTCATGGGTTCGATTCCTGACCATGGCGCCTCCTGCATGGAGTTTGCATGTTCTCCCTGTGCTTGAGTGGGTTTCCTCCGGTGCTCTGGTTTCCTCCCACACTCCAAAGACATGCTGGTAGGTTAATTGGATCCTGCCTAAATTGGCCCTAATATGTGTATGTATGAATGTAAGTTAGGGACCTTAGATTGTACACCCCTTGAGGGTTAGGGACTGATGTGAATGTACAATATAGATGTAAAGCGCTGCGTAAATTGACAGCGCTATATAAGTACCTGAAATAAATAAAATTTCACTGATGGGACAGAAGGCAAAGCCTGTCTAAGGGTGAGCCAAAGGTACCTAGGTTTGGTTTGAGCAGGGTTCAGGAATCATTACGGAAGGTTGGTAGCCAAATCCACACCCCATAGGAGCCAAATGTTAAAAATCAGTTCTGGCCATTTTCTAGGCTAACAAGCATGGGGGTTGTCAAACTAATGACATGAGAAGTTGGGCGCTGTCATGTATCAAAGCAAAATTTAACATTCTGTTTTGGTGGGGAGCAGCAATTTTTTTACTGCTTAAAGTGAAAATTTTAAGTGGACCGGAACTGCATCTGAGCACCTCATAGCAAAAAATGCTATATAATTCATTGTTAATATTCAAAGCAAACTCACCCATCCATCCATGTCTCCATGCTTTATTTTGCTGAGAATCAATTTTGAAAAACATACCCTGGTATTTCTGGCAGTGGCCATCTTGAGTAAGGGCAGAAGATTCATGTAGCATTTACTTCCTGGAACCCATATGCCCTTTAGCTCAGGTATTGGCTGAGCTAAGAACTCTCCCTTTCCCTCCTGAAGGCTCCTGGGATGTATGACATCATTTGCCTAGGCATGGAAACCAGGAAATAACTGAAGAATTGTAAAAATAAAGTTTAAAACAAATAAATCTGATATACTTTTCTATCTGTTTACTAATGCCTCAGCATAAGGATTAAAAATAGTCAATGTTGATTGAGAGCTAAATTCTTTAACCGCATGCCGCCCAGCCACTGTACATATACGGCGGCAGGGCGGCACTCACAGGCAAAACCACGTTTTAAGACGTGTGTTTTGTAAACAAATAGGGGGCGCGCGCAAGGCGTACTGCCGCCCTATTTGTCCTGCGGTTCTCTGCAGCAGATGTCAGTCGCCGGGTCACAGCCGCTCCTTAGCAGCTGTTTCCCAGCGATCGGCGGCAAACAGTGACAGACAGCACAGCTGCAGTAGCTGTGCTGTCTGTCACTTCCCTGACAGCTCGAGGATGAGCCGATCGAGAAAGAACAGTTTCTCTTTCTCGATCAGCCTTGTCCCGTCCAGCACACACCCCCGCCCCCTAGTAAAACCCCCCCCCCACTCCTATAACCCTTCCCTGCTAAATAAAGTTAACCCCTTCCTCCCCATTGCCATTGGTACAGTGTCAGTTTTTTTTTTTTGCACTGATCACTGTATTAGTGTTTTTGGGGATGTCAGTGACCCCAAGTCAGTACCCCCCAATGTCAAAATGTCCGCCGCAGTCCCGCCCTAGTCACTGATCACCGCCATAATTCGCTGATCGCTGCCATTATTAGTATAAAAATAAACCTAAATATCCCAGTATCTTTCCTGCCATTTGTAAACGCTATAACTGTCACGTAAACCAATTAATTTACACGTATTGGGTTTTTTTTTTTTTAGCAAAGACATGTCACAGAATGCATTTTGGCAGAAATTTATGACTAAATTTGATTTTTGCATTTTTTTTTTACTGCACGTTTTATAGCCTCCTAGATTGTAAGCTTGAAAGAGCAGGGCCCTCGATCCCCTCATGTTTTGCATTGTATTGGTATTGTTCTGTCACATGTTCTGTCCCCCTTTGTAATGTACAGCGCTGAGCGAACTATTGGCGCTTTATAAATACTGTATAATAATAATAATAATAATATAGCAAAAAGTCCAAAATATTGTTTTTTTTCCTCAAAATTGTCAGCCTTTTTTTTTGTAGCGCAAAAAATAAAAACCACACAGGCGATCAAATACCACCGAAAGAAAACTCAATTTGTGGGGGAAAAAAGAATGTAAATTTCATTTATGTACCATATTGCATGACCGCGCAATTGTCCGTTAAACTAGCGCAGCGCTGTATAGCAGAAAAATGGCATAAATTACAGTATTTATACCATAGTTTGTAGACGCTATAACTTCCACACAAAGCAATCAATATACACTTATTGGGATTTTTTTTACCAAAAACATGGAGCAGAATACATTTTGGCCTAAATTTATAACCAACTTTGAGTTTACTATATATTTTTTATAGCTGAAAATAAAAAATATTGTTTTTCTTCAAAATGTTTGGCCTTTTTTTGTTTATAGCGTGAAAAATAAAAAGCGCACAGGTGATCAAATTACACCAAAAGAAAGCTCTATTTGTGTGAAAAACGTAAATTTCGTTTGGGTGCAGCATTGCATGACCGCGCAATTATCAGTTGAATTAGTGCAGCGCCGAGTAGCAAAAAGAGGCCTGGTCATTAAGGGGGGTAAATCCTCAGGAGCTCAAGTGGTTAAGATGACATAACTGGGCGATGCCCTTAACCTACCTGTGAATTTGTGCATCTGTACGATGTGTACAAAGACGAGAAAACGGAAAAAAACACAAAAACTACAGTTTAAATTGTTGGCAATTGACAGCTCCAAGTACTTTATTTCTGTTTGAAACAAACAACCATGAATGGGGGACCCTACATTAAAAATTTTTAAATAATACAGCATTCCACTCAAATTCTATGGCAGACACTTTGGTTCTGGTATGGATTTTAAGGAGGAACCTCCACAAAAATCAAGAAAAAAAAATTTCATACCAGACCCTTATTTGAGCAGGCAGCCTGTCAGGTAAGGAAAAGCGAGTTAGGGCCCCCCTTCATAACCATACCAGACCACTTGCCCTCAGTTGGGGAGAAAGGGGGGGTACCTTGCCTTTTTTTTCTGTGGAGTCCTCCTTAAAATTCATTCATTTTTAAACTATCCCCAGCCACTTGTTTACATGGCCTGGGATTCCCAACCCGCAAATTAATAACACTGGATGGCCTCACTGGTTGCTAAGGACGTAGCCCTTGCCGGAACCCACCTGTCCTTAACAACCGTGGCAGCAAAAGCAGGAACCTTTCATTTATCGTAGCGCATACCTCCTGACTTTCTGAAATAATAAAGAAGGACACTTCTGAAGTGATAAAGAGGACAGAGGACATGTCCTGACTACGGCCCTGGTTATATTGACCACAAGGATCAAATATACAGCAATGACTGGGTTTTGTCAAAGAAGTGCTTTTTTTTACTTCTATTTTTCCCTAATATTGGCTATTCAAAATAACATATGCAGTAATATAGATGTGCAATAAAAAATGTATTGCAGCATAACACTTTTGGTAGTAAAATACAAAATTTTGTATTGCATCACACGCGTAAGACCAAAAGAGGGACAATTGAGGCTGTATGAGGGACACAGGGGATGTAGTTTGGAAAAGAGGGACAGTCTGTCCTAATAATGCAGCATTTCTCAACCAGGGTGCCCAGGCACCCTGGGGTGCCTTGAGGTTTCTTCAAGGGTGCCTTGGAAAAATGTCCAGAAATTGACCAAACCTTGTATACAAGCTAGTGGGTGGAACAAGCCTGCCTTTTAGTTACATAAAGCCACAGGTTTTCATTACAGGCAACATTACAACCTTCTAGCCACAGGCTTCCTGACAGCCAATAACAGGAGGTTCTCAGCTGCCTGCACAGCATCCTAGTTTGACCCTCCCCTGCTCCTCTCTATCAGTTGTGTGGTCATATTAGCTCAATGATGGAGAAAAACTGAGGGAGAAGAGAAACACTGGAATACTAGTCAGTATCAGAATGCAAAAGTGTATTTGCTTTGGAAGAATAAATCACCTCTAATGTTGGGTATCCTACATGTCTGGATGTTGCTGTATTATACAAAACTATTAGAATAGTTTTTCACATTTTTAGAATGGGGTGTATCAAGAATCTCCATAATTTTAAAGCGTGCCTCGGGACTGTCCATAATTTTAAAGGGTGCCTTAACTGCAAAAAGGTTGAGAAGCACTGTAATAATGGACATTTGGGAGATGTGGTAGCAGGAGAAAACCCTGCATACTATTTATGATGTTCAGCTCCTGCTGAATGGGCTAAAAGTTCAGCGTTTGGAACAAGCAAGTTGAATTGAATCTGTGTTCAAATGGACCCAGGAGCTCATCCCTACACTTGACAGGATCTTAACCATTTCCTACTGTATCCAAAACTTAAACCTGAAGTTTAATCTGCTTATATTTTGCTTTTCCAGGTTCTTCCTTTCCCTCCTCATCAACATGCCAATAAAAAATGTTTAAGTAAAACCTTCCATTTTCATTATATACCAACCCAATTCTAGAAAAGTTGGGACGTTGTGTGAGATCTACATAAAAGCAGAAAGCAATGATTTGCAAATCTCATAAACCCATATTTTTTCACAGTGGAAAATAGAAAACATAAAATGTTCAAACTGAGATAATGTACCATTTTAAGAAGAAAATTAGGTAATTTTGAAATTAATGGCAGCAACACGTCTCAAAAAAATTTGGGACAGGGCAACAAAAAGCTGGCAAAGTAAGTGGTACTAACAGGGAAGAGCTGGAAGAACATTTTGAAACTAATTAGGTTAATTGGCAACAGATCAGTAACATCATTGGATATAAAAAAAACATCTGTGATGGACATCACTGTATGGGCTCAAGAATACTTCCAAAAAAATCACTATCTGTGAACACAGTCCGCAGTGCCATCCAAAAATGCAAGGTCAAGCTCTATCATGTAAAGAAGAAGCCATATCTGAACATGATCCAGAAATGCCACTGTCTTCTCTGGGCCAAAGTTGGTTGAAAATGATCTGTTGCAAGGTGGAAAACTGTTCTGTGGTCAGACGAAACAAAATTTGACATTTGACAACCATGGGCGCCACGTCCTACAGAATAAAGAGGAGAGGGATCTTCCAGTTTATCGACGCTTAGTTCAAAAGTCTGCATCTCTGATGATATGGGGGGGGGGTGCATTAGAGCATATGGATTGGGCAGCTTGCACATCTGTAGAGGAACCATCAATGATGAAAAATACGTCCAAGTTTTAGGGCAGCATATACATGATTTGCTTTTCAGGGAAGGCCTTGGATATATCAGCAGGACAATGCTAAACCGCATACTTCATCTATGAAGTATGATTGGTGGGTCCACAGGGCACTGTACATGGCCTCCTGAAAATATCACAGAACCCTGCCTTAGTACTCCTCTCAAGAGCCCTCAGTGCTGATGCCAGTAGAGGGCTGGAACTTTGGAGGAATTCTGAAAATATCAAATTGTCTTGATGGCTGGAAGTCTGTCTGGAGGACTAGGTGTTCCTAGGCAGGCTCCAATAGCATGGAGACCTACCTGGGGTAAAAATCCTGTGTGATGCTGAACCTCCATGACTGAAAGAACTACAATCCAGTGAATGAAAGAGATGGGCCAGAGACAGTAAAGGTGGGGAGGAAAGAACTGGAGGATGCTGGACATCCTCCAGCCGGGAAATGAGGTGGGCTATGTCTGACTTTCTGCAGCTTCTAATGCACATTGTGAGAAGTTCTCAGTGTGCAGTGAAAGCAGAATATGTTCAGTACAGAGCAGTAGCCTGTAGAACTGTGAAAGACTGAAGGTAAGGAAAGAGTTCAAAAAGTTTTGGATTTAAATATAATTGAATTCCATGTTTCCTGTTTACAGTAGATATCAGTAACTTCACCCGGCTGCTTGAGGACACCTCCTCTCTGAACACAATGTCACTAGTATGTGTGACTGGGGACTGATAAAAAAAAGGAAGAGTAAACTCGATGGGCAGGTTTGTCTTCTAAATCTGGAATTTATAATACATTGATTGTATTATTGTTTTCCAGTCAGCTCTGGGATGTAATGAGTCAGCTAATAAACAGCTAAGACTTTTCCTTTTAAAGTGACCCTGTCACCAAACTGATAATAACCATAAGACGTGCTGGTAAAGAAGACCTCTTCTGGTGCCCATGAAAAGCCATGCATTTGAAAAGAAATTGCCAGCTGAGATCTTCATCCGAAACGGACACTTTCCGGTGTGTCCATCTCCGGACCCCTCAGATGTGTCTACACTCACTCCAGCACTATATCTATGGAGTAGCAACATAGCCTCCCTTGGACAGCAGTTTTCTCAACCCATGGAGAGGGCAGTGTTACATAGACTAGTAGATTTAAGCGACCTACAAATTAAAGCCTAAATCCAACTAATACTTTTTAAGCAGTTACAGAAACCAATTTTTTGCTCTTTTTGGGATAAAGAGTTTACATAAATAAAAGCTGCTTTTGCTGCAGATCATAGTCTGTTGAAAGACGATAAAAAAATAACAGACTTACTGGCAGAATCACCAGGTGAAAATAAAGAAAAAAAGTCTAAAGAAAAAGAAAAAAAAAATGAATGCAGCCACCACATTTAAGAATTGATAAACCCCGAAATATTAAACTTTTGTTTTTAGGTTTAGATACATGTTAAGCCAGATCCTGCTTCAGGTTTATCCTCTTTATCAGACTGTTAAGGGCGGTCAGACACCCAATCTCTTAACTTTGGGCTTGCATCCTCACAGCTTCAATAACATCTCTAGGAAACTTACATACGAGAAGCTTCTCTTTTCCTGGTAGATTCAGGCCACCACCCAAGAGTAACTCTGAAATACCAAGGCCATTGAGATGTCAAACCCCAAGGCTGGCGGTACATTTCATAAGGAGAGAAACTCAATCATTCCATAGTATAGCAGAATGTACTGCCTAGCAGACCAAATATCCCTTTTCCAAAAAGAGCCAGTTCAACTCACATGATCCAGTGCCTGTCACTTTAAGGGTAAGACAGTCCCGGGTAGCAGCTAATCCAGTTTCTCACCAGAGCGCTCCTTCCCCTTACTGGCCTGGGGGTGTAGGTCTACTCAGTCCTTCTCCTATGAGCTGCTGGGTTCGTGGCTGCTCTCAGACCTTCTGCTGAGCCGCTCCTTCCCTGCTGCATAGGTGGTCCTCGCTCTGGGGGCTGATGAGGTCATTTGCCTTCCTTCTTTCCAGCTACTCTGCCTGTAGGTGGGCTCCCTCCCAGGATCCTGCTCTACATCCTCTCACTTCTCCATCTTCCACCCAAACTCCCCATGCTGAGCAGTCTTCAATCACTCTTAAGGACTGTCCTGGCCCCATGTCAAGCCTTCTGTTAGGGATTGGCCAGGATCCCTTGAGAGTGCAGACCAGCCACTCCTCACTCCCTCCCACTAGTTTAAGAATTTAATCCAAAATTCTAGAGCAGGGGGAGTCCCAGAGAGCTGGTCTGCAGAGGGTCTCAGCCCCTGACCAAAAGGTAACCCCTCTCTGACTGTTAAACCTGGGCTGCTACTCAGCCCCTATCTACAAATTAGAATCTAACTCCCCCTAGCTGCCTAGGAGGGAGCTACATATATCACTCTTGTGTCAAAAATTGGCCACCCATATCTCACAGTAGTTCCATGTCCAAATGTAACACCAACCATCCCAAAATAGAGCCCAGAGTCAGCAGGAGAGGACACATGAGTCTCTATGCTATGTTCCCCCTTCAGTATTAGAGGAGGAAGGTCCCCTATTAACAATTCCATACAATATGATGGTGCAGAAGTGAGAAATGCACAGGAATCTCACTATGGAAATATCAATGGAAGCCTAACACCCCATTACACAGACAGGCCCATGACACCCTGATTTGTGGATCCATGACATCATGCCTCCATTTGTAGCATACCTGGAAACCATTGGTCCAGGGGCGGACTGACAACTCATGGGACCCCCGGGCAATAGGGGATCATGGGGCCCCTGTGTCCTTGCCCAAACTCAAAAAAGCCTATGAAAAAGGTACCAGGGGCATCTCATGGGGCCCCCTACTGACACCAGGCCCTCGGGCAGTGCCCGAGTTTTCAAATGGTCAGTCCGCCCCTGCATTGGTCTCAGACCTTTAGCATGTGGGGCAGACAAAATACCTTGAAAACCATGCATAGAGAAATGATGCCGCATGCACTGTGGTGGGTGGGGGACGGTGGGTGTGGCCAAATTGTGGTAACAGTGGGAGGGGCCTAAGGGGAAACGGTTAAATAAATCTAAACCTACTCTGCCTCGGATCAGGAGTAGGGTCAGAGTTTAATCCAACACTGCATGTGAGTTGCACTGTGAAAAAACACATACATACTGCATTTTTACACGCAGCACACACCACCGCACATGTATGGTTTGAGCATGGCATTTACAAAAGAACTGTTGCATTGAATCAATGTGAAGGAGCCCAAACGAATCAGAAACTAACACTTCTGGGGGTTTCACATTTTCTTCTGTACCGCCCTCCCCCCACAGCACTCAGTGGTTCCTTCCATTGACTCAGCACACAGTAGTGAAGTAGTGGTGAATGGGAGTTACCATTGAAAGTAGCAGGGGAGCCGGGTGATGGTTGCTGTTGGTTTCTGAAGCTTCCTCATCAGGTGTATCACTTTAGAAGTGATTAGAGCCACAGGCAGCAGATGAGGCGACTAAGTTCTACTTCACATAGACACCTTTATTCATTAGTTTTGGCCTCACAAGTGACTGAACTCTGCCCTGTATTATGTACAAATGGATCCTGAGCCAGAAAATAGGAGTCACAGCAGGTGAAGAGTTAACGGCCCACAGTTCTTTATTATATTACAAGCAATCCCCATAGTAAACATCGCGGTTGCCCCCGGAAACCGCGCACACTTAGCAGCTGTGCTGTAAAAGCCTTTTTATTGGCTGCAAGCACGGTCACGCGCTCTTAGGCATAATAAACTGAGGGAAGGACTGCCCGCAGCGCGCGTCCGCCTATCCCAGCGCGCTCCCGAGCACGCGACCCCGCTTCCTACCCTACTTTAGCATCAGAGGCTTCAAATCAGCGCGACTCCCACGTGACTCGCCGAAGCCGCCGCCGCTCCCCTCCGCTGATTGGCTCAATGTAGGTCAGTCACTCCCCTTCACGTGAAAGAACAATCCGACGGCCGCGCTTGGTGCAACGTGAGCTAGGAGGCCGGGTAAATCTTTTGGTTGTTGCTCGGCTGAGCCGCGGAAAGAAGGATGGGGCGGGCGGATTGTAAATGCAAACCAGCAGGTGTCTTGTGTTTTTAGTATTTCATTTGCTGTCATTTAAATTAATTATTTTTACTTAATATTTTACTTTATTTTATATTTTACTTGATTTATTTTTTATGTCATTTTATGATTTTTTTTTAATGATGTGAAGTAATAAAGTGCATACAAAAAAATAAAACAAATAGTGAATACAATGGATATATGACTTGCTGTTGATATAAACTCGATTACTTTTTTGCAGGACACTACCCTCCCCCCCCACATCACAATATGATGGGGACAGGAATCTCTCTATGGCATATCAATGGGTGCCTAATGCCGGCCATAGACGGTTCGAAAATCGGCCAATTTTTCGGCTGAATAAAAAATCGGTTCATTTTTGCACTGTTAGTGGGTTAATTGGTCGGCCGTTTTTTGGGTTTTTTGCACAGTTTTTTTATTGGTCATGTTGAAAATTGGCGGGCGATTTTGCCGATCAGACGATTTTCCCGGCAATGATGGTCAAATTGGCCGATTGTTTTACCGATAAAAAATCCGCGCATGAGCCGTGACCTGCAAGGGACAGACGTTATGGGGTGAACTTTATGATTTAGTCGGCCAATTTTTTTTTTATCGCTGGTGGTAACGTCGGCCGAACGAACGACCGATTTTTCAGGGTTTTTTTTCGAAAAATTGGCCGATGTTCGACCCATCTATGGCCTGCCTAACACCCTGTTACACAGGCTGGTCTATAACACCCCGCACTCACTATGGTGTGAGGTCACCAGATTTTCAAATTGAAACCCCAGGAGACCCTACTGACCACACTGATTTTTGATCATACCCACAAATTTACACCCCGATTTTTTATTTGATATTTTGCTTTATTGTTATTTTAGCTTTTATTTTTTATTTTATTTATTTATTTATTTTTTACTGATATGAAGTAATTATTAGAATGAAAAATAACGAATAAAATTATTATTATTATTATACAGTATTTATATAGCGCCAAAAAGTTTGCTCAGCGCTGTACATTATAGAAGGGATATATACTTTGCTGTTGATAAACCTCTTCCCCCCATCACAATAGAATGGGGACAGTACTGCACAGGAATCTCGCTATGGAATGACAATGGGAGCCTAACACTCCACTACACAGGCTGGCCTATAACACCCTGCGCTCACCCTGGGGTGAGATTACCAGATTTCCAAATTGAAACCCCAGGAGAGCCTCTTGACCTCACTGATTTTTGATCATACCCACAAAATTAAACCCCGATTTTTTATTTAATATTTTACTTTATTATTATTTTAGCTATTATTTTATTTATTTTTTTATTTTTAAATTTTTTTTTTACTGATGCGAAATAATTATTAGCATGAAAAATAATGAATAAAATGGATATATACCTTTCTGTTGATAAAACCTCTCCCCCACCCCCATCACAAAAAAATGGGGACAGTACTGCACAGGAATCTCCTTATGAAATAACAATGGGAGCCTAACAGGCCTGCACATCTCTATTTCTTTTTTGAAAAAAAAAAAGTGTCCACCTGGAACGTCTCCCCAGGCAGGCGGCAAGTGAACTGTCATTACTTTTTGTTCACATGGCAGCAGGGCAGACTGACCATTTGGAAAGGGTTGGGTTGGACTGACAACAGGGTTGGACTGACAACTCATGGGGCCCCCGGGCAATAGGGGATCATGGGGCCCCTGTGTCCTTTCCCAAACTTAAAAAAACCTATAAAAAAGGTACCAGTGGCATCTCATGGGGCCCCCTACTGACCCCGGGCCCTTGGGCAGTGCCCAAGTTTCCAAATGGTCAGTCTGCCCCTGGTAGGGGGCCCCATGAGATGCCCCTGGTACCTTTTTAGTATAGTATAGTATAGTATAGTTTAGTATAGTAAGTTTCATTTGGTGGCCAAATGCTGTATTTTATTTTCCATTTTAAATAAATGAAAACATTCGACCAGCACAGGAAATGGTATAATAACATTTGTATTTCTGTCCCATTAGCCTAATAACATTCTTTTTTTTTTTTTACGCATTGAACTCTGACTCAGCACATCTACCATGAGGGTCGGAAACATACATGTCCATTGCCGCCTGCTTCTAGGTTTTCGGGCGCGTGTGAGCGCGCCCCATGCTGTCCTGTGCTGTGACCAAATGCTGCATTTTTTTTTTCCATTTTATATAAATGAAAAACATAAAAACATTTTTTGACCCATCGCACACCAATTTAAAACAGAATATACCACATATAGCTACTAGATGGCGCTAAGTATCACAGGACATTTGTATGATACTTGGCACCATCTATTGGCCAAATACGGTATTTTTTTTCTGTTTTAAATAGATGAAAAACATTCGACCAGCACAGGAAATGGTATAACATTTGTTTTTCTGTCCCATTTGCACAGAATGTATACATAAATGTTCACTGGGCAATGTTTTATTTAAAATAACCCCATGTCTGTGTGCGCACGGTCGCTTGATCTCTGCACTTCAAATTTGCCACTTTGGTATCGCCATCTAATATATAAATGTATTCACTTTAACCACCGTAAACTTCCAGTAGGTGTTAATATGTTTATTGCTAACAACTATCTGGTTTTATTTTGCAGCACAAATTGTAACTAGGCCAATAATGAGTCTGTTTCCTCTCATTTATTATACAGTGCCAGTGAATCACAAATGCTTAATGAAGACTCTCAATTATCATCCCACTTTTGTCATAATCATTTACATACAAAGGCTCAGCCTAACCACAGTCAATAAGCCACCCACAGAAGTGTTAGTCTTTGATATATGAATGCGGGGGACAATTAGGTATACCTGGGAGGACGTATTTAACTCCCATCAGCCTTTACTAGGAAAAAACAAAATCTTTTGGTGCTCAATACTTTAACCACTTGGCACCTCCCGGCCCTTTAAGGGATTTCAGATGCTGGGAAGCGGGGTGGGGTTTCTGATCATGTGAACCCCATGATTGGCTGTCACATGATTGGAAAACTCCCAAGTGGTTATCCCGCCGGGAGCGCGCAGGGCGCACACTCTCGGTGCAGGTCTGTTTATCTTCTCGGTGTCAAGGTCCACCTGCCAAAAGGCCACATATATGCATTCAGCCGGCGCCAAGGAGTTAAAGTAGACGTAACATCAGGCATATTTTTTCATATTAAAGAGAAACTTAAGTCCCCTTACTGCTGCCCCACCTTACTGGCGCAGCCATCTTCGATGGTCCAGCTCATGTAATGAAGTGCCAAAGTGCTCTGCCCATCTTTTGGGACCTAGCAGAGTCCTGCAGCAGATCTGCATACGCACGGTCACAAGATTGTCTGCTTGGTCTGTGCACGCGCCCGAAAAATAAGGGCATGCACAGGCCAAACAGAAAGTCCTGTACCTTTCTAATTGTGCTACGTGGGCACACACGGGCATGTGCAGATGTGCCCAAGGTCTCTGCTGGTTACTAAAGGCTGGGCAGAGCCTTTCAGCACATCTGTGCACGGGTGGATTGGGCTCAATATAGTTCTCATCTGGGCAAGAAAGGAGGATGTGTTGTCCTGCAGTATGAAAAAAAAATCCAATTGCGGGAGAAGAAGGAGCTAGCATGGGAAGGTGCACTCCAAATGTTGGTCCGCAGGCCAATGGGGCTCTTTGCTTGGCTATATCCAATGCTTGGGGCACCATTCCATCCTTTGACATCAATAATGGGGCACCAATTCATCTACTGACATCAATGATGGAGCCCTATTCAATCCACTGACACCAATGATAGGGCACCATTCCATCCACTGATACCAATGATGGGGCACCATTCCATCCACTGACACCAATGATGGGGCACCATTCCATCCATTGACACCAATGATAGGGCACCATTCCATCCACTGACACCAATGATGAACCACCATTCCTCCCACTGGAACCAATAATAGGGCACCAACTAATAGAATGGGTCACCTCCCATTAAAACCAATGATGGGGCATTGTTTACTTCCAATGGCGCAGAGGCATTTTCTACTCCCACTGGACAAATACACACAGGTCCATAGCTCCATTTAAGACTGGCCTTTCTTATGCATAGATAATCTGGGTGCTGGCCACTATAGTCTGTCTCCACTCTCCATTGAAAATATGAAAGAATATCAGCCGCACCTTGCTTAGCTCCTCTTACAGAATTTTTTAACAGTTGATTAATTGACTGCATACAGCAATGTCTCCACCCAAGAAACAACCTTCCTTGACACGTTTCACCACTCCTTGCTTGCTCGCAAGGATAGAGGAACTTCCCCTATCCTCCCAAGAACCAACCCTACTTCACACATTTCACCACTCCTGGCTTGCTCACAAGGATAGAGGAACTTCCTCTGTCCACTCAAGAACCAACCTTCCTTGACAACTTTCACCACTCTTGGCTTGCTTACAAGGATAGAGAAACTTCCCTTATCCACCCAAGAACCAACCTTCCTTGACAACTTTCACCACTCCTGGCTTGCTTACAAGGAAAGAGGAACTTCGTCTGTCCACTGAAGAACTAACCTTCCTTGACACCTTTCACCACTCCTGGCTTGCTCTCAGGGATAGAGGAACTTCCTCTGTCCACTCAAGAACCAACCTTCCTTGACAACTTTCACCACTCCTGGCTTGCTCTCAAGGATAGAGGAACTTCCTCTGTCCACCCAAGAACCAACCTTCCTTGACACCTTTCACCACGTCTGGTTTGCTCACAAGGATAGAGAAACTTATCCTATCCACCCAAGAACCAACCTTCTTTGACACCTTTCACAACTCTTGGCTTGCTCACAAGGATAGAGGAACTTCCTCTGTCCACTCAAGAACCAACCTTCCTTGACAACTTTCACCACTCCTGGCTTGCTCACAAGGATAGAGGAACTTCCTCTGTCCACTCAAGAACCAACCTTCCTTGACAACTTTCACCACTCCTGGCTTGCTCTCAAGGATAGAGGAACTTCCTCTGTCCACTCAAGAACCAACCTTCCTTGACACCTTTCACAATTCTTGGCTTGCTCACAAGGATAGCGGAACTTCCTCTGTCCACTCAAGAACCAATCTTCCTTGACAACTTTCACCACTCCTGGCTTGCTCACAAGGATAGAGGAACTTCCTCTGTCCACTGAAGAACTAACCTTCCTTGACACCTTTCACCACTCCTGGCTTGCTCACAAGGATAGAGGAACTTCCCATAGCCTTGTGAACAAGCCAGGAGTGGTGAAAAGTGTTGAGAAGGGTTGGTTCTTGGGTGGTGACAGTGCTGTATTCTGTCAATTCATTAACTATTAAAAAAAAATGTTAAGTGGAATGCAGCTGATATTCTTTCATATTCTCAAAGGAAATTTCCTCTATTCATAGAAAGTGCCTAAAAACGTCTATGTGCCTGCACCCTAAAACCAGAGTAAAGGGGCTCTTTCAGACAGGCAGTAAGCTTACTGCCTTAGAGGGTGGTATAACAGTGGCTGGAGTGCATTCAGGGGGTGCTACTGTTGGTTCTTGATGCCCGTGTTTTTGCTTTTTTTTTTTTTTACTTTTTTGTGGTGGCTGCGGCATGTGTACAGCCATGTCAGAATTATGGTGGGCAAAAGGGGGGGGGGGAGGGGTTGGTAAAACCATTGCTTAGTCTCCTAATTTTACTGTCCCCAAGCCACCAGTGTGAAAGAGCCCAAACAGAGGCAAATTGATGCAAATTAGAAAAAAGTCCCTAAATATGATCAAAAATCTGAATTGGTTTTAAAACAAAGAAATAGCAAACAGACTGAACCTGATATTATTTGTGTTTACCGGCAATTTTGTCAAGACCAAGCCCCCCTTTTCAACCTTTCATGTGCTTTCTCCTGTCAAATCTTTTTAACATCTTATATCAACAGGAGAACCCTCCAACAAGCGAGATCGTTTCGCCTTTTCGCCTCCCTTTGTTTGTAACCGTCTTTATTTAGTGTTTTTGCAGCGCCTCGCCTCTCGCAAATCAAGTGCAGTTGATTAGGAAGTCAAGAATCACCCCAGGTCTTTGAGCCGTACCCGTTTGATTGGCTTTTAACAAAGTCAGATTAAATAAATGGCATAATCAGTTGAGATTTGCCTACAATTTTTTGACGACGCTGTACGCTTGCATTCAGCGACTCCAATTACTGGTTAATGTGTTTCTTTCTGAACCAACGAAGCTCCTTTTCTTTTCTCTCATTGAGCAAAAGAGAACTCAGCAGCCATCAGAAATTTCAAAAGCCTAATAATGACTCGTAATTACACTCAACCTAGGAATAATTTCAGCTTTCTTTTTTTTTTCTTTTTTCCTCGCACCTGTTCCAGAGCAAAACATGATGATGTCGTTTTTGGACTTTATCGGTAACTTTGCCGGGTTTTGATGCCCCCTGCTTCTCAACAAGGGGGCTGTGAGATACCAGGCAATTCACTTCGACCAAAATATACCTTTTATTTTATATTAATGTTAGTGGATGAATTTTGCAGGTAGGTAACCAACACACAAAGACCCCTTTCACACAGGCATTCCGTATGTCCGTTTTTTATCTGTCTGTTTACGGATGAAAAACAGACACCCATGTATTTCTATGGACTAGTGGATGTAAACGGATGATGACCGCATTCATTTTTATGAACGGAAGAAAACCCTATTGGTCCTTTCACACGGGCATTCTGTTTTTTTCATCAGTTCATATTTTTCCAAGAAAAAATTGATCAGTTGACATCTGTTTTTCATCAGTTTACATCCGTTTTTCATCAGTTTACATCAATTTTTTATCAGTTTATGTCAGTTTTTCATCAGTTTGAATCCGTTTTTCATCAGTTTACATCAATTTTTCATCAGTTTACATCAGTTTTTCATCAGTTTTAATCCGTTTTTCATCAGTTTACATCAGTTTTTCATCAGTTTTAATCCGTTTTTCATCAGTTTACATCAATTTTTCATCAGTTTACGTCAGTTTTTCATCAGTTTTAATCCGTTTTTCATCAGTTTACATAAATTTTTCATCAGTTTACATCAGTTTTTCATCAGTTTTAATCCGTTTTTCATCAGTGTACATCAGTTTTTCATCAGTTTTAATCCGCTTTACATCAGTTTACATCAATTTTTCATCAGTTTACGGCAGTTTTTCATCAGTTTTAATCTGTTTTTCATCAGTTTACATCAATTTTTCATCAGTTTACATCAGTTTTCCATCAGTTCACATCATTTTTTCATCAGTTTATTATTATTATTATTATTACTACGAGTTTATATAGCGCCAAAGGGTTTGCTCAGCGCTGTACAATAGGGGGGGACAATACATGGCACAGTACAACAAAGACAGACAGCGTACAGTTTTAATCCATTTTTCATCAGTTTACATCAATTTTTCATACGTTTTAATCCGTTTTACATCAATTTTTCATCAGTTTACGTCAGTTTTTCATCAGTTTACATCAATTTTTCATCAGTTTACATCAGTTTTTTATCAGTTCACATCATTTTTTCATCCGTTTACATCAGTTTTTCATCAGTTTACATCAGTTTTTCATCAGTTTACATCTGCTTTTTACATCCTTTACCAATGCAAAAGTGGACCATATGTCCGTCCGTTTACATCAATTTTTCATCCGTTTACCACCATTTACATCCATTTTTCATCCGTTCCATTTTTTTTACAGTAGAAAAATAGATCCTTTTCACACGGATGAAAACGGATGATCATCTGTTTACATTCATTAAGGTCCACATCTGTTTATTTTAATGGAAAAAAACCCCATGGGTCCTTTCACACGGACATTCCAGTTTTTTCATCAGTTCAGTCACGTTTTTTCCAAAAAAAAACTGATCAATTGACATCAGTTTTTCATCTATTTACGTCTGTTTTTCATCAATTTACGTCAGTTTTTCATCCAGTTTACATCCGTTTTTCATCTATTTTTCATCAGGTTACACCTATTTTTTTTACATCCTTTACCAATGCAAAAATGGACCATATGTCCATTTACATCCATTTACTTCCGTTTTTCATCCATTTACATCCAGTTTCCTTCTGTTCCATTTTTTTTACAGAAGAAAAATAGGCCCCTTTCACATGGGCGTTCCATATGTCCATTTTTTATCTGTCCATTTACAGATGAAAAAACGGACATCCATGTATTTCTATGGACTAGCGGATGTAAACGGATGATCATCTGTTTACATCCGTTAATGTCTGCAACCATTAACATCCGTTTTTTTTAATGGAAGATGGTCCCTTTCACATGGGCATTCTGCATGTCCGGTTTTCATCTGTCCATTTACAGATGAAAAACAGACACCCATGTATTTCTATGGACTAGTGGAAGCAAACGGACAATCATCTGTTTACATCTGTTAATGTCCGTATCCGTTTGTAATGTCCGTTTTTTGAACGGAAGAAACCCCTATTTTTGTTTTGTAAAAAAACTGGAATGGACAAAAAACGGATGTATATTTATGTAAACGGACAAAAAACAGATTTAAAAGGACAAAACAAAGTATGTAAATGGAACTGTGTCAATTTTACACATTACAATTGCTAATACCAGTGAATTTCACTGGTATAAACAACCATTTTTACTGAATGAAACTGATTCATTCAGTATGTATTGTTGAGATTAGCTATGATTGGCCACAGCTAATCACATGGTACAGATGGCCTATGATTAGCCCTCTCTATACTATATGATCATTGTGACCAATCACAGCAAGCAACACAATTGTAAGCAATAAATGGCATAAAAGGAAGTCATTAATTGTTTACAAATTTCATGTGATCTGCTGTGATTGGTCACAGCGATTGCATGGTAGCGGCAGCGGGCCGGCACAGTGAGCTGTCATCAGACAAGGCGTGTTTCGGGAGGATGTCATATGATGTCCACCCGGAACGACCGTTATGTTACAATAGGCTAGACAGGAACTGGGTAAAGTATATTTTAACCCCCTCTTGCTTGGGAGGGGGCTAGGAAAGACCAGTCTATTTCATGACCACTCTGATTGGCTGCCACAGTGGTCACATGAACAGGAGCTGGTGCTGACAAATACCCGCTTTTTCCAATGCATTGGACCAGACCAGGGGCGGACTGACCATTTGGAAAGTTGGGCACTGCCCGAGGGCCCGGGGTCAGTAGGGGGCCCCATGAGATTCCCCTGGTACCTTTTTCATAGACTTTTTTGAGTTTGGGCAAGGACACAGGGGCCCCATGATCCCCTATTGCCCGGGGGCCCCATGAGTTGTCAGTCCGCCCCTGGACCAGACTAATTTTTATGTCCCAGTCAGCTATTGATTTGTCAATTACTTTGTCATTATTTTTTTTGTAAAAATTCTTTTTTACTGACATTTTTGACACAGAAGTGATCAATATGTTGTTACTGGCAGAACGAATAGAGCTTTGTTTGGGTGGCATTCCTCTCTATGGAATCTTTTATTCCAACAGCAAACAGAAGTAAAAAAAAAAAAATCACTTTCATTCCAGCGTGGTGAAAACTTTTACTGCCAATGCAAAGTCCATATTTTATTTTGCAGCACAAAAATATTGCTGGTAAAGTTACATACAAGAGAAATAAAAATATTATTTTACATTTTGTGTATTTTTTACAGTATAAAGAAATCAATATAAACGTAGCGCAATCTGGTGTACATAGATGTTCAGTGTAGATAGAGGCTTGCTGGAAGCCTGGGTTTAGAGGATTACAGTATATCAAAAGCCATTTATTTCAGTTTGGATGGATCAGGTGCAGGGGTGGACTGACAACTCATGGGGCCCCCGGGCAATAGGGGATCATGGGGCCCCTGTGTCCTTGCCCAAACTCAGAAAAGCCTATGAAAAAGGTACCAGGGGCATCTTATGGGGCCCCCTACTGACCCCGGGCCCTCGGGCAGTGCCCAAGTTTCCAAATGGTCAGTCCCCCCCTGATCAGGTGACCAATTGTTATGTCTGTGTCCCACTAGGAAGATATCCCTATACTTCCTCTCTTGTATACACAACAGGAAATGATAGGAAATCTCTTCAATGTGGGGAAATGACCTCCTAGGCAAATTGTCAGCAAAACTAGTGTCCCCATTGGAAGATCTCCCTTTTATTCCTGTTCTGGTGGCAACTTAAAATTTTGGATTTTCTGTGTTGTTAATCACCATTAATAGTAAAAATGTAAAAAAGAACAAAAAATTCCAGTATCTATACCGCCATTTGTAAACCTTATACATTTCACGTAAACCAATTATTTACACGTTTTGGGATTTTTTTTTATAGCAAAGACATGGAGCAGAATACATTTTGGCCTAAATTTATGAGGAAATTTGATTTTTTACATTTTTTTACTGGACATGTTTAATAGCAAAAAGTCAAAAATATTGTTTTTTTCTCAAACTTGTCTGCCTTTTTTTTTTATAGTGCAAAAAATAAAAAACAAACAGACAATCAAATACCACCGAAAGAAAGCTCAATTCATGGGAAAAAAAGGACATACATTTAATTTGGGTGCAGGGTTGCATGACCGCACAATTGTCAAAGAAATGCAGCGCCGTAACGCAAAAATTGGCCTGCTCAGGAAGGATGGGGGGGGGGCTCTGGGTGTAACTCCTCAGGAGGGCAAGGGGTTAAAGGATATAGCCATTAAGTATGTTTCTTTTTCCACACAGCTCTTCCATCCACTTTAACTGTCAGATACATTTCCCCGGCTAAGAGAGCGTTTGGAAGCAGGTGAGAGGAAAATCGTGCTGAGGAGACGACTAGAAACCAAGAGATCTCTGTACAGTAAGAGGAACAGTATGGAAACCCTCCCAGCCTTCCCTATTTAGGAGGGGGCGTGTCCCTGATGTCACACCTGTCAGCTGCTGCACATGGAGTAGGGATGATCGCAGCCTGGCAGCGCACATTTGTACTGGCAGCCAGAGAGAGAGGAGCACAAGGGTGACAACGGGCCACCGGACTGCACACCCGCATACAGATCGGCGATACCCACAGCCCGGACACACTGCTCTTTCCTGGCGTTGTCGCCTCGAAGCCTCTGCACCGAGATGGAGAAGATGACCCGGGTCTTACCGCTCAATCCAACTTTTATACCTCCAACCTATGGAGTGCTGAAATCCCTGCTGGAGAATCCCCTGAAGCTGCCGCTACATCATGATGATGGTATGACCGACTTCTCGAATGGGTTATATATATAAATTGAGATATGTGTGTGTGTATATATATATATTGTATGTACTTAGGGTTAGGGTTGAATTAAGTAACGTCATATATATATATACAATGAGTGTGTGTACTTATATGCGTTAATGTTTTATACATATATATATTTATATATTTTTTTTTTATTGATTGGTAGATAGATTTGAGACATCTGAAACTGTTGTACTTATGGATATTGGAAGGTGAATAAATAATCGAAGTGCTGAAGACATGTATACATTATATAAATATCTATATATATAAAGAGAAAGAGATAGATATATACATATTACAATTCTAAAACATTTTGTGCAAGTAATGTAAGTAATCTTTCTTTCTTTCTTTCTTTCTTTCTTTCTTTCTTTCTCTTTCTCTCTCTCTTCCTCTCTTTTTCTTTCTTGCTCTCTTTCTTTTCTTTTCTTTCTTTCTTGCTCTCTTTCTTTTCTTTTCTTTTCTTTCTTTCTTTCTTTCTTTCTTTCTTTCTTTCTTTCTTTCTTTCTTTCTTTCTTTCTTTCTTCCTCTCTTTCTTTTCTTTCTTTCTTTTCTTTCTTTCTTTTTTTCTTTCTTTCTTTCTTTCTTCCTCTCTTTCTTTTCTTTCTTTCTTTTCTTTCTTTCTTTTTTTCTTTCTTTCTTTCTTTCTTTCTTTCTTTCTTTCTTTCTTTCTTTCTTTCTTTCTTTCTTTCTTTCTTTCTTTCTTTCTTTCTTTCTCCCTTGCTCTCTTTTTTTCTTTCCTCTCTCTCTCTCCCTCCCTCTCCCCCCCTCTTTCCTCTCTCTCTCTCTCTCCCTCCCTCCCCCCCTCTTTCTTTCTTTCTTTCTTTCTTTCTTTCTTTCTTTCTTTCTTTCTTTCTTTCTCCTCCGCTCTCTATCTTTTCTTTCTTTCTTTCTTTCTTTCTTTCTTTCTTTCTTTCTTTCTTTCTTTCTTTCTTTCTTTCTTTCTTTCTTTCTTTCTTTCCCTCTCTCTCCCTTTCTCCCTCCCCCCCTCTTTCTTTCCCTCTCTCTCCCTTTCTCCCTCCCCCCCTCTTTCTTTCCCTCTCTCTCCCTTTCTTCCTATCCCCGCCTCTCTCTCTCCAGTATATACATTATTATTGCATTCTGTTATATCTCATTCAATATCACATTATATTATTGTTATATTATATGTCATTATATTATATGTATATAGTCATTTACATAAGGGTACATATATAGAGCGAGATGTGTACATTTCATGTATTATAATCTTGTTTCCCTGTAGCAACAAAAAGTCAGCATATAGTACACGGCGGAAGTTAAGCTTTTTCTTAAAATCGTCTCCTCCATTTAGATCGATGGGTCAAAGGAGGAGATGTACTAAAACTGGAGGGTGCAGAATTTGGTGCAGCTCTACATAGAAACCAATCAGCTTCCAGGTTTCATTGCCAAAGCTTAACTGAACAAGCTGAAGTTAGAAGCTGATTGGCTACCCTTGCACCAAATTATGAGTGCTTCAGGTTTAGCAAATCTCCCTCAAAGACTCCTCTGGTCAGAGCAAGGTGCAATAACCTATAGCAAGCAGTCAAATGGTAATCCGCCAATCTGGCTGCAGCAAAAGGGAGATCAGGTTGGCTGCTATGGATTACTGTAATAGCATGCAGCTCTGTGCAGCAACTTGTGCAAAACTGATTGTGTAGGAGCTGATGAGTAGATTGTATAGCAAAGGATGACAGATCCCATCCAGCAGTCACTGCAAATCCGTCACGGTATGGAAGGTGAGATAGAGAGGTCCTTCTCAAATTATAAGCAAATGAATAAACACAATATTTATTATTTATTTATTTCAGGTACTTATATATTGCCATCAATTTACACAGCGCTTTACGTATATATATTGTACATTCACATCAGTCCCTAACCCTCAAGGGGTGTACAATCTAAGGTCCCTAACTCACATTCATACATACACATACTAGGGACAATTTAGGCAGGAGCCAGCGAAACTACCAGCATGTCTTTGGAGTGTGGGAGGAAACCGGAGTACCCAGAAGAAACTCACGCAGGCACACGGAGAACAGGCAAACTCCAGGCAGGTGGTGACATGAAGGGAGTTTTACTAAAATTGGGGCAGACAGGATCTGGCGAAGCTGTGCATGGTAGGCAATCAGCTTCTAACTTTGCTAATAAAATATAGAAGCTGATTGGTTACTATGCACAGCTCCATCAGATTCTGTGTGCGCCGGTTTTAGTAAATCTCTCTCTCCATTGGTACTCCTCTGAGAAGCACCAAGTTAGGCAATGTGTGAATGTAGGGGAAAAAAAAAAATTATATATATATATATATATATATATATATATATATGCGAAAAAAAAAATATATATATGTGTGTGTGTGAGGTCTTCAAAAAGCTCTTGCACTTTTACATATACAATAGAGTTTAAAAATGTGTGGAAACTTTTTGAAGAACACACACACATACATATATATATATATATATAGCATTTCTGCCTGGCAACACTAGGACTATCAGTTCAAATCGCAACCACAGCACTACCTGCATGGAGTTTGCACGTTCTCCCTGAGCCTGTGTGGGTTTCCTCCTGGTACTCCAGTTTCCTCCCAAACTCCAAAGACATGCTGATGTGAATGTACAATATATATGTAAAGCACTGTGTAAATTGACAGCGCTACCTGTAATAAATAAATAAAATATATCTATATATATAATTTTTTATTAGACCTGAACTATGGCTGCCTACCTTTAGTGTCATCCATGCTGTTGCACCCCTAGATAGTCTCATGCAGGGGCAGACTGACCATTTGGAAACTCGGGCACTGCCTGAGGGCCCGGGGTCAGTAGGGGGCCCCATGAGATGCCACTGGTACCTTTTTCAAAGGCTTTTTTAAGTTTGGGCAAGGACACAGGGGCCCCATGATCCCCTATTGCCCGGGGGCCCAATGACTTGTCAGTCCGCCCCTGGTCTCATGTATCCCTTTTTTCATGATGTCCTCAGAGTCTCGATGTCTACAGAACCTGTGTGTGTTTTTTTTTTTTTTTTGCTTTGAAGGAAAAAAGGATTGCTGCCTAATGCAGCGTTCAAACCCACAACTTATTTCTGCTTAATAGATCACTGATAAGATTGCAGTCCCTCTCCGTTGCACAGCTGTGTAGCCGTTGCTCCTCAAACTTTGCTGCCATAACTTTGGTAGGAGGCGTTCTCTCAGGGCTGGACAAACTGCAGAATCCAGAAGGAGAAACACAGCGCCTCTAAGTGTAGACTGTATGACAGCTTTAATGGTTAAAAAGGTAAGTTTAACAGCTCACATCTTCAAAATGACAAACAGGCTCATATAGGTTGGATGTGCAGAGCGCTTCGTCGCCAGGTGGTAAACCGCAGTGTTGATAAATGGTGGCTAGACAGTGGGGAGCGAAGGAGAGGAAGAGGAGCGCCAGATGGTGAAGCCTAGCTGGTTTACTGTAGAGTCCGGAGCGGCGGCGGTGGCGTTCGACATCATAGGAATTCAACGCGTTTCTGAGCATGCGTGGGGTCCAATGTAGATGAAGGAGCGCACCTGTCTACATCGGACCCCGTGCATGCTCAGAAATGCGTCACAATCTTATGACCAGCTAGGCTTCACCATCTGGCGCTCCTCTTCTGTGGATAAATGCCGGCTGGACAGTGGGGAGCTCTGAAGAGGAAGAGGAGCGCCAGATGGTGTAGCCTAGCTGGTTCACTGTAGAGTCTGGAACGATGGCGTCTGACATCATAGGAATGCGACACGTTTCTGAGCATGCGTGGGGTCTGATGTAGACCGGCGCGCTCCTTCATCTACATCGAACCCCGCACAAGCTCAGAAACGCGTCGCATTCCTATGACATCAAACGCCTTCGCCGCCACTCCAGACTCTACAGTGAACCAGCTAGGCTTCACCATCTGGCGCTCCTCTCCTCCTTCACTCCTCACTGTCCAACCGCCATTTATCCACACTGCGGTTTACCACCTGGCGATGAGGCGCTCTGCGCATCCAACCTATATGAGCCTGTTTGTTATTTTGAAGATGTGAGTCATTAAACTTACCTTTTTAACCATTAGCCCTCATGCACACGGGACGTTTTTACAGCGGCTGTTTTGGGCGTTTTACTTTTTTTTCTACAGTCAGTAAACCCCCCAGCATGTTATCCTATGTGTCCATGCACACATAGACTGTAATCAATGTTTTTTCGGCAGGGATGTTTCTTGGCAAGAAAAAAAAACCCAAACTAGTGGGTTTCTAGAGGAATGTTTCAGCTGTAAAAACGCTCTAACACTGAAAAATCCCGCTAAAAATGCAAACGCAAAAAAACGCTGCTAAGCGCGGCAAAACGCTGCTAAACGCTAATGCAAAAACGCTAAAAGAGCTTAAAAACTTGCGTTTTTAATGTGACTTTACACAGCTAACGTTACCATCGTTATCAAAATGTCCCGTGTGTATGAGGACTAAAGCTGTCATACAGTCTACACTCAGAGGCGCTGTGTTTCTCCTTCTGTTTTTTCTACTTTAGAGTTTGCTTCACTCTACTACAGCTTGCCCTGGTATTATTATTAGGATTTAGGTATTCAGACTGTCTGCCCTTCCCTCCGGTTTTGGATTCCATATCCATTTAATTTTAAAAAGACTATGTGGACTGCATATTCCTTTCTATTCTTTTGGTATAAAATCCAGGCAGCTGTTAAAGTAAAAACTTATGTATCAATATATTATTTTATTTTTATTTATTACAGGTACTTATATAGCGCCGTCAATTTACGCAGCACTTTACATATATATTGTACATTCACATCAGTCCCTAACCCTCGAGGAGCTCACAATCCAAGGTCCCTAACTTACATTCTTACATACACATACTAGGGCCAATTTAGAAAAGAGCCAATTAAACTACCAACATGTCTTTGCAGTGTGGGAGGAAATCGGAGTACCCGGAGGAAACCCACGCAGGCACAGGGAGAACCTGTATATAACCTATATCCACAGTTTCTGTATAGTGATGCAAGCTGGGGATTTGTAAAATGTAGTAGTATGACTTTCTCTTGATTGTTGTTATGTATTACTCATGTACAGCACCTGTCATCGGTGATGCGTGCCATGTGTTTTATTTTTTTATAGGACTGTTTTAGACATTAGATTGGAAGCTCTGCTGGCACTGCATGCTCTGTAAAACTTTGATCAACTGTAAATAAAGGGATCATGTTGTAGTGTTACATTTTTGAAAATGTTCTTTATTTTGACCATATTGTCCCTGTCTTCAGGCAGATTGTAGAATGTTTTTGGTGCTCATGTTGGTCTGTATGACTTAAGTCAAAAATTTCCAATGTTAAGGTGCATATCTATAAGCAAGTTCCTACTATAGGGCTATAAGTTAGTTCCTATTATACGGCCATAAGCAGCGTTTGCAGCAGCTGTTAAGTGTAGATACAGTTGCATGTGCCGTAGCTCCCAGCTGTTATTCTTTTAGAGGAACAATCCATGTTCTGGAACCCCCGTCTGTCATTCTTCCACAAGAGTCCTAGTCTTCATCCAACACAAAGCCCCGTATACATTTTACTCTCCAGCTACCAAAATGTTTATGATGCTCCAATTTGATACCCAATCTCTTACGTTTTTATTCACATTTTTGAATGTTATTATAAAGTAAAATAGTTTTGAAAGATTGGAAACAAAAAGTCTGGAATTTGCTGCACCCCTCTCTATTTAATATCAAAATCACATGACAGGTGTAGCAGGAACAATGAAAGGTAACGCATTACGTGCTAAATACGGCTCTTACCAGGGGTGGACTGACAACTCATGGGGCCCCCGGGCAATAGGAGATCATGGGGCCCTGTGTCCTTGCCCAAACTCAAAAAAGCCTATGAAAAAGGTACCAGGGGCATCTCATGGGGCCCCCTACTTACCCCGGGCCTCGGGCAGTGCCCGAGTTTCCAAATGGTCAGTCCGCCCCTGGCTCTTACTCAAATCTAGTTGTGAAAGTGGCACCAGTATGTTTAATTGGATTTTTATTTTTTGATACATTTTTTTTTTTACCTAAATGTGCACCAAAGTGTCCCCTTTCCTTTTTTAGAACATTGGGAGTTGCGAAGGTTAGATCCTACATTTATGTTTTAAAGAGCTGCAGCTAAAAACAATCACTTTAAAACATGGATTCTGTTTTATCTGTATAATTTAGAAATGTCAGCAAATTTATATTTAAAGCAAAATAATAGGAAGGCTTTATTATTCAATAGTATGCTACTAATACTACAATAGAGTTGAATATAATTCTGAAAATATTTTTGAATGTCCTTCCAACACAAATTCAGTTTCCTTGCTCCCGTGTTTCCAAACTTTGTTGAGCAGTTTAACCCCTGGTTCACATATACACGTTCCTGCGGTCCGCTTTTGCGTGGGCACGAGAGCCCATTCATTTGAATGGACTCCCGTGCCCCAGGACACACAGGGAAGAAGTCCCTGCACTTCTTCTGAAAATGCAGCCCGCATGGGTACCTCGATTCCCAGTATGGTTGCGATTTCCAGTGCAAGTGGCAGGCCATTAGAATCAATGGCACCCGCCCGTGGGTCCGCATTCCTCTGTGCGGGTGGCTGCACAGATTTTTGCACCACCCGCACGTATGTGAACCTAGCCTTAGAACGAATGCCACTTCAAGCACTTGTCTGTGATTTTTAAGATGCCATAGTAGTTCAGGTGTTTTATACGGTAGACATAGAATCTTCCTGTAATACTCTGAAAATGTGCTGTAGTTACTACATTGATGTCCCAATGCCCTGCAGTCTTTTTTTCTCCTTCTCCTAGGATTTAGCAGAAACATTAGACTAGGGACAATGGGGTTGATTTACTAAAGACAAATGGGCATGCACTTTGCAAGGGCATTTGCTCCAGGGCTTAGTAAATGAGGTGAAGCTTCACTTTATAAGGAATAGCCAATCACAAGAAAGTAAAAAAAACCCAGCATTTTTGGTTGATGGATGTCAGCAGAGCTCCCCCTCATTTACTAAGCTCTGGAGCAAATGTACTTGCAAAGTACACAGTCTGTTTGCCTTTATTAAATGAACCCCAATGTAAATAGCATGCTTTGGAACAATGCTAGAGAACTTAGATATTGATGCAAACAAAGGTAGACTATATGAAGTCTATGTTAGACCTACCCTCAGTGGTAGTCAAACCCAATTTCAAAGGGCATGCTCTCACTATTTGGTATAGATAAGTCCCCAGTGAAGTTCACATTTATTTATTTATTTATTTCAGGTACTTATATAGCACTGTCAATTTACGCAGCACTTTACATATATAAATTGTACATTCACATCAGTCCCCAAACCTCAAGGGGTGTACAATCTTAATGATTTATAAAATCCGTACATGTCTTTATATGGAAGAGTCCATTTATAGAGAAATAAGTCATGATACTCTATGCACATAGGGTGGGATTAGGACTTGGGACCTCAACTCTCCAAAGCAACTTTGCAGAACATGTATAATTTATACTCAATTGACTTCTACCTTCCAGTAAATAGTATGGCTAAAAGCGTCAAAGTACCATATTCGTAAAATAATATGTTAATTACAAAGCAATTAGTTTAATTTTTCTATATTATAGCATTGTTTTTATTGTTACTGCATATGGAAACAAATCCTTAAGTGTAATGTTCAGCTTTAGGCAGAGAAATGGGTTGAATCAAGTTCCTAAAACCTTTAAAATAAAGTATGATGTCTAGTAGGACCAAGTAGAATGTTAGGTCTTTAAAGAGAAGTAGTACCCTTTGTTGTTAATTTAATTCAGAAACCCAAAGTTAGCCAACAATCACAATCTTCTGAAATTTTGGAAATTGAAAAAATAAATGAAAATTTAGGTTAACAGACTGAGCTACAGGTTCAATTTTGAGGGGGAAACCCATACAGACATTGGAAGAACTTACAAATTTCATAGCATCCCTGATGGGGAGTGAACCCAGGATCCCAATACTTTAAAGCAGCCTTTCTCAGCGTTTTTACTCCAGAGGATCCCTTGAAATGATTTTCAGGTCTCATGTCTCAGGGAACTCCCGCTAAAACCAATTTATTGGAAGTCATTTAGAAAAAAAGCCCCTTAGATTGGAAGCCAATCAGAAAAATACCCCCTTACAGTAGTAAGTACAGCAATGCCACCCTACCAGCTAAAAAGATCGTGGTATAAAGCAGCAGCATGCACAAGTTTTATATATTTTTCTTTGACACATATAGATTGGCGCTTTTTTCTATTTTTGTTGTTGTAAAAGGATCGTGGGAGTTAAGCCACTGGCTCTTTCAAGTGGCATTGGCTCTGGAACTATGGAGCCACCATTAATTGGGAAGTCAATCAGACACAGATCAAAGTACCTTTAGGAAACTCTGGAGAAACCCTGGCTGAGAATGGCTGATTTAAAGCATTAAAGCCAACATCTAAAATTCAATGTTATAACCAGATGTTTAGCCTCCTTGGTCTATAAGATTATAGCGTCAGGGCATTGCCAGCTATTGATTTTATAACTTCATTTGTACAAGAGATTACCATGCAGTATAAATCAGCAATAACATTATACCACACTTGTTATTTTTTCAGCCTTTTGCAAGGAAAAAGATAAAGAGAAGAAGCTAGAAGATGATAGCACAGCCACAGCTGTCCCCCAGTCGGCTTTCCTGGGGCCGACTCTTTGGGATAAGACCTTGCCGTATGATGGAGACACCTTCCAGCTTGAGTACATGGACCTGGAAGAGTTTCTCTCTGAAAACGGGATCCCACCTACCCAATCCTCACATGAACTGAATTCTCATCAGCCTAGTCTACCACCACCACCACCCCCAGTGACCGCACCTTCTGTTATCGATCTCAGCAACCGAGCATCTACCTCCGTCCTACCAGGTTTGGTGCCCCAGAACTGCATGCACAGTCCAGTGAGACCCGGTAAGGACATCTTGTTTTTATAACTATTTACTAAATTTTAATAGAGTGGAGACCTTTTCTTCAGACCTTAGGTGCCCTTAGGCATTAGATAAATGTTGGCTGGTCCTTTCTAACTTAGACAGGATTGAATGATTGTCTTTGTGACAAAGGGCAACCTGTGACCTTTATAGATACCTCCAGCTTCAAGACTTAAGGTCTTTACCAATGGCTACTGTTAGAAACCACAGGGCCCCATACAGCCGACCTGACAGGGGCCCCCTCAAAAAAGAAAAAATGTTACGATGCTTCAGTTATGAATGAACACAGTGAGTGATTGGTACCGATCACTCATTGAGTTCATTCAGGAAAGAAAGGGGCTAGTAAATGTAACATTAACCGGAACCTTTCCCCCCCCCCGCTCTTCATTCTGAAGGATCCTATTGTGTGCTTGGAGCTGCTGGTGGGAAGCAAAGGAGGAAAACCAGTACCTCTGCAGGGGTGGGGACACACAGGGGGCCTGGGCAGCAGAGGGAAACGTATTGGTGTGCAGCGGGGGCTGGGGGTAATTATTGGAACCAATTCCCTTGGATGGCTATCTCTGCAGCAGTTGGGAGGGAGAGGAGAAGAATCCAGCTTTCAGCTGCTGCAGGAAGAGCCATACAGGGGATCAGTTGCAGCCCCCCCCCACACCGTGCTGATCACCTGCCCACATCCAATTCACCTAGCTACCTGGGCCCCCATACAGGAGGACTGCTGGTACCCCCTTGTCCACGGCCCTGGATTCTGTTAGTCCAAGCCAAGGCAGTCTATGCATTATAAATGACTTGGATTTTCTGATGCAAATTTGGTCAGAAAGACAGCGGAAGAAAATTTATGATAACTCCACTTGCAATTGATAATTTGTAGGTGGCTTCTCATTTCTCTCATTTCTCTCAGTCCAGCATTGAGATCTTTGGCAGGCTTCTTGTTGGGCTTGTCTTAAAGTAAGACGAGTGACACGTGGTTTACAAGTTACTAGTTGGGAACCATCAACTGACCAGTGATCAAAAGTTAGACCTTTGCAAATGTTTTGTAAGGGGTTAGTCTTCCCAAAAGCAGAATTCATCAAATATACGGAGTCCTTCAACTGTTGTTCATAGCACTAATCCCAAGCACTTTGGTCTCTTGGTCCTCCACCTACAATAGGAGTGTTCCAAGTATTTTAAAAAGGTTGGGAACAACCATGGGAGAGTGGTACCTGCTTCAGTTTGCCATATAATATGAGTAAGACACCAAAATATAGTGATGTCACCACAGGAGGTTCCAAGAGACAAACATTTAGAAAATGATTACCAAAAATTGATATATTGCTTAGTTTCCATTTAAATTGTACATTTCCCTTTTCAGTATTATTTATTGTAGAATTATATTACTCTAATAATTATGTACAACTAGGAAATGCAAGTGCATTTAAGTATAACCTAAAAAAAACTTTACTATTTTTATTCAGACTAGTACCATTTTAAGTTATTTTGTCCATCAAAATTAAATACATAGTTGAAGAAACACATTTGAATAGAAGAATCCCCATCAAGGCTGACCCTAACTGTAGATTTCTTGCCTACACTTATCTGTAGAAACAGCTAGCTTTTGTTTATGCACCTTGTCTTTATAAAGATATGGCTTCCAACAGCTGTGTTCCTCAAGGCAATTCAAGCACAAGCTCTGCTAGCTGGCTCTTTTTTTGTTGAACAGCAGTTTGCAAGGACGAAATAATGCTGCTTATACACTAGAAACATTTCTAGCAGCTTTAACCACTGTTGGTTGGCTTTCAATTCCGAAACCAATTGCAACCTATACTTTCAAAGCAGGATCATTGGAAGGTTGCCTTGACTTGGACCCATTCAATCACTCTTGTGATAGAAATCTGTCTAAAAGGGGTTGCAATTGTTCAAAATTGCCCATGTGCATTTAAAACCTAGAATCATTCTCACATCTTAATATTTAAATCTATGGCTTGACTCAAAAATCCTGTCATGGTAAAGCCTTGCTTGGGTCCACTTTGAGGCTAGTGTACATGGACTGGAACAAAGAAAACTGAAGAAGTTGGTCTTTGGAACCATTTGAGTTTCATCATTTAGCTGAAATTTGGAATGCTCTCACAATGGTAAATGCTTATTTTTTGCTCAATTTTTGTCAACATTTTGCATTCAAAAGGTCCTTTGTAGCAGGACACTCATTTCCCCAAATATTCTGTATTGCTAAGAAAATAGTAGCTTCATTCATTAGCAACTGCAAAAGAACATGTTTCATCCATTATAATTCACAGATTTTTATGTGACAACATCATAACTTCTAGGTATTATGCAACAGATGAGTCAGGAGATGCACATAAAATGTATCACACTATTCATATAGAGTGTATAAAAAGTGTGTCACCTACAAGACTGAGCACTTCTATAGAAAGGAAAATGCATTGCTGTGCTTACTCAAAGGAAATCATCACTTTTTCAATACATTTTTGGGCACTTTACCTTGGTAACAGAGTACTAGAGGAAGAAAGGGATTTTGTTTTAGCTTTTTCAAATATAAAGGGTATATGACTTGACTTGAATTGGTGGATGTGTCTGGGAAGAGAGCCTCAGACTACCCCTGACTAATCAGAAAGTTGCAAGTTAGGAAGAAGAACTGTTGCTAGTGAAAATCCCACTAGTTCTCTGGTGGAACCTGGGGAGCACCGTGTGAGTTCTTGGTGCTCCTTTACTAAAGTGCTGCCTGTAGGGCAGGGGACATAAACCACCACCTCTAGCACAGCCCTTATAGCCCGATCTTTTTCATTAATGATGTACAGTTGATAATTAAACTAATTTAAGTTCAAGTTTTCTTGAATTCCTATCTCTAAAAAGGTACCTGGGAGAATTTAGGGTAAACAAATGAGAGAATGAAGAAATATATGAGAGATTTGGACCTGATAGCCTGTAGAAGCTGGGCTCTGGATCTAATACAAGCTGCAAATAAGCAGGTTAAGTCTGTCTTCTGAAGATAACAGTCATGAGGGAAGATGAATTTGAAGGTACCCTCAACAGTAGAAAATTCAGTAGATAGCAGTAGCAAAGGAAAAGGTTTCAGAATATTTTATTATTAGAAGATCCACAAGATAAAAAAGCTAGCATGTTTTCAGTGTTCACAAAATGCTCCTTCATCAGGGCTTGTGTGTTATGTTCTTAAAGTGGAATTCCAGGCTAACCTAACTAATTATAAAAATGCTCCCCCACCCCTCCTAAGACCAATTCTGACTAATTTGTGTAAAAAATATGTATATACTTACACATTTTGAGCCAGCTTCGGTTCGGTCATGTCCAGGTTCCCTGTGTCAGCCAGGGAAGAAGAGGGAGCACCAACAATGGATGGACCATAGGTGCCTATGAGTGACATCATTGTTCACAGGCATTCCAGCCATTGTCTCTCCTTTCCTGTGCAGTCACCACTGGCCGACACAGATGCAGACATTTATTTAATTGTTTGTAATCTGTGCATTAGTTGCTGGTGCTAATATTGGATGTGAAATCTACAAATACTTTCAAACCTTTCTGTGTCCAAGCAATCCTAAAGGACATTGGTGTGGTGGCCTTTCTGCTATCTACTGGATGTCCCTGACACCTCTTCAACTAATAGGTACGCCATACACAATATTGGACATCAACAATAGGAGATCTCAGCACCTCTTATGTAAGTTTTAATTAGACTTATTCTCATCTGAGCCTCGTATTGGACATCAGGGCAGAATTGAGCCATATATACCTCACCTCTAAATAAAAACAGAAGACTCACCGCCAACTGACAGTGACTATTTTTTAGCAGATAGGGCAAAGTTGAAAAAGAAAATGACAACATAAACCAATTAAATTGGTAGAAAATTGAATGTGCGTACAAGGCATTTTTAACTAAAAGCTTCCTCAAGTGAAACAGTTCCATTGTTCTGCTTGCCATTGGATCCCAACAAGACAACTAGACAATTGGAATTTTTTTGAACGAGAGGCCAGCAGTAGCACAGCACAGGTTTCCATTAATAAATGGTTATACTGTGTAAAGAGATGAAAGGCGGATTTCGAAGTGCGTTATCCTTGTGATAAATCAAAGTTACTCTATGTGGGTAAAGAGAAAGCACAGGCTAGAGGCTGTATTTGTTGAAGCCAGTATAATTCACAAGGTCTTTATGTATTTATTTCCATCCTAACTAGTTGATAAATACATCATGTTATATATTTTTGGGGAGAGAAGTCAACATTCAGTTCTCCAGATCTGCATGCATACAAATCTTGAGAGTTGCAAGTGGTACATTTATGGTCGGGGGTGACGCAAGCCATGTAAGCTTTCGAAATTGTGTGTGTTGTTTGGTTTTAAAATCTATCACTTTGTTCTGTCTTGTGCATGTTAATGGTGTGTGTTTTGTGAATATATGGCCTTTATTTGTAAAATGTCCCCTTTTGTTTTATGCCCAAAGCACAAAATAAAAGATTTAATATGTTGTCAGATGCAACCTTTATATGGTTTACACAGCATAATGAAAAAATGTTATACCCCAGCATAAATGGAAGTAAACAGTAGTTAGTAGGAGTGTCAGTGGGAGGAATAGTGTGCCATCATTGGTGTCAGTGGAAGGAATAGTGCCCTGCCATTAGTGTCAGTTTGAAGAATAGTGCCCCATTAGGTGTAAGTGGAAGGATCCACATATATTTATATCACGAATAATGATCTGTTAATTATAACTTATTAATAATAATAATAAGAAGAATATTTATTATTTATTTCAACGTTTTATCATTTTTCAGCTCTGCACTGTTTTCTGTTTGTATAAAGTGGAAGGATTAGTGCCTTATCATTGGTGTCAGTGAAAGGTGTAGTGAACCATCATTAGAGTCAATGGGAAGAAAGGAGCCCCATCATTGGTGCCAGTCAAATAGTGTTCCACCATTATATCAGTTGGAGTATTCCCCATTATTGGTGTCAGTAGAAGGAATAGTGCCTAAATGTTAGTATCACTGGATAGAATAATACCCCAAGGGCCGGAAAAATGCAAGTAAAGAGCCGCATCTGGCCCATGGACCACAGTGTGGAAACCACTGATGTATAACATCCTCTGCCTGCAGATCAGTCTGCTTAGGAGTACTTTTGAGTCTATTTAGCATTCTGCCATTTGCCCCAGACCTGAATAAGGGGGATTGTGTGGCCTCTGCAATGCATTGGATGTCTATTGCCTTGCTTGTTGTAACCAGATGAACAATAAAGACTTTGGACTTGTAAGGGTCTTTAATTTATCGCTCTTTTAGCTACTACTTTCCTAACCATGACATGGGTACAGGAACTGGTAGGCTTGGTGCAAGAAGTGTTACAACCCTGCAGAGCAACCCCTACACTGTACTAAACATATCCTAAAGTGGGACAGTTCTGGGTCACACGACCTAAAGTTGCATTGGCAGCGCATTTCAGGGCTGAAGACGGGGGAGTCTTCAGTCAAAGTAGATGGGTCTCTGCTGATATCAACAGCAAACCACGTTGGTTAAATTTAACATTTACACAGAGTTCCCCCGTTTTTTTCCTGTGACTAGAGAATGGGTAATTTAAACCAAAAGTTTCATAGATTTTGTCCAATCACTGATCTATCTCCTCCTTCATGCTGAGAACTTGCACAGTGAAAAAAATAAACAAAACAAAACCATAAACTCATTAGTTACTGGTCTGTAAGTTCTCACTTGCCATTAGTGCATCAGTGGCAGTGATTTTTGTAGGTATAAAAGACTAAATGCTACCAAAGAAATTAAGAAATGAATTGGGATACATTTGGCCAGGCATTGAGCGAGATCAAAGGCTGCTGCTCCTGCTGTGTAAAACTCAGTTGTACTTTGCTTATTACATTGTAGGATCTCTTACACTTTTATCCAGTTTGAAAGCAATTTTGTATGAACTGTTATTCCCCTTTAAGGAACAAAATAACTACAACTCAAGATCAATTTGTCCGTACAGTACAAGGCTGAACGCAGCTGTGAGCCAAGACTCCACCTCTACTAATCGCCACTAAGTAAAGCTCCATGCATAGCTGAGAACGCCCGGATTATAGATAAATCTCTATTGAAATAGACTTTGGTGCCTGACAAGGCCAGTCAATTATCGACAGAGAAAAAAAAAATAGCCTGCTTCTTTATTTCTCCCTATCCCCTATTTTGTATGGCGGGATAATTAACAGGTCTCTGTGCGCACACTCAACACGCCCCTCCCGTGTTTACTTTCCCAGCTTGTAATTGAGACACGTGTGAGCACACGGTGCTGGAATACTTGTGCTCACATTTCATCTCATGTGAATGTGGATTACTACTCGTACATTTGTACACATGGTTCTGCCCTGTGCGGCCACACCATTCTGTGCTTGCGATGTGGACAGCCAAACAATCAGCTGCACATTATTAGTTGACTGATTTTATACTGTATATAGTATAGATAGATAGATAGATAGATAGATAGATAGATAGATAGATAGATAGATAGATTTGTACTTGAAAAGCACTGAATTTAACAATTAGTCTCCATTTTTCACATGGCAATAACCTGTGTTGTAAGTATTCAGTCCTCACACAGGAAAAGGTAACACCGCAATGTAATAAACCTTGTTGGACCTCCAAGGAGCCAAATGCATGTACAACTTGGTCCTGTTCAAATCTGCTCTGTGGTTAGAAAATAAAAGTATATAGCTTCAGTTTGTGTTGGCTGTCGGCTCCACCCCAGGCTGAAGCCCAATTTATGAACGTTCCTATAGGGGAGTTACAGCCAGCACTATAGCCACCAACCTCTCTTTCAGTTTCCCTTTTCAAAATATATTGGTAAAATGCAGAATCAGCTGACCAATGTGGGACAATTTCTCCCAATTTTCCCGACAGGAAATGTTCATAGTGCTGAGCCCCGCAAACCCCCAGAGAGCCATTTGGTGAGAGAACTCTGTAATCCCAGAGAGCAGAATCCTGCTGCTTATTTTGGTTGTTTGCAGGTGAAAGTAGAATTTTTTCACACACCTTTCCGACAAGAGGACTGCTGAGGGACAGGGGAGATGGGCACTTCCAGGTGACTCCACAGGCTATAATAATTGGGTTTGCTGCAGGCGGCTGGACCAAAGAAGTGCCTTTTGGCTGTGTGATTGATCTGCCTGCTGATAGTTTTCACAGTCAACAGGCAGATCATACAGCCATCAGATAGATCATGCAGCCACTCTATTGTGAGTGCTTGATTTGTCAGTGGAACTGGTCAAGCCACCTGCTGTGCTGAATGACAGCTCTGGTCTCCATCATTCTCCTGCTTCCAAAGACCTGAGCGAGACCTAATTTTTTATTAGTCTGCAGACTAGCCACATGGTTGGACTGCAGTTGGGAAGGGAGGTTGAGCTTTTCCACCATGCTGCTCAGTAACCACAGGACACATTGGAATCGGACCAAGTGCTACATACCTGTCCCCATGAGGATAAAATAAACATTTTGAAGATGAAGTTATACATACATTTTTTAAATTAATAAATGAAAAACATAGTGACTAATGATTGCTAGAATCCTGTACTGTAATCTGCCAGTTTTTCAGACACCCAATGCCCTTGGCATCAGATAAGGATGAAATTGTCTGAAAGAGGATGTATCCCATTGAAAAACACTTTCCTTTACAAAGCTCAGGAGCTCATATTTCAGTTTATGAGGCCAAGATCAGACACAGTGACAAACTGTGTTGTCTCTTCATAAAATCCATGGTGCTCTTGGAATCCTTTGTCACATGTTACATTTTTATTTGTACAGACAAAGATTTTGTGTGTGTGTATGTGTGTATATACAGTGGAGATCGAATGTTTGGGCACCCCAGCTAAAAATTTGTATTAATGTGCATAAAGAAGCCAAGGAAAGATGGAAAAATCTCCAAAAGGCATCAAATTACAGATTAGACGTTCTTATAATATGTCAACAAAAGTTAGATTTTATTTCCATCATTTACACTTTTAAAATAAAAAAAAATAAAAAAATGGCGTCTGCAAAAGTTTGGGCACCCTGCAGAGTTAATATCTTGTACTGCCCCCTTTGGCAAGTATCACAGCTTGTAAACGCTTTTTGTAGCCAGCCAAGAGTCTTTCAATTCTTATTTGAGGTATCTTTGCCCATTCTTCCTTACAAAAGTCTTCCAGTTCTTTGAGATTTCTGGGCTGTCTGTCACGCACTGCTCTTTTAAGGTCTATCCATAGATTTTCAATTATGTTGAGGTCAGGAGATTGTGAAGGCCATGGCAAAACCTTCAGTTTACGCCTCTTGATGTAATCCCCCGTGGATTTCGAGGTGTGTTTAGGATCATTATCCATTTGTAGAAGCCATCCTCTCTTTAACTTCAGCTTTTTCACAGATGGCATCAAGTTACCATCCAAAATTTGCTGAAATTTTATTGAATCCATTTTTCCTTCTACTCGTGAGATGTTCCCTGTGCCACTGGCTGCAACACAACCCCAAAGCATGATTGATCCAACCCCATGCTTAACAGTTGGACAGAGGTTCTTTTCATTAAATTCTCTGCCCCTTCTTCTCCAAACGTACCTTTGCTCATTCCGGCCAAAAAGTTCAATTTTAACCTCATCGGTCCATAGAACTTGTTTCCAAAATGCATCAGGTTTGTCTACATGTTCATTTGCAAAGTTCAAACAATGATTTTTGTGGTGAGGACGTAGAAGAGGTTTTCTTCTGATGACTCTTCCATGAAGACCATTTGTACAAGTATCTCTTTATAGTGGAATAGTGTACCACAACTCCAGTGTCTGCCAGATCTTTCTGGAGGGATCGTGCAGTCAAACGTGGGTTTTGAATTGTTTTTCTCACAATCCTGCGAGCTGTTCTGTCTGATATTTTTCTTGGTCTTCCAGATCTTGCTTTAACTTCCACTGTTCCCGATGAATGCCATTTCTTAATTACATTCTGAACAGAGGATATTGATATCTGAAAACGCTTTGCTATCTTCTTATAGCCTTCTCCAGCTTTGTGAGCGTCAACTATTTTCAGTTTCAGTTTTCTAGACAACTGCTTAGAAGAACCTATGGTGCTGATTGTTGGGGCAAGGTCAGATGAGTCTGGGCATTTAAAACCTTTGAGATTGACATCACCTGGTCTTCCCAGACGATGATCGAGAACAATCCATGACACTGGCAGGTCTCAGCTTGGCAAAGGGAGCAGTGCATGCTATAAATTCTGCAGGGTGCCCAAACTTTTGCAGTTGCCATTTTTTTGTTTTCTGTTATTTTGAAAGTGTAAATGATGGAAATAAAATCTAACTTTTGTTGACATATTATAAGAATGTCTAATCTGTAATTTTATGCCTTTTGGAGATTTTTCCATCTTTCCTTGGCTTCTTTATGCACATTAATACAAATTTTTAGCTGGGGTGCCCAAACTTTCGATCCCCACTGTATATATATATATATATATATATATACATAGATATATATATATATATATATATATATACACACACACACACATTTTAGAAAAGTAACCTAAAAAATGTTATTGTTTACCACATAGTTTTTTACAATATCTATTTACCAGCTTTTGGTCCATACTTCCTACAATTGTTTTTTCCCAGGTCGTCCGGGTAGACAACATTGTTAGAGGGGCGAGAAGTAAAGGGATATCTCCTCAGCAGCTACTGTATGGAGTCTTGATAGATAATATAACCCTTGGCTCTTACTCCAAAACTAAAATATATTATACTTTAAGGAGTCTACAGACAGAAAAGAATGTTTACCCAATTAGGCAGATTGTGGTCGGACTTGGCAACAATATTTGTAGGTAATCCTCTACCCTGACATATTTTAACTGAACAATCCCAAGACACAAAATGATCAACCTTCAATCAGAATTATATCTAAATGTGTCACGCTTCACAACATGTATTAAATCAATCATACACATATAACTCAAAATGATATAAACGTGAAAAAACCACGTTCTTCAAATAGTGCAATATCCTGTGCAAAAAAACATAAATATAAAAATATATATATGATCATAAATTATTATGTGCAACAAATATTTTTCACACAGATTATGAGTATGTGTTTAGCGTTGATGCATCACAAATTTATTTGATATCTGTTAAATTTCACAGTTTTATAAGATTGTTGCACAGAGAGAATATCACATTTTAGCTCACGAGTATCACTTTTATTAAATGATCAACCTTGTTGGATTTTCCTGGTTGATTGTTTAAGCCCATTGATAGTAATGATGTTATTGCTTTTTACGTGTTTATGCTCGGGAGCCAGTCTACTCATAAAGTTGGTGTTGTTTTAGTTGTATTATAGGCAAGAGACATTCCATTTAGAGATGCTTAATTTTTTTGTTCCTCAGACACTGGAAGTCTATTTCTGGAGCTATTGATGCAAAATAACTTCATAGCCTCAAAGGAATTGTGAAGTATTTCAGAAGATACCCTGTACTCACACATCAGTGGGATTCTCCTTCTGTAAAACCTAACAAGGATTGTTCAGCTAAATTTAGCTCTATTTAAACTGGAAAATTGTGAATTTAAGCTTTTTTTATGAGCACCCAGCTGCTGAATGGCTATAACTTTCCTTCTGAAAATAATCTCCTATTTCCCTAAGTTACAACCAAGTTATTTACTGGAGGACCAAAACTGAGTGGCTTCAGAACTTCAGGACAACTGTTCCACTCAGTATATCTTAATCTGATTTTAAGGCAATGTAATGCACATAGATTTCAAAAAGCTCCCACATATATATCTGTGTGGGTCTACCTTTCAGGTCACGTGATTATGTGCTGTGCAGTTTCCTCCTTCCCTATAGCAAACAGTGGGAGGATTTGGGACTACCCGCTCTACATAATAATATGTTTCAGAAGTTGGTGTCATGGAAGTATGAGTGAAGTTCATCATCAGTCCCAATAATTTTCAGTCTGTATACTTTCATGTTTTGAACCTTCAGTCTGTTCATATGGAAGAATGTAATGATTTGAAAAACAAACCATCAGGTCTTCAAACATCCCTCTACATCCACTATTCAATGTATAGCAGTTGATCACCTTTCTACAACTTATAAAGCTTCATGCCCACTGGGCCTTTTCACAGCTGCTGTTTTGGGTTTCAGGAGTTTTTTTTCTATAGCCAGTAAACTTCCCTGCATGTTATACTATGTGTTCATGCACACATTTATCAGAATTTTTTGGCAGTGGCATTTTCAGCCTGGAACACCCCCCCGCCCAGAACTACTACGTTTGAAGAGGAGTTTTTAGCTATAAAAACGTTCCAATGCTGCAAAACATTGAAAAACGTGGCTGTCCTGCATTTATGAGCGTTTTTGAGCCTCAAGCTTTTGTGGGAGTATAGTTTTCCTAAAAACCACAAAAAAATGCAAATGCAGAAAAACGCTAATGCAAAAATGTTTAAAAAAACACGTCAAAACTCGCATTTTTAATGCAGCATTCTACAGCTAATGCTACTGGTGTTTTTATAACGTCCAGTGTGCATGAGGCCTAAAGCTGTTATGACATAGTGTGACACATCTGTAAAGTATGAGCCAGTGTCCCCATTCCCATGTAAACCACTTCCAGTCCCATGTAAACCACTTCCTATGAGCCCAGGGTATCTAGGGCCAGCCCCCTGGGGGCAAGTAAGCAGATTGCCTAGAATCACAGAAGAATGCCAAAGAGTGTGGTTCCAGATCACTACATAATTTTGCTCTCTATAGCATTCAGGACCCACTCACCTCCAGAGGAAGAAAACCTATGACATCATGCGACTTGACTTCAGAAACCTGGCATGGCAAAACTAATTTAATAAAGATTTCTCTTTTTTTTTTTTTTTTAGCAGGGTGGGAAGGGCAATAGTTGGAATTAGGATTTAACATCTCTAACCCATATAATTTTCCCTGCACCAGACCTCTCTAACTTCTATAACCTTCCCAAATTGCAAAGTATATTCTCTTCCCTTCATAAGAAGCAACTAAGCCTCAAACTTTCTCAGGTAGGCCCTTTAGCACCCAGAATCATGCGCCCTGTTGCAGCTGCAACTTCTGCTACCTCTGTTCCTATGCCACTACACATTTTAAGATTTTATCTGAAGAGAAGAATAGATTGTCAGGAGATACTTCCAATCCACCAGAAACCTTGCGATGGTAAAGGTCCACCATGCATGATCAGATTGTCTTGTGCAGTATGTCTACATCTGGCTTCTGCCAATACGGATGCATGCTTTTCAGGACATTATCAGAATTTTGTTCAGTTCAGTAGACAAAATTCTGCTGAGCCCTTTGAAGGATGAAAAAGAAACAGTCTTTTTTATTGTAGTAGTGGATCAACAAACAGACTTATTTAAAGCAATAATCCAGTCCCTCAGGGCACTGCTGGTGCGTCACAGGCGTCTGACCCTGGTCACAAGGCCTTCACAGTAGAATCAGTTCAATCATTTCTTAGGGGAGGCAAAGTGAAGCTTTCCTGAAGCAAACAGGCTCATGGCCATGTACTTAAAGGAACAATAATCCTCTTTGTGTTACAGAAAATGATGGTTATTAATGTGCTTATGAAGAACAAGCTAGCTTTTTGGATGGGTATTTGCCTTTGAGGACATGGGTGAGTCCTTATGCATTCAGTAAATGAAACTCACCTGGACACCCTTCAGTTTTTGATCACTGTTGTAAGTGTTGGAAGTTTTAAACCAAAAAGTATATATCAGTTCTGGTTTATCAAAAATGGAACCCAGTTGGAGCTGTTGGCAATGGAGACCAGTTGATGTTCATCTTTCTCTTGCTAGGAAGGAAAAACAATTATTACTAAAGAATCAATTATATGAGAAGTGGGGTGAAGACAACCCTTGGATTCTGACATGGTCTGAGGACCCCATGGTTTGATTGTTTAGATTTGCTCCCATTCACACATGGGTGTTTCCACTTTTAATTCTCCTTAATATAACATAAATTAAAACTTCAGCAACAGACATCATCACCATGTTTATGTCAGGTGTTCCAACTTTTATACTCCAGCTCAGATTTTGCCACTGATTCTAAACAAGCAAAGAAAGTTTCAGATCAGGGGTCTCCAAACTTTCTACACAAAGGGCCAGTTTACTGTCCTTCAGACTTTAAGGGGACCGGGCTGTGGCCAGTGGGGGTACTAATGCCCCATCATCGGTATTAGTGGGGAGAATATTGCTCTGTTGCTGGTATTTGGGGAAGAAATAGTGCCCCCTCATTTGTGTCAGTGTAAGGAATAGCGCTTCGTTGTTAGTATCAATGATACTGCTGTTGGTGTCAGTGGGAGAAATAGTGCCCTGTCATTTGTGTCAATGGGAAGAATAGTGTCCCATTGTTTGGGACAGTGATAGTAATAGTGTCCTATTGTTTGGGACAGTGATAGTAATAGTGTCCTATTGTTGGTATCAGTGACAGGACTTATGCCCCATTGTTGTTGTCAGTAGAAGGAATAGTGCCTTGTATCAGTGAGAAAAATAGTGCCCCAAGGGCTTGATAAAGATAAGCAAAAGGGCCACATCAGGCCCCTGGGCCACACTTTGGAGACCACTGGTTTAGATGGTTAACAACATTAGCATCTATCAAACACACTGATGTAGTCAAATGAACAGAGTTGAAATTCATGACTGTACATGTTGTTATTTTCAAGCATTGGGGTTAACATAATCTCTTAAAGGAAACCTGCCATATCCAAACACTTTCTTAGCATGCTAAATCTCTTGAATAAGCATGCAGTCAGTGAAGTCAGTGTGAAATCAAAACTACTTGTTTTGGCACAGAAATTTCAAACTGGACTTGGAGTAAGGACATTTGGAACCATCCTTAGTGGCCCTGCTGTTTCTTGTCTTAGATTATGCAGTTTATTTGCAAAGCCAAAAGCCTTGCACTACAGGGAACCATGCTGAAGTTGGACTCAAAACCTCAACAGAAAGATTTCTGACACAGTGGGGTTTATTTACTAAAGCTGGAGAGTCCAAAATCAGACTCCCTTCTGCAAAGAAACCAATCAGCTTCTAACCTCAGCTTGTTCAATGAAGCTTTGGCAATGAAACCTGGAAGCTGATTGGTCTCTATGCAGAAGTGAGTCTGATTTTGCACTCTCCAGCTTTAGTAAATAAACCCCAGTGGGACTGCACCCCCTCAAAATACTATGATCTGTATACCTATATTGGATTCAACATGTCCTGTTTAACCCAAAGATAAACTGGGATTGTGAGCTTATTGCTCTACAGTTTTTTCTGGGGATCACTGCTATGCTTCTAGTGCAGGGCATAGCACCATCTGCTGTCGCCTGTACTTCCTAGTCAACGCTGGTTTGGGGTCAGACCATGAAAAGCTTGGTACTTCTTGTACAGTGTGTATAGTTTTGTGTTTACCGCATACAGTACATGTGCCAACCCTCCTGTGCTTGCAAAGACTTTGTTCGACATCTGGATGTACTAGCAGGAGATAGCTTACAGTAGGCTGGGACACATTGTGCCCTGGGAAGGAGGAGCGAACTTGGCAATCCTTCCTCACGTGGATTGACCTGTGCCAAGAAGAAAACGCTACTACCAGCAGGCTTTCCCTTCAACCCTTAATCATGAGAAGTCTGTACAGTAGACATAAAAGTACAGTACATTACGTTCAGTGATAACTGTTGTAACAAATTGTTGTTTCCTTATTAAGTAATCCAAAGTGTTTTTCTTTGTTTTTACCAAACTGGCCATGTGATGGGAATATCAGAATTTATATATGCAGGATGGCTATTAGGGAATCTGAAATAATCACAAAATCTTACCAGTTTCAAGGACAATCTGATGCTAACATGCTTTTTATTTAGTTTTTTTTTCAATTCTGCTATTTGTGTGCTTTTCTGAAAGATAGTCAATGTTTCCATTAGGGTCCATTTGCACTAATGTGCTATTAAAGCACTCTTTGGGTGTCCACTGACCTGCATTATGATAAAGCAGTCCATTCACATTGAATGGACCCTTAACAAGTTCTTGAACTTGTTTTGAGCGCATTGCTCTACAGTTAATTCTGGAGATCACTGCTGTTTTCTAGTTGATGGCATAGGACCGGCTGCTGTTCATTCTCTACAACTCTGGATTGAGACCAGATCCAAATTCTGAAGCATATAATTGAATTACCTGTGTATCTAATGCAGCCTTTCTCAACCTTTTTAACACAGGAACCCTTGAAATAACTTTTTCTAAGGGAGCCCCTGGCAAAAATGACTATATATACAACTCATGATACATTAGTATTAGGATCCCTATTTAGTATGTAGCATGGGACCCTGGTTGATAAACCTTGATTTATTCATACCAGCAAGATCACATAAAGGCCAATGGAAGTATCATTAATTAATATCCTTATGCAAAATATATTTTAAATATTTGATACAACCCAATCAAAATATGAATGTACTTGGTTTACAGTCTTATGGTATCAGAAAGTAATAAAATTTGTTTCTCGCTTTTGGTAACCACTTTGGATGTGGAATGACCAGAAGGTGGAACACTGGGACACTAGTGTGTGAGGACCAGTGGGACACAGAAAGTGACCAATGTTCCAGTGATCACTTTTGTTGGCCACTGGGACACTAGAAATACAAAGGGTTCACCAGCAACTGATGGAAGCTACTTAGGTGACCTCCTTATGAAGAAGAGCCAGCTGGTCCGTGTTAGAATTTTGCAGGAGCCTCTGTTGGCATGCACATGAATGAGGCAACAGTGGTGGTCATCAACAGAGACCCTGAACCATTTTTCTGCATCTAAAATTTCTGCAAGCCTTGCTAATAACGTTAGCCCCTTTCATATTAAAATGTTGATTATTCCTATTATAGCATTCTGCAAAATCTGTGTGGATATCAAAATAGACAAAATCCAGCAGGTTATTAATAATTGTAATTACCATGTTCACAAGCAACACGGAGGAAAGCTTGGGACTTCCTGTACAGTGTGTACAGTTTTATGTTTACCTCGGATGAGTGCCAAGCCTCCCGTGCTTGTAAAGACTTTGTTCCACATCTGGATGTACTAGTAAGAGACAACTTGCAATAGGCTGGGACACAGTGTGCCCTGGGAAGGAGTGAACTTGGCAATCCTTCCTCACGTGGATTGACTTGTGCCAAGCAGAAAACACTACTATCCTCTTACTTTCACTTCTATGGATGAATCACGGGAAGTCTTTTTACAGTAGACATAAAAGTACAGTACATTACGTATAGTAATTACAGTTTGTAATAAATAGTTGTTTCCTTATTAAGTAATCCAAAGTGTTTTATTATGCTGTCTCTGTGCATTATTTACATGTATGCGCACATTAACCACTTGCCCTCCAGAGGATTTACCCCCCTTCCTGACCAGGCCATTTTTTCAATACGGAGTTACTTCAACTGACAATTGCGCGGTCATGCAACTCTGCACCCAAATTAAATTGATGTCCTTTTTTCCCACAAATAGAGCTTTCTTTCGGTGGTATTTGATTGCCTCTGCAGAGACATACAAAGTAGTGTGCAGGAGCTGACAGGGGAGAGATCTGTATTGTTTACATACAGGTCTCTCCCCCCGTCAGTGATGCACGGCGATTGGTGGGTGTTGGCGGGGAATCACTGGCCGTGATTGATAGGTGAGGTCGCCAACGGCGGCGCGGGTAGGGTGCGCATGCTCACCCTACCCAGAAATACAGAATCAGGTATATATACATGATTTTACGCACCCCTGCCACCCTGTAGCAGTATTTCTGCTATAGGGTGGCGGGAACGTGGTTAATGCGCTTTTTTGGGCATGTATTGAGGTGCATTGCTTTAAGGCAGTCCATTCACTTTGGATGGACCCTTAACAAGTATCTGAATTTTCTTTTAAAATACAATAGAGACTGTCCTACCCACTGCCAAATTAAAATCATTTAAGAATATTTATAGCACCTAGAGCACACTGATTGAAATGGATCATATGAACACCATGTTACAAATGGATCAGAAAGACCAAATAATGGAGGCTTCTGAATGGGTTTCCAGGTGGCATCCAGAGGAAACCTTGAGATATTGGGACCATAAAAAGTTCAGATTAACAAAATCTACGAAAGGGAACCTATTGAATTCACAGGATCATACTGACAGCCAGGCAACTATCATTCTCAACAATGGCAGCCACCATAGTTCTCTCTTTACAGGGTTTCTTCCAATAGGAATTGTTACAGTTAGATTGTGAAGTGAAGAAGGGAAGGAACTTATCTGTTTCAACCACATGCCCACTCGCATGCAGAAAGCCTATACATTTCATTTAATAAAGCAACTGTCTAAAGGTTCTGGTGTCAGAACTGACCATATCTCTAAATATAACCCAACAAGGTTCAAGTCCAGCCCAATTTTTTTTTTTTTAATTTGAATAGCGTGGAGAAGCGTTAGCAACCCTGATCAAAATGATGTTGAAAAACACAAAGTTTTCAAAGTTGTAAAAAATTAAAACTGAGCAACAACCATTATAGTTTCTCTTTAAGACTCTTCCTGTTGCGCTGAAGGATGTCAAAGAATTCTCCATCAGATCTGGTGAAGGGATCGAGAGAGGAAAGGAGGGAGGCATTCATGCAAAAAAACACAGAGCAATCTAACTTGGCTGGGAGCACACTGGGGCTCGGTCCGGACTGATTGCTGCAGAACATCTAAATGAATGAATCCCGTACACTAGAAAATCTCAGGCTTTCTACGCGCATCGCTCCTTAAATGGTCCCAAAGCAGCAAAACCTCCTTTTACTGCCAAGCTAAAATTCTCTTCTGAACCTTTCTGTAACAAATTCGGAGTTTTGGCTGCACAAAGCAGAAACCAGCTGCGTAAACTCCAGACATACAAAAACAAGCTCTGCTGGAAAGGTGGTTAGGTTTCATGTTCTTTATATCTTGGAGCCGTGATATCAGGAACCTTAAGGTTTATCTAAAGCAAGTTTTTTTTAAGCTTTGGATAGAGTAGGGAATAGTTAAAGAAGAAGTCTTGCTTTATTTTTTAATAATGGGTTATGTGCCCCAGGGGATAAAATAATTGTAGTACCAACTTCATGTGTGATATCTAAAGCTAGCTGTGAGATCAAACCGGGCACCCCTCCGACCTCCATGTCTATGTAAGGCTAGCTGTGAGATCAAACTGGGCACCCCTCCGACTTCCATGTCTATCTAAGGCTAGCTGTGAGATCAAACCGAGCACCCCTCCGACCTCCATGTCTATCTAAGGCTAGCTGTGAGATCAAACCGGGCACCCATCCAACCTCCATGTCTATGTAAGGCTAGCTGTGAGATCAAACTGGGCACCTCTCCGACCTCCATGCCTATCTAAGGCTAGCCGTGAGATCAAACCAAGCACCCCTCCGACCTCCATGTCTTTCTAAGGCTAGCTGTGAGATCAAACCGAGCACCCATCCGACCTCCATGTCTATGTAAGGCTAGCTGTGAGATCAAACCGAGCACCCATCCGACCTCCATGCCTATCTTAGGCTAGCTGTGAGATCAAACCGAGCACCCATCCGACCTCCATGCCTATCTTAGGCTAGCTGTGAGATCAAACCGAGCACCCCATATCGACCTTCATGTCTATGTAAGGCTAGCTGTAAGATCAAACCTCCATGTCTATCGAAGACTAGCTGTGAGATCAAACCTAGCACCCCTCCGACCTCCATGTCTATCTAAGACTAGCTGTAAGATCAAACCAGGCACCCCTTCGACCTCCAAGTCTTTCTAAGGCTAGCTGTGAGATCAAACCGGGCACCCCTCCGACCTCCATGTTTGACAACGCAGCTAGCAAGGAGCTGGCTGCTTTGACAGATGGTTCTTTCTCAGTCTCTGACCACTTTCTTGAGACAAGTGTCTCACAAGGAATGTAAGGGAAGGGGGTCTTTTCAGCTACAATGTTCCAGGCTAGTGGCAAATGTGTGGAGATGAAGAAAAGTGCTGTCTATCAAAGCAGATGTCTCTTTGCTAGCTGCGTTGTTGGAGAGCCATGAAGGGAGGAGGAGAGTTCTGTCCAACCTCACGGCTAGACTTAGCACTTAGGAAGATGGGACAAAGTACACATTTGCTGTCCCCTAAGGAGCAGAACACAATAAAAATGAAAGTGAGACTTGGTTCGGCTGAACAAAAACTTTCCTTGAAATATATCTTTTAAAGCGGAACTAAACCTTCTATTTGTTTCAGCCAAGGAAACTGCCATCTTATCCTCTGTTTGATCTGCAACTGCCAATGTGCTGCACGTGTGATCAGTTATGAGACCAGCCATTTGATGGTCTGACAGGTTGGTTAAGAACACCAGCAAATGTGACAGTTATCATTACCATCATGCAGGTAATGTATTTTGAAACCATTAAATTGATGGGTTCAGTTCTGCTTTAACAGCGACAAAGAATGCAAACCTACTTTATGTGCATCAATACCCAGATATTGCAAAGCCTGTGAGTTCAACTGATACCATACATACGGATGTTGGTTAAGAAGAGCATGTCCTGAGGGTCTGGTATATGTTTCATATTGTGAATGTTTACTAAGATGAAAAAAATCTATTTACCATCCCGCTAAATAGTTCCGCATTCCATTTGTTAATCTTTGTACAGCATTCATGCAAAGTACTTGAATCAAATATAAAAAATATGCTACCTATGGTTAGAATTTAATTTTGCGTGTGTACATAATCATACCATACATTTTCACGTCTTATAGATGTTTTGTGCAGGTTGTCCTCTTGCTGTTTTTGCAGTCCCTGCTAGCACTGGGTTACAGATTTGAGTTGCTCATCTTTGGTGTATATTTCTATGCAGCCGCTAATGTACACCGTGTGGGCAAGTTTTGTGGTTGTACTTTGTCCAGAAAACTTGCATCTGTGCGGCCAAGGTGCACTGCTCTATTTCTATGCACTTTTAGCTAGGTCTGGAGCCTCTTGTTACATGATCCCGTGCTTTCTGCGTTGGGATGGTGCTGGAACCAGGGAATACAATCTGACTGTTTGATCCTGTTTTCTCTGTTCCTCCCCTTCTTCCAAAGTCTCCAATCCATCTGCTGATAGTACAGTGCCAAGGAGGCACTCTGCACATGCTAAGTTTGGTGTGTATTGCTAGAGAGGTTTTTTTTTTTAATTGGGAGGGTGTATGTTATCAGCATAGTGCAAATCAGCACTGTCCAGACAGAGGGTCAGGGGTCATGCAGCCTCATAGAACAGGCAGAGGAGAATGAAAATTCCTCCTACAAGCTTCAAAAAGTGCTCTGCTGGATACTGATAGAAGTCACAAGACTGCTCTAACTGCTGATGAGAAAAGGTATTTGGCAGTTCATATTTGCTAAAATAATTGCATTTCCATGTACTGTGTACTGTGGGAGACCAGATATAGTGAATGCAGGCTCCGGGGAGACCAGATATAGTGAATGCAGGGTCCGGGGAGACCAGATATGATGAATGCAGGGTCCGGGGAGACCAGATATGGTGAATGCAGGGTCCAGGGAGACCAGATATGGTGAATGCAGGGTCCATGGAGAGCAGATATAGTGAATGCAGGTTCCGGGGAGACCAGATATGGTGAATGCAGGGTCCGGGGAGACCAGATATAGTGAATGCAGGGTCCGGGGAGACCAGATATAGTGAATGCAGGGTCCGGGGAGACCAGATATAGTGAATGTAGGGTCCGGGGAGACCAGATATAGTGAATGCAGGGTCCTGGGAGACCAGATATAGTGAATGCAGGGTCCGGGGAGAGCGGATATAGTGAATGCAGGGTCCTGGGTTTAGTAACACTTTACGTGCAACTACTTCAGTATACAAACTGTTCACATTAACCAGTAGCATATACTGTATGTTCCTAATAATAAAAATGATGTAACAATAAATAGGAAATATTAAGGTCCCATTCACACTATTGCAATGTTCAAGAACATTATAATTTTGTTACAGTTCTGTCCCATGTTGTTATGTGCTTTCTAGCCATAGTTATGAGGACTGATTTGCCTTCCATCCCTCCTGCCACGGCTGGTCCAACAACAGCTATGAAGGAGACGGCTGATTCATTATTATTATACAGGAGTTATATACCGCCAACAGTTTGCTAAGCACTTTACAATATAAAGGGAGATAATACAGCAACAATACAGTTCAATACAAGAGGGTTAGGAGGGCCCTGGTCCTTGGAGCTTACAATCTAAGATTCATAAGGGCAGCTTGTCTTGGCTGTGAGCACTTTCCACAGTCCACAGTCAAGCAGCGGCAAAAAGATTGCAGCGGGAGTAGGGACATCTCAGGCTCTGCAGTCTTCTTTCCACAACTTGATGTTCACACCCGAGACAAGATGCCCTTATGAATCAGTCGTCTCCTTTAAAGCTGTAGTGGGATTGTCCATGACAGAAAGGGAGGCATGTGGCTTCTCATAACTCTGGCTATAACACTTATCAATGTCAGAACGAGTGCTACATGTACTTTGTCTCATAGGGGACAGAACTGTAACAAAAAGTATCATGATAGATCTTCTTTAGGCTTAATGTTGAATGTTACCCCAACCTTGCCAATGGACGTGCATTGCAGTGCACCACAATACATGGTATTGGTATAAAAAACAAGCGCACCTTTTTGATGCATTGGCAATTGAATGGGCTGCCTTAATGCATCACACATGAATGTATGCTAAAATGTGCGTTAATGCACGCGGGAACACATTGCCACAGTGTGAGCCCAGCCTTAAATTGAAAAAACTTGTTCTGTGTGGTTGTTGTTAAATGGTTCAGCATTGACAGTACTTGTCTTGCCCTGCACTAAAAACAGATTCAATTGAAACATAACAGCATGACCCTATGAAAGCTTTCCGCCAAAGTTGTTTTTACATTTGTGAATGTGCAGATGGCATTGATCAGACTGGTATAAAGCATATTTTTACTTATGAAAACATTTCATGTTTTTTTCAGTAATCACATTATTAGCAGCCAAAGGTCTTTTTTTTTCATGTAAGATTTTGTAGCCTAAAGGCCTTAGCCGGCTTACAGAAAGTACCATTTTGAAATTTTTGAAGATCATTTCCTTCAAGTTTGAAATTTCTTGATGCATTTGACACAATTGTTCTCAAAATAACTTCTTGGTCTCTGCTGGGGAAAAAAAACCCTGTATTCAATAAAATGCGATGTGTTGTGCCTCTTTCACTTCCTAGAAAGAAATTCCCTGTAATATACAATAGATATATTTCTATCATTATCAACTTTGACACTGTAAAGAAGCTATGTATCTTCTTCATCATTGCCCTTTAAACACTCCCGCATGTAGCTTTGATATTCTTTCAGTGCATGCCTCGTTTTTCAAAGGTTTTGCCAGCAGTTTGCACAACTTTTTTGGGAAATTCCCAGTGGTGTCGTGCAATAAAAGGACATGCAGTGTAGAGGTCAGCGGTCTTATATGCCTCCATAAAAAGCAGGGGGTATTTGAGGATTTTGCCCCCACATGGGACTACTGGCCATGTTTGATGTCATTTCCGGTTCAGCCAGGTATGACATTGACTTCCACACTATATCCTTCCAGCACTTTAGGTTGCATTGTCATGTGGCTTCCTGTCCAATATCTTTGGGGTAATCAATTATAAAAGAATCTGCTTGACATTGACAAGGTGCCATAGTAGTAAGAGTCAACTTTTTGCTTAAGAGTAAAATCTACATCACCAGGGTCTGCAGCCAGGAAATTGAAAATTAAAATTCATTAAACAGTTCATACAGTTTGCGTTGATGGTAGTTTGCAGTGCATGCTGGGTTTTTGCACAGGAAAGCCCAGTACTAGCATTGCATATGCTGACTGCTCCTGCAGAATGCGAATCCATATTCATGTTTTTGTGGCAGCCTGCGCAGATATCCTTAAAAGTCTATGGACAGGAACCTCAATTCTTTAGAGGCAGATGTCTTTTTTTTGCTTTGGTTACTCTATTGGGCTGTTGTAGATGTTCACAGAGAAGGGGGGTGCCAGAAAGCTGGATTCATAGAAGATATAGTTTGAAAAATTCATTTCTATAAGGACTTTTTTGGGGGAATGTTAAAAAGTATTAGCTTGAAAGCATACAAAGCTACACTGATGAATTATAAAGCAAAAAACACACAGGAAGCCTCAAACACGAGTTCATTACCACCAACATGTTTATTGGATGCAAAAATCAATTATATACTTACAAAAATAGTAGGAAACAAGCATATCAGAAGTCAACTCCAGTCTTGAGGTGATGGTGTCTGACCATGTACGACACAGTTGGAAGGTAATGTGTTTTGGGGGCCGCACCCCCTTACTTAGAGCTCTGAGGAAGGGGGTGTTTTTTGCAGTGTTGGAGATTACTTGCATCAGACGAAGCATTACAGTGACACCATTGGATGCACTATTGCCTGCAGACTGGAGTGTTTGAATTTTATTTTTTTATTAATGAATTATACCTCACATATTCGCTGGGCCATAGGAATTTTCCAAAAGCTTATGTATGCTAATAGACTTTGGTTTATGTTCTGTTTAATGTCTACATCATTAAGCTTTACGTCTATCTTGTCACATAACATTTGTTGACGAGGAGGCTGGGAAAAGTCCATACGTGAGCAGAAGTCTTGATTAGGCCATGAAATTCAAGGTTGCACCAATCATTTTGTATAAATATATACTTATCATATGTTTACCCTGGGGGTACGTGGGACTGTTATAATAGGAAATTTGTTAAACAATTGCTTTGCTTGTTGTAACAGAGTCTCTAGGCCAGAAAATCCAGGTGGACATTACTAGTTTATATAACATAACCGTGGCAATGCAGGGGTATGGCTTGGGAAACATTCAGTGGATGAAACTAGATCTTCTCAGCTACCTGAGCCTACAATCTCAAACATTTTTGGATGACAATTGGGTCACCCCTAGATCCTACACCTTTAGTTTAAGCTGTGACAAGTTAGAATATCAATACATATAGAATGGGAGTCTTATTTTGAGCCTATTGTCCATGTAAGAAAAAATCATGGGAACCTTAATTCTGACATTACCAGAAAAATTGATCTGGAGGACTAGATATTTTGGGCCGATTCCCATCATGAAAAAGCTTATATCAAAGTAATTTCTCCATCTTAATGAACAATTACACAGTCTTGACTTTTTCTGTAAAATTCTCACCTTCAGAATCATCTTGTTGGTCCTTAAATGTGATAGGAGGCTTCAATGAATAATAGTTAAGTTTCGGGAGTGGAAGAGAGGAAGCTTAGCTTTTGCAGAACAAGTCAAAAGATTAGAATATAACTTTAGATTGCTGTATCTCTGAATCTGCTGATGGTTTTGATTTCTGTTTTTTTTTTTACTGAAGGTTGTCCATTTTTCCATCATATGCTCATTTGGAATTGCCCAGATTTGTGATTGCTTTATTTTAAGGCACCTAAATACATGACATACAAGGTTCTCAAATGACTTCTGGGCTTGGCCAAGACCATGGGGGACCTGGGACCTTCTACAACATGGTAAACAAAGTCCCGTCAGCCTTGTCCTTGAACATGTGCATGGCTGTGTAAGCAAAAGAAGAAACTTGGGACTTAAAATATGAAATCATATATTAAAAGTAATGCAGGTTTAGAAAAATAGCATTCATTCACCCAGTTGAGTTTATCTTTAGGACGTCCAGCCCTGTTGGAAAGCAAGCAGTTAAGCAGCCTTTGCAAAGTTGATCAGCAAACTAATTTTACAAAAGAAGCTGAACATTTGTCTGGGAAATTTCCTACTTTCACAGTTGCCATGGAAACTGGAGAGTTTTGACTAGTGGCATAATAGCTGGTTTAGCTGTGAACTATTATAAGGTTCTGTATGACAATAATCTGAAGTATATAGCATCCAAAAACAAAGGAGAGAGAATACAGTGCGATGCCATGCGGTTGTTAGGACAAATCTTTTCAACTTTTTTGGGACTTGGAGACAGGTAGAACTGAGTCATTGTGTTTGTGATATCTCTGCTTTTCCATAGCGGGGAGGGGTGTGCTGCTGTTTTCACAAACTAACAGAGATGTATATCAGTGTAAAGTTTTTATTATAGCAGTTTTTATTGTTGAAGGTTCGGTCGCAACGGATGCATCGTCATACATTTTCCAGACTGTTGCATTGTGGAACATTGATTAAAAAGAAAAAAATCTGCTCATTGCATTTTTGTTGCAAAGATTTGCTTTTTTTACAAACAAATCAGCTGAACTAGACCTTTCAGATATGCAGTGTGCAATGCCACATGCATTCACACATCATGCACTTTTGATTATAATCAGCATTCGAAGATAAATCTAGACATGTTCATTACAACAATATTGACAATTTTTGTTGTTAACACTGAACTCTAATTTTCTGTTTAAAAAAAAAAAAGCAGCTTTTGCTGCAATACTCACCTTCAATCTGTCTCTGTCCCCTGCAGTAATTTTCTTTCTGCCACTGGATGGTGCTGTTCTTTCAGATTGAATGATGTCCAGCATCATTTTGCCCACTTTCTGTGAGCTCAGATTGTCATAAACACGCTCCCTGGGGGCAAGTCCCCATTCCGGCCTGTACTTACAGCCAGTGCCCGGACAAGGTCATCCAGTGCTAAGGGCAAAGATGCCAATGGGTCATGATGTGTGAGCTCAGAGGATCTGCTTAGGGGGTGCACAACCTGCACCTCTCTCCTCGCTGCTCCCAGGCCTCTATCACTACTCCTGTCAGCCTTGTAACAGAAGAAACTCAACACCGGATGCTCCAATCCCTGCAATAAACCATTGCCCCCCTTCCTGCCCACCCCTTGTTCTGGCCCTGCTGCACAGAACACAAAACTACATGAGGGCTCTTCACATTGAAGTGAGGACTGCCTACTGCTCCTGCTGGATAGCAAGAGGAAGAACCCATGATGTCACATGACTGGCCAGAAGACATCTGGATTAAGGGTACATATAAAGTTGCTTTAAAGACTTCTGGATTAAGGGCATTTATTAATTTTCTTTTTTTATTTGGTGATCTAAAAATCTAAGTGATCTTAAAAAGTTAATGTAGTGGAAGAAAAGGGACAAGAGATTTTTTCACTTTCAAAAGGGATTAAAGCCCATCTTCGGGCAAAAAAAAAGTGTTTTTGTCTAGGGGAGAGGAGAAAAGAGATATACTTACCTAATTTTCTGATCTTCTGATCCTTCCAGCACAAGACTGGGCCAGTTCTAGCAGTTTTGAGTTTTGGACTGGAAACAGTCCACCACTGGACCGAGGGAGAGCGCCGTTTTCTTGTGGAATGAAGGATAGGGTGAGTATAAGCCTTCTCCTCACCCCTAAAAAAAACAAGCACTTTGCCCATGCAGTGATGGCACAGCCCCACTGAGAACTTTTTTCTTTATTAGCACAAGACTGGCCTGGCTCCAGTGGTCTTGCGTTTTGGACTGTTCCTGATATCATCAAGCCCAGAACAGACTTCATGGACCAGGAACAAGCAGTTGGCACATGCAGTGCTGGCGCAGCCCCACTACTTGGGAAAACTTTAAACTGGGGAGCTGGAATCCTCCCAGCACAAGACTGGTCCAGCTCCAGCAGTCTTGAGTTTTGGACTGTTCCTGAAGTCATCAAGCCCAGAGCAGGCTTCATAGACTGAAAACAGTCCACCGCTGGACTGAGGGAGCTTTCTTCTCACCCCTAGACAAAACAAGCAGTTGGCACATGCAGTGCTGGCACAGCCCCACTACTTGGGAAAACTTTAAACTGGGGACCTGGAATCCTCCCAGCACAAGACTGGTCCAGCTCCAGCAGTCTTGAGTTTTGGACTGTTCCTGACGTCATCAAGCCCAGAGCAGGCTTCATAGACTGAAAACAGTGCACCGCTGGACTGAGGGAGCTTTCTTCTCACCCCTAGACAAAACAAGCAGTTGGCACATGCAGTGCTGGAACAGCCCCACTACTTGGGAAAACTTTAAACTGGGAACCTGTCAGCTGTTTTAATTGAAGTCTCGCACCTTTTCAACACTTTATAGTCCTGTGTGTTATGACTTGATACTGGTCATTGCATGGAGCGTGTCTTAAAATACCTTTCTGTCTCAGTAAATAAGGTTGCTACCTGTTCTCCTCCAGTGCTCTGTGCTAACATAGCTGAGTAGTGGTAACACCCCACATCACAAGTGTCATCACACAAACCTGTGTTGCAGAGGAGAAGCGGGGGCGTGTCCGACCACTTAGGTGTTTAACGGGCTGCAAAATCATATTTTCACAACTGCTGTAATAGGAAGATGGGGGCAAGCCTACAAAAGTAGAGCTTGTTAATATAATGTTTATATATTTCTGAGACTTCCAAAGGCCTTTAAAGTTCAGTTGTAGCCAGGAGCGTACTGACAACTCATGGGTCCCCGGGCAATAGGGGATCATGGGGCCCCTGTGTCCTCCCCCAACTCAAACCACACCCAAAAAAAGCCTTTGAAAGGTACTAGGGGCATCTCATGGGGCCCCCTACTGACCCTGGGCCCTCGGGCAGCGCCCAAGAGCCTGAATGGTCAATCCGCCCCTGGTTGTAGCATTTACTATGTAGCATTAGCACTCCATCATCTGTTTTATGAGTTGTCTGGTGAAGCAAATTTTCATCAGGTTTTCTAGACAGCATTATTTTCCAATATTACATCTGGAGAGGCGATGCCTGCACATCCCCAGCACAACAAGGAGAGGAAATTGAAAGTTTTAATGAAATCACATTTAGCTTATCAGATTGGATACAATGGTATGATTGAGCCTCAGTCATCTGCATCTGTTTGTGTCTCATTAGGTACCTTCTCTTGGTCTTGTAAAAGTCTGTTTCATAACAAGCTGTTTTTCAGAAGACTTAGCCCAAATTTTACAGCTTAGCGGATCAGACTTCCTGAACAGCACATTGCTGGCAGTTTATTGAAGTAAATGGAGCGTACACTGACCTACATTACAGTACATTTATTAACTCTGTACGGTTGGCGTGGATAAGTGGCATGCTACCTTAGCTGCCCTCCCGCTGTCAGCATTTTTAGTGTTACAATGCCGTACAGGTCTGGGAATTTCTGGGCAGGTTGGTGTATATCTGCTGCTCTGTGATCATTCTTAAAATGGGCCTTTGGTTGGTAGACAGGGCTATGTCATCATGGAGGAGCATACAAACTTTCAGCGTCTTTCCCCACGGTGGAGGTTTTGGTGTATTTTAGAAGGGTGAGGTTAAAGGGAATTTCTTATGAAGCATTATAGCAATGCTAGAAGGCTCTGGGCATTTCCCAAAATTCTCTACATCTACGGCAGGAAGGCTGATCTTGTTCAGTATGCATCTGAAGCTTCCAACACCAGTATTTTCTTCCCTTTTAAAGCATCACGTAACCAAAACTGATATTTCTCTGTTTGGTGGATGCTGGAGAGTTCAACCACCTCTTACAGTCTCCTTTATTTCTGGTGGTAGGTGAGATCTCACTAAGTTCTCATGTCTGCACACTTGCTGTGGCCATCATAATGAGTTCCCACTCTACCAGCTGGAATATTTTATTTGATGTTATGGTATGGAGAATGTACCAAGAGGCTCTGGAACACACAAAGTAGTTGGAACATCCAAATTCCTAAGTGGTCAGGAACACAGTGTGGAATTAGAGCAAAGATCTCACTGTTGTTGGATTTAAAGCAGAATTCCAGGCAAAGTTTTTTTAAGGGGGGGGGGGGGCCCTGTGCCTACTGCATGGGTTAACTTATTGTTTTGTCTAGGGGTGATCACAGAGCCTATACTCACCCGATCCTTCTATTCACAGCACTCCCCCATGTCCAGCGGTGGACTGTTCCTACCGCCCTCATGTCCAGAGCCATTCTGTGGATGTGGTGACAACAGGAACACTCCACTGTACAAGACTGCTAGTGTGGGGAAAAACAAAATTTACCCAGGGTTCAACTTTAAGACATATAGGAAGGCAGGGAATAACTCAGTCCAGAAGGTCCAACCTATAAACAAAATAGCACTTTTAGGAACTTTGGAAAGCATCTGCTTTGAACCTGGGTCACACTCATTGTGCAAATACAATCACACTGCATTACACAGGCCTCTGCAATGTATTGTGGGGGTGGTGTTGGTGATATACTTCAGCTCTGACTTACAGGATAGTTAGTATTTGCATTTACTTTGCGATTCTGGGCGCTCCTGATGTGTGCTGGAGAATATTTAAAGGGCCCATTCACACTAGAAACTGCACCTCTACTGCATGTTTTTTTTCTTTGATGCACGTTTTTATGCACATTTGCATGCAGTTGATGCACGTTTGCATGCAGTTATTATTATTATACAGTATTTATAAAGCGCCAATGGTTCGCTCAGCGCTGTACATTACAATGGGGGACAGAACGTGTGACAGAACAATACCAATACAATGCAAAACATGAGGGGATCGAGGGCCCTGCTCTTTCGAGCTTACAGTTGATGCACATTTGCATGCAGTTGATGCGTTTTATCTGCATTTGTCCTGTGACGTCAGTTCTTTCTTTCCTTTGGCTTCCATGTGCATTGCGAAGCGTTACAGTGTCTTTTACATGTGTTTGTATTCATTTTTGCATGTTTGCAGTGTGGAAAAATGAAGTGTGCTCTAATTTTTTGTATTGCACTGCACTGTGAACTATGCCCATAGGATAGCGTGGATTTTAGACTGTCTATGCAGTTGGAGTGCAGTAAAAAATGCATCCAACTGCACCTGGTTTGAAAGGGCCCTAAACCTCAATTGAACATTCAATTTAAATTATTCCGGTGCATCAAAATAAAAAAATGTTACAATTGTTTTTCTTTAGAAAACAACCACATCCTAATATATAAAAGCCCGTCCCCTCCCAGCATGCTGCAGAAAATAAAGACCATTCTCTCCACGTGGAACCAGAGGTCTCTCTGCGGACACCCAACATGCTTAGTCAAAGCTAGTTCACTCTAGAAACCGCACCTCAAAGCTAGTTTTTTCCAATCACCTGGGAGTGTGATCTTTTGCTGGTTGCACAGCTATAAGCCCAAGGCTGGCCATACATTATACAATTTTCCTTTACATTTACATTCTACATACATTATATAATTTTCCTTTACATTCTACATACATTATATAATTTTCCTTTACATTTACCAAAATAATGTACTATGAGGTCAAATCTAAACATTTTCAATTTGTATGCAGTCAGGCAGGCCCCTACTCTACATAGTTAAAAGGTAAATCCAAAGGAAATTGGATAGGAAAATTGTATAATGTATGGCCAGCTTAGCAGGAGGCAGCAGGGAGTATGTTGGACCCCTGCAGAGAGACCACTCCTTCCACACCAAGAACAAAGGTGCTTTTTTATAGCATGCTGGCAGAATGAGTTTTTGCCCTCAGGCTGTGACTGCTTTCAGAATAAAATGAACCATATGTCATTGAAAACGTTTTGCTTTAATTCACCTGTAATTTTTTTTAGCTGAAACACCGTAAGAGTTCAGTTGGATTTTAACATGCTAAACCATACCAAAAGACGTGTACGGTTATAGATACAGCTAATGACAGGCGTGCTTTCGATATAAATCCTTCTCTGTACACCACAAATTCTGCAATGCCTTTTTTTTGGCCGGCTATATATAAAAAAAACTGGACGTTTGCGTTGCACGTGCCTTTAATCGCACGAATACGATAAGTGCCCAGGTGGCAGCTGAGAAGGGTTTGAAAATCAAAGAACTTTTTTAAACCTATGTTATGTAATTCAGTCTTCCCGCTGTGATAAAGGCTATTTCTGGCTTCCCATATATATGATGAACACGCAGACATCGCCGCAGCCACCTAAGCATGGATTGGGTTATCCTGGGTGGATCTGATTATTCAGCGCACACTTTGTTGATGGCTCGGGATCAGGAGAGCGGTGACTCTGTGTTATCAATAAAGGGATATAGTACAGAATAGGACACGTGTCCATGGGGCCAAAATAGATACAAAAGCACTGAAGCTGGAATAGGATTCGAGTGAGTCAGGACACCGCGGTAAGCAATATTCTTATCTCTCGCAAGAGATGGAACTCATATTGAGATAGACGTCAGAAAGAGCAGCTGCGTTAAATCTAACCCCCTCACATTACAAATATCCTAATGTTTTTTTCCACTTTCTAAAGCTTCATATTACATAGTTAGTCTGGCTGAAAAAAGACAAAAGTCCATCCAGTTCAACCATTAAAAAAAAAGTTATAATCCTACACCCACAGTTGATCCAGAGGAAGGCAAAAAAAACCCCAGCAAAGCACAATCCAATTTGCTCATGCTGTAAAAAAAATTCCTTCCTGATCCCCCGAGAGGCAATTTAATATTCCCTTGATCAACTTTATATCCCAGTCTTCTCTAAGTGTATCAAATCTTCTTAAACCTCTTGAGAATCAAAACATGTAAGTGTAATGTATTGCGGGATGCATGCTCTTAGGGACTATAGTAGGGGCCTTATCCATTAAGATGGCCATACACGTGACAATTTTCAATTTTAATCACTTTCAAGCCAGTGAAAATTGCAAATGCATTCACAAGTCATTGCCAGAAACGATAGCGTCTACCACCCCTGAGTTTGTTGTGTCAGAATACAGTGTCCATGTATTGTGTGCAACAACTACATCAGTGTTATTATTACAGGTACTTATATAGCACCTTCAACTTAGATATACACTCTCCGGCCACTTTATTAGGTACACCTGTTTAACTACTTGGCAATGCAGATTGCTAATCAGCCAATTAAATGGCAGCAACTCAACGCATTTAGGCATCTAGATGTGGTGAATACCACTTGCTGAAGATCAAACCGAGCATCAGAATGGGGAAGAAAGGGGATTTAAGTGACTTTGAATGTGGCATCGTTGTTGATGCCAGACGGGCTGGTCTGAGTATTACAAAAACTGTGGATCTACTGGGATTTTCACTCATAACCATCTCTAGAGTTTACAGAGAATGGTCCAAAAAAGAGAAAATATCCAGTGAGCGGCAGTTGTGTGGACTTAAATCCCTTGTTGATGTCAGAGGTGATTGGGAAGACTGGTCGCTGCAACATTCAGATAGTAGGGTCAGAATTTGGCGTAAGCAACATGAAAGCATGGATCCATACTGCCTTGTATCAACAGTTCAGGCTGGTGGTGGTGTAATGGTGTGGGGGAGATTTTCTTGGCACTAAAATAGGTGTACCTAATAAAGTGGCCAGTGAGTGAATATATTTTGTACATACACATCAGTCCCTAACCCTCAAGGAGCATACAATACAAAGGTCCCTAACTCACATTCATACTTAAACATACTAAGGCCAATTTAGACAGGAGCCAGTTAACCTACCAGCATGTCTTTGGAGTGTGGGAGGAAACCAAAGTACCCGGAGGAAACCCACGCAGCCACAGGAAGAATATGCAAACTCCAGGCAGGTGGTGCCATGGTTGCAATTTGAACTAACGAACTTAGTACTGCCAGGTAGAAGTACTAACCATTTATCCACTGTGCTGCCCAGAGATATATTCCTCAACCAGTAGATGGCAGTGTTTATAAGTTTGTAGCTGCATCTATGGTATACTCTATGTCTTTCTCTGAATAAAGTTTCCTGTTTCCTTGTTGCAATAAAGCATAAAAACACATGTGGACTGTGCACTGTCTGTTTTGGGGGGCTATATACAGAATTTCTAACAGCTTGACCACTGGAATTTGTAGTAATTGTAATGTCAAAACCAGGCAATAGATTGATGGGTTCAATACAGTTTATTTAAAGGTAAAATGGAAACTGAATTGAAATGAGAAAACAAAAACAAAACTTTGCTAAGAGTGATTGGATTATTCTACCACATACCATTGAGGACATTTGGATTTGTCCTTGTTGCAGGCAATTGAAAACAATTTGTGATTTGGACACAAAATGGAATCGAGCGTTGATTGTATTAAATTGCCAAGTGTATGGCCAGCCTAAATGCTAACAGATTTTCGGATGTTTCTGAATAGGCAGCTCAAGTAGAACAGCGTGGCTTCAAAGATTATTTTTGAGCGTTCGGTCAAGTAGCATTACTGGCAGGGGCGGACTGACCATTTGGAAACTCGGGCACTGCCGAGGGCCTGGGGTCAGTAGGGGGCCCCATGAGATGCCCCTGGTACCTTTTTCATCGGCTTTTTTGAGTTTTGGCAAGGACACAAGGGTCCCATGATCCCCTATTGCCTGGGGGCCCCATGAGTTGTCAGTCCACCCTGATTACTGGTTATGATGGACTGCGTCAATATGGCAGATGACTCTTAATAGTCCCTAGTGTGTAATTCACCCTAAATTTCCTTTCATTTGCTTAACTTAAAGGGTCATTCCACTTAAATCTAATACTCATGTTTTTGGTAGATGCTTGGAGTTATACCACCTGACAGTTTCCTCTCTTAGAGACTCCATCAATGAGATCATTGCAGTGATTTGTTGCATCTGCTCACCTGCTGTGACTATTATGAGGGTTAACACTTTTCCTGCTGGAATCTTACATAACTTATATTATGTTGAAAGTAACAGAAGGAGCTGGAACATACAACACCCACAACTTTCAGATGGACGGAGAGATTTTGGAATTATAACATGGAGCTCTCACTGTTGAAGTATCCAAGACATATAAGAAGCAAGGAAAAGAGTGAGAGTGAGGTGCTGGTCACACACTTTTGGATGGTCACAGTGGTCAGTCTTCACGTCTAGTTACTTGGGTTAGACAAATCCACACCAATCTGGGAGGTCCTTGGAAAAACCAGCATCACCCAGACTAGGAAATCCAGGTGCATTCAAACCAATGAGAACACTAAACCAACATTTTATAAAGCTCAATGTTTTTGTGTTTCAACCAGTTACAGCACAAAAGCCAACAGCTGCCAGCCCATTTCAGGACTGAACACTCCCCTTGGTCAGGGCTTAGAACATTGTACTAGAGTGTTTGATGGACTCTATGGTGCTCCTGGGTGGACAAAGCAATAGCAGGAGTTAAGCAAGACATCAATCTGCCATTGCCTTTGCCAGAAGAAGAGTAATAGAAAAAAAATCCAGGGGATGACTCAGTCCATTAAGTTTTATCCATAATACCCATTTAACACCCTTATTATAAAGTTCCTTAATTTTCAGGGGAAGTCCGTCTTTTGGAACCAAATCCCTCTATCTCTCTATCTCTCTATCTATCTATCTATCTATCTATCTATCTATCTATCTATCTATCTATCTTCAATGATTCCCTCTTTTTGCACTGATATAAACCTCTATTGAAAAAAAAAAGTACTATTTAACTAGTGAAAGTGTCATACTACATCAACCTTTTATCCAACATTTTTGACTTATTAGGAAAAGCCAGCATTAAGGAAACGTCTTGCTGGGAAAAAATGCATCAGTGGGTTCAACTAATGATTTTTCGCATATTATTTCTTAGTGGTCCCTGTAACTTGGGGTGGGGCAGGAAAGTACCTTTTGCCTAAAAAGTGCTAAACAGCTTGCTCTTCCTTATCTTCCGTATCTCATAAAATTGGGCGGTATTGAGTGGCATAGCTTTTACATTCTCTCTTGTGTTCCTCCCATTTCTCCTGTAATTGGCTTCCTATTTTTTTCAGGGAGATTGAAATTATATGAAGCCATGTGCCCAGCTGATCAATCACAGCGCAGCTAAGGTTTGCATGAAAGTGTCTTGGCGGACGAGGCTTACAGGAGCATACTCTTGATAAGCTCGGTCTAATCTGCCTTGTCTGCTTGCTGCTGTTCCCTGAACGTATGAGAAGGGTTACTTTTAGAGAGGATTACAAGGTAAAATTAGGATCATGAACTGGTTTTAACAGCTCGACCCTGAGTGACTGTACCCGTTCCAGTAGATTCGATTGGAAAAAAAACGTGTTTGTACCATAGGTGGACATTTGTAGAGCACTTCTGCTGAGGAAAAACTTTCTATAGAAACTGATAGGGTGCTAAAGTATTCTCCCTGTGTTCAAGGTTGAAGGTGTCAGTTGTTGGTCAAATGAAGTCCACACACCTAGTACCACACCCGTTATTCCCTTCCTAAATGTATGTGTTACATTGTAATACTGGAGAGCATGGTAACCTCCTGGCCACTGAGTCATGTATAGCTGACGGCAACCTCAGTAGAGTAAACGGCAGGGAAGGACTGACAACTCATGGGGCCCCCGGGCAATAAGGGATCATGGGGCCCCTGTGTCCTCGCCCACACCCAAAAAAGCCTATGAAAAAGCCAATGAAAGGTACCAGGGTCATCTCATGGCGCCCCCTACTGACCCCGGGCCCTCGGGCAGTGCCTGAGTGTACGAATGGTAGACAGTAATTCTTCTGTCACCCATCCCGATGATTGTTGGCTTGTGTTTCATCCATGACACAGATATCACAGTTAGTGAATGTGAAAGTGCGTCACACCACCAGCATGTGCACTGGCTCAGTCCTTGTTCTTAAAACATGCCATAGATTATACACAGGTAGAAGGAAAGAAAAATGCTTGATTACCCAGTCAACGCAGTGTTGATGTGGGGATTAACCAGCAGAACACAATTATCACTGCTAGCAGCTAGAGCCATTGGCAATGATTGCATGCAAAAAATCTAATAGGCTGGTTGTACTGAACATGATTGATAGATACAACCAGCCTTCCCATAGCTGGATCAAATCTTGGTGGTTCCCTTCTGAACCATCTAAGATTCGATCCATCTATGGTCAGCTTAGGGCTGCTATCCAAGGCTTGCATTTCAACTGATTGAAGATGAATCAACCAAAATTAGAGTCGGGAGTACCTGTTGGCACCATCCCGCTCAACAAAAGTTGAGTGCCCAGTTGACTCTTTGCCTGTTTCACATGGGCTTCAGCTTGTATAAGAGCAATGTAATCAGCAAGGTTTTATCAAGCTTTCAGCCAGATTTTGCAAAGCTTTCGGCAAGCTTCAAGCAGCTTTCACTAAGCCTTTAAAGTGCCCTTCAGCTTCTGTTTGGAAATGTTATCCACAGATCCTAATGGGAGTGCTAACTGCCACTTTAAACAAGCTGCTAGCAGGCTTCAGCAGGCCTTCACCAAGCTTCACGTAGTCTTGAAGCCTGCTAGCAGCTTGTTTAAGGTGGCAATCAACACTCCCATTAGGATCTGTGTTCACCATTTACAAACTGAAGGGCGCTTTAAAAGCCTCAACAAAGCTTGCTGAAAGCTCTGCAAATGCTTTGTAAAAGCTTGCTGTTCATACTGTTCTTATACAAGCAGATGCCTGTGTGAAACAGACCTTTTGAAGGAGACTGGTGGAAAATTGTTGGCTGAATGGCATCTGCATTGGCTAATCTGATGGCTGTTGGTGCCGACTGTCTGAATGCAAATGGCTGGTAGGGCAAAAACGTCCACCGACGCTGTATAGCATGGATGGAGGAATTTGTTTCTTTTATTCAGCCCGCTGCCCTGAATGAAATACATCTATGCATGTATGGCCAACTGTAGACCTATCAGTACTGACACCTAATGAGAGTCCTTTTACTTTGAGTCTGGCCTCATCCTATCCTTTTATCACCAGACTGCGAGAGAACCTCAGCTGCTGAGTGGGGGTAGCTGAGAAAAGTCTAAAATCATTTAAAAATGTAAAACCATTAATAAAATGTGCATAAATTAGTATTAAGTGTATAAATAAAACTATGAACACATGGATTTTTTTGTAACGAAGAACCCCAATGAGCACTTCAATCAACATGATGTAATGCTGGCTTTGATATAAAGAAATAAATCCTTTCAGTGGAAGAAAAATCATTTTGAAAATGTATATATTCACGCATCTATTAGGAGGATGTGGGCTGCATTTATCTTCCTGTGTCCACGTCTCTTGTTCAACATGTCATCGGTGAGTAGATTTGTTGACCCCCCCTAGTAAAGTGACACAAGAGGAAACGTTGAAAGTGTGATGGGGACTGGACTACCAATTAGCTACAACTTGTGTATGTGTAGCAACGTTTTTATTTTTACTGTGACCCTATTAAGCTTCTTTGAGCACCACTCCAGGCACCCATCCAACCTGATCCGGTGATCCATCGGCACCTGAAATGACCATCCTTGCCTTCTGTGTAAAGTATGAATCGGAGATGCCACGGTCCTGAACAGCCCAACTCAGTGATTGGAAAGCAGCCGCAGCCTAGGTGCTTCCCAGGCAACATCCTGACGCGTTTCACCCAAGAACCACATCAACTGTTGAAAGTTCAAACAGATCATTTATTTCCTCAATAAAATCCAATGCATTTTGGTGGCTTCTAAATGCTCCTTCATCAGGGCTGAGTGTTTTTCTTAAAATGGCTTGCTATGATTTTACTGAACACTGGGAGCTGATCACAGTATACATTAGAAGCAGCAGCAAGTCATTTAGAGCTAGCCTCATTTCCTGGCTGAAGCGCTTTACAAATATATATTGGACATTCACATCAGTCCCTAACCCTCAAGGGGCTTACAATCTAAAGTCCCTAACTTTTATCCATACATACACATACTAGGGCCAATTCAGACAGGATCCAATTAACCTACCAGCATGTCTTTGGAGTGTGGGAGGAAACCGAAGTACCTGGAGGAAACCCACGCAGGCACAGGGAGAACATGCAAACTTCAGGCAGGTGGTGCTGTGGTTGGGATAGAATGGGTTTACTGCCCTATGTCCATCCTCAGTCCCCAGGGCAAATGCCCCTCCTGCCCACCCCTTGTCCCGGCCCTGTTAACGGCCTGCTGAAACCTAAAGCAGCCTACAAATCACAGACCAACTGGAACATACTGGGAAATATTTGAATTTGCAGCTGTGCTGTAGAGGCCTGTAGATATCGATACACACAGCAAGCATACACCCTGCAGGCTTTTACATTTTTGGGTTGGCTGTTGGGCGGTGGCTGGAATTTTCAGAATTATGGCACAGTGACGCAGAAAAAACATTTTTTAGAATGAAATAAACTACCTGCCGTCTCTCTGAAGAGATCATGTGATTGCATGAAAAGCTATTTCTGTTACCAGCAAATTTCAGAGTCATGCCAATCAAGCACTTGGACGACTCCTTAATCAGGCTGCTTTCTCTACCCGTTCGGGTTGATTGCTGCCTCCACAATAAAAAAAAAAAGGGATTTTAATCAGGATTTTCAGCTGTTTAATGACAGTTTAGGAGTGTGATGCGTCTGGGTGGGAAGATAATTGACGTCTGCCCTCTGCTAGGAGACAGTGGTATAGCTGCTCAGCAGAAGGTGCATAGAACTTTAGAAAGATGAATTTAATAAAGCAAAAATGTGTTTTATTTAATTTCTTTATTTATTTTTTGTAATAGCGGTAATGAGAGAATCCACACCAGAAAATCTGTACCTGCGATCTGCCTCATGGATCGCATTATCCGCTGAGAATCAGTATTAAAATATCTCTCCTAGATTGTAAGCTCCAAGGAGCAGGGCCCTCGAACCCTTCGTGTATTGTATTGTTATTGTACTGTCTCGTGTATTGTCTCCCATTGTAATGAACAGCGCTGAGCAAACTTTTGGCGCTATATAAATACTGTATAATAATAATAATAATCTAAAGGCAAAACTTTTTCAATTTATTTTGGATAGAATAAGGAAGGGGTAAAACGAATGTCTCTGTCTTAATAAACAGATTTTCGTTGGAAATTTGAAAATGTTCCGGCACTACTTGGATGCAACTTTATACTCTCTGGCACTCAAGTTGCATCAAAGTCACATCAAAGTAGTGCAGAAACCTTTTCAAAGTCGCAAACCTAAAAAAAGGTTTCCTTTAACTTTAGATACAGTTTAAGGTACCAGTTTGTAAATGTTATTCTGTATCACGTACACAAAGAATTTTTGGTGACTTAAAAAAAAAAATAAAGTTTCATGAAATTACTGAATTTTTTTTTGCAGGTCAAATTTTGCCTACAAGCCGAAACACACCAAGCCCAATTGACCCGGAATCCATCCAGGTTGCTGTGGGCTATGAACCAGACCCAGCAGATCTGGCCATTTCCACCATTCCAGGGCAGGAGATGTTTGACCCACGGAAGCGCAAATTTTCAGAGGAGGAGCTTAAGCCACAGCCAATGATCAAGAAGGCTCGTAAAGTTTTCATACCTGAAGATTTGAAGGTAATTTGGAAACGGTGTGAAGGATTTATTAGATGTTATGAATTTTGGTGAAGTGGCCTCTCCTAGGGTAAACGTTGGTAATAGTGAGCCCCCTCCCTATCACGCTTGAGCATTTTGTAGCTTGTAGCTCAGTGCTCAAAAACAGCAAGCAAAAACCTATTGTTTTCAATAGCCCTTGTTCACATCTGAGTGTTCTGTCACTTTTATCAAAATGCCTGTCACCCAAAAAAGTGTACAAGCTACTTTCCAGGCAGAATTGAGTGTTTTTGTCTCCATGGAAAATCCTGAAAAGCACGACATGAACCGTTTTTCAAGTGTTTTCAACTTGCAGCTCCCTGCCCTTTTTTCAGCTTTCCATTGGTCACATAAAAATGCCTGAAAAAAGCCTAACAAAAGCTGCAAAAACGTGCAATTCTGCTCCAAAACGCTCAAAAATGCTTGAAGTGTTACCAAACTCACAACAGTAAAATCAGAATGTATATGCAGTAAAGCATGCTTTTTATGCTCTCTGTGGAGCCGAAGGGGTTAAACATCCGCATTGTGTAAAAAAACAGTTTGATCCTGTCTTTTCTGATCCTCCTCTTTTTCTACTGTCCCTAATCCATCTGCTGATAGTACAGAGCCTTAGGAGGCACTTTGCACATGCTCAGTTTGGTGTTTATTGCTAGAGAGTTTTTTTTTGGGGTGGTGTGAGGTTCATGTGATCAGCACAGAGTAAATGAGCACTGTCCAGACAGAGGATCAGGGGTCATGCAGTCTCCTAGAAAAGTCGGAGGAGAATGAATCTCCTCCTCCAAGATTAACCAGCCGGATACTGACTACTATATACTGCTGATGAGAAAAGGTATTTAGCAGTTTATATTTACTAAAATAATTTCATTTCCATGTTCTGTGTACTGAGGGAGACCAGATATAATGAATGCAGGGTCCTGGGAGACCAGATATAGTGAATGCAGGGTCCGGGGAGAGTGGATATAGTGAATGCAGGGTCCGGGGAGACCAGATATAGTGAATGCAGGGTCCTGGGAGACCAGATATAGGAATGCAGGGTCCTGGGAGACCAGATATAGTTAATGCAGGGATCGGGGAGACCAGATATAGTAAATGCAGGGTCCGGGGAGAGCGGTTATAGTGAATGCAGGGTCCGGGGAGACCAGATATAGTGAATGCAGGGTCCTGGGAGACCAGATATAGGAATGCAGGGTCCTGGGAGACCAGATATAATGAATGCAGGGTCCGGGGAGACCGGATATAGTGAAAGCAGGGTCCTGGGAGATCAGATATAGTGAATGCAGGGTCCTGGGAGATCAGATATAGTGAATGCAGGGTCCGGGGAGATCAGATATAGTGAATGCAGGGTCCGTGGAGACCAGATATAGTGAATGCAGGGTCCGGGGAGACCAGATATAGTGAATGCAGGGTCCAGGGAGACCAGATATAGTGAATGCAGGGTCCTGGGAGACCAGATATAGTAATGCAGGGTCTGGGGAGACCGGATATAGTGAATGCAGGGTCAGGGGAGACCGGATATAGTGAATGCAGGGTCCGGGGAGACCGGATATAGTGAATGCAGGGTCCAGGGAGACCAGATATAGTGAATGCAGGGTCCTGGGAGACCAGATATAGTGAATGCAGGGTCTAGGGCAGCAATGGGCAAACTACGGCCCGCGGGCCGTATACGGCCCGGCGGACCTTTTAATCCGGCCTGCGGAGAACGTGAGGGGAGCTAGGCTCCTCTCACAGTCCGCCCTGAAGACTGGTGTAGCATGAAAATCTGTCTCCTATGAGGATCTGTCCCCCTCGACGTATCTGCGCATGTGCCGGAGATCGCCGATCGGCTGCTAATGCCTGAAACTGGCACATGCGCAGATACGTCGAGGGGGACAGATCCTCATAGGAGACAGATTTTCATGCTACACCGGAACGGCGCGGGAACACGGCGAGAGGAACGCGCGGAGCAAAGGTAAGTGAATTGACACAGGGGGGACTTGGGGACTTAATATGGGGGATGAATTAATATGGGGAATGAATTACTATAGGGGGGATGAATTACTATATGGGGGATGAATTACTATGGGGGATGAATTACTATAGGGGGGATGAATTACTATATGGGGGATAAATTACTATATGGGGGATGAATTACTATATGGGGGATGAATTACTATATGGGGGATGAATTACTATGGGGATGAATTACTATATGGGGGATGAATTACTATGGGGGATGAATTACTATGGGGGATGAATTACTATATGGGGGATGAATTACTATGGGGGATGAATTACTATGGGGGATGAATTACTATGGGGGATGAATTACAATGGGGGATGAATTACTATATGGGGGATTAATTACTATGCTTACTATGGGGGAATATTACTATACTTACTATGGATGACACATACACATCATTCATCTACTCTTGGTCCGGCCCCCGGGTCCAATATATGAACCCATTGCGGCCCTCAAGTCAAAAAGTTTGCCCACCCCTGGTCTAGGGAGACCGGATATAGTGAATGCAGGGTCTGGGGAGACGGAATATAGTGAATGCGGGGTCCGGGGTTTAGTAACACTTTAAGTGTGAATGTAGCCTCAGTCCAGGCCATATTTTATGTCTATGTTAGTGTTAGTATTATAAAGGATATACTGTAGGTGGGTAGCAGACATTATACACTTTATAGCCAAAAGTGTTTTGGAAACCCCTCTTGCAATTGTTATTAACTCCTTCCCGCCAGCCGCATACATATATATGCAACCTCTTAGTGGGAGGGCCTTAACGCAGAGAGGACACATATATGCCTACCCAAAAAAGCCAGAAATGTGTTGAGAGTGTGTACCGTGCACGCTCCCGACACAGTTACTGCCGACTAACGGAAAGCTCCCAATCTCTACTTGCAGTCAGGAGCTTTCCGATCATCTGACTGCAGTGACAGCCAATCATGGTAGTCACATGATCACAAACCTCACCTTCTGGCATCCAAAATCCCTTAGAGGGCTGGGAGGCGCTGGTGCCAAGAGATTAACCAAAAATATCCAGTAGGGATGTGCTCAAGCCTCTTCAGATTCCATTCAAAATATTCCTGAGTGAGCCCTCCAGGAAGTTCTCACTGTACCGAGGCAATCAAGAGCAGGCAAGACATTCCCCTTCCAGCAGCCACAGATATACACACCCTTTCGGAGAATGCCCAGCCACTTATGATTGGCCCAGTACATGTGACAGCTTCCTGGTAGGCAGGTTTGTTCAGGTGGGTTCGGACTAGGATCTGAACACACATAAACTCATCCCTAGTATTCAGTATGGTTGAGGTCAGGGCTCTCTGCAGGCCACTCAAGTTCCTCCATGCCATACTCATCAAACCTCAACCAATCATTTGTGTTCATTGCTAAAGAAGGTGAGTGTCTCAGGCAGATGATGTTGTCACCTGATATCTCGGGGGGGGACAAAAATGACTGAATCGGGTTTTGCTGTAGCAGTAGGGTTGAGCTTTGTAATGTAGAAATGGCAGTTCCAGAATGCATGTCTCTGGTGACCCTTGGAAGATATTAGAGACCAAGATTCAGCCCACTAGAACCCAACCATAACTAGGGAATCTTCACCCTCAATTTGATGTTGCCTCCTCTCAACCCCTCCTCCTGTCCGCTGTGCAAATCAGGCTTTTTTAATTTACCTTTTGTTTTTAAATAAAAACCTCTTGCCCGCCACCCAATGCACATTACTTGCCTAGGCGAATGACATGCATTTTGCCCACTGTGCCTCCTGGGATATGTACGTCACATATCCCACGAGACATAGTCCTTCATTGGGAAAGGAGGAGGGGGGGCAGCGTGTTATCAGGAGAGCTGGTGGCTAACTCTGGAAGAGCCAACAGCTTTGTGATGACGTCACACAAGATGGTGGAGCTGGACCAGTTAGGGGGCAGAATAGGAGTGGATCTCAGGAGGACAACACTGGACTTTACAGGCATGTGAGTATTTTAAAAGTGCGGGACCTGGAACCAGCTAAGCAGGGGTTAAAAAAATGCGTGGGAAGGGTGAATATCCACTTTAAATATGAGGACTGACCCTTTAATTAAATGACTTTGCTCCTGTTTTTAGCTGTGTCATCTGCTTGTCATGTGACACGCCACTATCGCGCTTCATGTGAGCTTATTGGGAAGAGTACAAAAATAAAAACCAATTTCATTATTTTTTTTTTGTAATCCGACACACCTGAAACAGCGAATCGCTCGAGCCAACAAGGCACAGTGTCTCCATTTCTCTTTAATCACATCAGCCACACCGGTCACTTATCGGCAAACTTAATCCCCGGGGCTCACTCTTCCCGTACAGCCGGCTGATTGGCTGTTTGATTCTACAGAGGGGGTAAGGAGATTTAAGCCTGTCAATCGCCTCTGGAGGGCACGTGACCTCCGCTCTCCAACCTTGGCCAGAATACAACAGGATTAAAAGATTTGCTTTTTTTTTTTTGCAATTTGTTAAAATAAGTACGGAGGGGAACTCATGTGCCTGCAGATTTAGTTGCATCAGATTTGATTTTCAGGTAGGTGAACTAGATGAAAGACTGAGGACTGCAGATGTGTTCTTCCCGTGTATTATAGCCGGGAGCAGGTAGTCATAGGTGGTGAGCTCGGGTTTTATAATGGCATGTCCTCTTGCTGGGATTTTCAGAGCGTGGGTGTTGACATGGTTCTTGATTTGCTGTTAAAAGACCGCTAAACCCCAAATGAAAAAGTTGCATTATGCGTAAGAACTGCTAATGCCTTTAATTTGCATTCGTAGAAGGACCTACACAATGATGAATTATTTGACTTTTATATGTTGCATGTGCAGCCCCTGGTTGAATAATCCATCTTTGCATGTCTAGGAAATAATGCCTATGAAATATACCTTGATCAACAGCAAGCTATAGAGTCAGAGGGTCATAATCTATGGTTCCCAGGCTCATTTAGGCGGTAACTGGACTCTTAAAGCCTACATGATGAAAAATGTACCTTCCTACTTGATCCAGAAATCTTCACTTTGCGGCCCTGCCTGTGACCGCATACCCTATTTCAAATATCTGCCACTTCACCCTCCAGCTGGGCTACACTCAGGGGGGTTGTGCCATGCCTTAACCCTTTGAGGACTGTAAGATTTTGGAACGCCAAAAATTTTTTTTCTGTTTTTAAAGTTCGTACACTTCAGTTGCTGTAACTAAGCCATTTCATGAAATAATTGGCAAAAAGCTAGATCCATTTGTTGTTTGTTGATAAGAACTAATATTTTGACTCAAACCAAAAAAAAAAGAGTTTTAAGTTCTTAATCAGATGATACACGCAATTACAAACATGGGACAAATATGTCCCTTGGTCCTCAAAGGGTTAAAGGACAATTTGTACCAATGGTCCTTGAACCACTTGAGCTCCAAAAGGTTTTACAACCCTTCATGACCATGCCACTTTCTGCTATTCAGCACTGCACTATTTGCTCCGTCATGCAACGTTGTACCCAAATTAAATTAATATCATTTTTTTTTCACTCAAATAGAGCTTTCTTTTGATGGTATTTGATCACTACTATTTTTTTTTTTTTTTATTATATAAACGAAAAAAACTTGCAACAATAAAAAAATAAAAAAATCAAATTTTTTTTTTATAAATTTAGGCCAAAATGTATCCTGCTACGTCTTTGGTAAAAAAAAAAGTGTATATTAATTGGTTTGTGCGAATGTAAAAGCGTCTACAAATGATGGTATATATTCTGGAATTTACACAGTTATAACGCTATACTGTAATGGTGATCAGTGACTTATAAAGGGACTGTGTTAGTGTGGCGGGCAATCAGTGCACCGGCTGACACTGGCTGGGAGTTATGACTAACGGACACTGACATCAATAGTGACACTAATACAGTGATCAGTGCTAATACTGTACACTCACTGTACTAATGACACTGGCTGGGAAGGGGTTAACATCTTGGGGCAATCAAAGGGTTAACTGTGGCTAACAATGTGTTATAAGTGCTGCTTTTACTTTACTGTAAGGCTATTTATTCTCCCTGCTTTGCAAGGAGAATTAACAGCCAGAATGTGATGTATGTGATTAGACACCACTGATCAGCTGACTTCAGACAAAATCATTGGCTGAAATCAGCTGGCAAACTTATGTTGTGTCCAATCACAGCACAGGCCGGCAGGGGGTGCATGCATGCACATCCCTAACTCGGACGTTTGGTCACAATGTACCAGTACGTTGCCTAGCCTGGCCGTGCCGCTGATGGGATGTGTCCAATCACAGCACAGGCCAGCAGGGGGTGCATGCATGCACATCCCAAATTCGGACGTTTGGTCACAATGTACCAGTACGTTGCCTGGCCTGGACGTGCCGCTGATGGGATGTGTCCAGTCACAGCATAGGCCAGCAGGGGAAGCATGCATGCACATCCCAAACTCAGATGTTCGGTCACGATGTACCAGTACGTTACCTGGCCTGGCCGTGCCGCTGACGGGATGTGTCCAATCACAGCACAGGCTGGCAGGGGGTGCATGCATTCACATCCCAAACTCGGATGTTCGGTCACGATGTACCAGTACGTTGCCTGGCTCGTGCCACTGATGGGATGTGTCCAATCACAGCGCAGGTTGGAAGCGGGTGCAAACCCAGAAGTCCGACAGCTTTGTACCAGTATGTTGCCTGGCCAGGCCACCAGCAGACAGCAAGTGGTTAAAGTCAACTCATCATGGGAAAAACCCATGATGAGCTGGTTGTTTCACTGCCCTGCCTTGCGTTATGACATTTCTTTGAGAGGTGGGGAGAATATGTTAATATTGCCAAAGGTGAACTCATACAATTTGCATTACCTTGAGAAATAAGAACAAATAGCTCATTATCAAACTCTAAGGAGAAACAGCAGAGTTGCCCATAACCAAGTAAACCGTGCCTAGTATGCTCAGCCTTCTTGTCCTTCTCTGCCCAACAGGGGACGCTCTAGCTGTAATTTTGCAAATAGAGAAGGTTTAGATCTTTACTACAGCCTGTACCTTCCTGATCCAGTGATAGTTGCTCTATCCATTTCTTGTATGGGTGTGACAGGGACAGGAAGTGAGGAAAATCTTCCCAGTGGGGTCAAAGACAGAAACAAAAAAAAAACGAGAAATATTTTATGTCTTCCCCATTGTAACAAAAACTAAAAAAAAAAATGAGGTTCAGGCTTAAATGTTAATTTCAAAAGTTTTATTCAAAGAAAACAAGCACATAAAATTCAAACACGTGCCATAGTTCCCACTCAGTGCAAAAATCACAGTATAGAAAAAAGCACCACAATCAGAAAAATAAGCCCAATTTAATAATAGGAACAAATGACTTAACATTTTGTAATTTAGAAACTGAAATCAAATGTTTTCTAAATATGTCATGTGTATTCTTCCTTGAATCTTGGTGTGCTTTGTGTATTTCTTCCAAATCTGTGCAGTAATCCAGTATAGAACTTCCTGTAATAAAGACCAGTCACTGCTGCTCTTTCTGCCTGTGCAGTCTGACTGGTCTGGTCTCCTCCCCCTCCTTTAGTTTTCTACAGGCAGCATGCAGTGGGCGGACCTGTGTGGTTCCTCCCACAGCTCTGCTCTATCTCTCTCCTTGTGCAGGATGACGGTTCTTTTTTCCACCCCCTCCTGTAGTTTTCTGCAGGCAGTTTCTAGTGGGTGGAGCCTGTTTGGTCCCTCCCACAGCTCTGCTCTCTGCACAGGCTATGCAGGTAATATATGGGTTTGCAAAGGCATTTGGTGCACATATCCATTGTGACTCTTGGGGAATATATCTAAATGAAAGTATAATTTCTTGTATTTCAGCTGTGAATAATGTCTCAATAATACTTTGTTTCTCCAAGTCTAACATCTATTTCTTTTTGTCCTTGAACAAATGAGCAGGATGAAAAATACTGGGCTAGGCGCAGAAAGAACAACATGGCCGCCAAGAGGTCAAGAGATGCACGGAGACTAAAAGAGAACCAGATCGCCATCCGAGCCTCGTTCCTCGAGAAGGAGAATTCCGCCTTACGGCTGGAGGTAGCTGACCTCAGGAAAGAGCTGGGAAAATGCAAGAACATTTTGGCAAAGTATGAAGCCCGACATGGGCCAGTCTGAAAGCCTTGATGGCCATGGAGACACACGGACACCTTCATCTCTGCCGCGTAGCACTAAAACACATACCAACCTAATTCTGTCATCAGCACTTTACTGGAAGAAGAAACTGACTTGTAATTTCTCTTTTTTTACCATTACTATTTCATTATTTTTTTTTTCCCTCATGTGTGTTTTCGTCTCGGCAATTTCCAAACTATGAAGCGCTTTATGAAAATATGAAAAGGGTATCACTTACCTTGACTGTGTAAAATAATGAAAAAAATCTGCTGTAGCAAATTGCTTTTTTTCCTCAATACCCTCATCATTTTGCTCTGGAATGGAACTGGTGACACTTAAGCAAAATAGAGCAAGAAGAACTCACAGAAGAATATAATGACCTTTCTTGACTTTGCAAGTCATGTGGTCTGAGTTGTAAAAACTGTTCATCATGCATTGTCCATTGTGTCATATTTTACATTACACTGCAGTGTCTGCCTCAGTGAGGACTGAAATGTAAAAATACAAATATGTAATTTTACTAAAATGTTATTTTTTTGGGCATAGCACAGGTGTAAACATTTTCTAGAGGATAGCATTCCTGTTCCTTAATTCTGGATGTGTTTAACAGATGATGCAAAAAGGTTGGACCATTCAAGGACAATGCATCCCCTTTTGTAGATTCCTCTATTATTATTGGCTTCTGGTGACTTGTGGGGACCCGATTTGGCATAGCTGTCAGAGTCATTCCATAGGGTCTTCCTCTTCTTCTTGGACTATTCATTTCTTTGACATTAAATTTAATATTGGAGGAGATGAGCCCTGACTAATGCAGTGAACATGTTGAAACTATTAGACACAGGTGGGAGCTTCAACAGCAAAGTTCTCAAAAATTATAGGAAGCCAATATGTGATTCAGCTCACCTCTGACTGTAACTGAAGGTGACTATTTAATGGACCAATTATATGCCATGAAGATGATAGTGTTTTCCACTGTCAACTGCTAATCTAACGAGGTTAGAGAACCAAGGGAGAGAATATGAGCTCATTACTGTTGGCATATAATTTTGCATAAGAGCAGAAACTACAAAATGTCCCCAATTACCTTTATTAGATAGAAAACTCAATTCAGGTCCCTTCTCTAAATTTAGTTTTTTTTTGTTGCTGGCACCCAACTTTAAACCCAACTCACTGCCATTCTGTTGTCCATTGAGACTGCCTCCTTCAAGACCAACCAGAGACACTGCCTGCTTCAAGACCAACCATAGAGACTGCATCCTTCAAGACCAACCATAGAGACTGTCCCCTTTAAAACCAACCATAGAGACTGTCTCCTTCATGACCAACCATAGAGACCGCATTCTCAAGAACAAGACCTTGTTCAGTATACATCAAAGCACTTAGTGCAAAGCATGTTAGCCTACATCAACCAATCTGAATTTCCTTTACAGAACCCACACTAGTACCAGACGAATTCTGGTTAGCTGCTAACCCTACGGATGCTACACTTTGGAGTTGATTTGCTAAAACTGGAGAGTGCAAAATCTGGTGCAGCAGTGTGTGGTAGCCAATCAGCTTCTAACTTCAACTTGTTCAATTAAGGTTTGACAATAAAACCTAGAATATGGTTTGTTCATATGCACAGCTGCACCAGATTTTGCTTCCCTCTCCAGTTTTAATAAATCAATCCCTTTGAATGTAGCACTTTTCTTCTTGCAGATATACTTTTTTTCAATACTAATTAGAATTCTCCTTTAGGACTATTTTGGAACCTGCTGTTGGGGTGCCATGTAATAAATAACTACATGCATGCATCATTGTTCACGTCATTCTGATAACAGCGAGTAGAACTGATTTATACAATCACTGTACAGTATTACTAAGCAGGAAGCACAGCATGCCTCTGTAATGAGCAGATATGATTGCCATTATGTGAATATAATTACAAACTATTTTCCGAACCACACGAGTCAGATTATTTGCATTAAGCTGAATATGTGTCCAAAAAAACCATGTAAAATAATACAGAATCTATTAAAAGCAGTGCCCTGATTTTTTTTTTATTATTGTAGTGGCATACTACTTTAATCAGCCTGCACAGAATGCCTTTTAGTAGGTCCTCCCTATCATTTTATAGTATTCAATGAATTTTTATATTCTTTAACAAGGTCCTTTAAAACTGTTTAGGTGACCTGATTTTACATGGTTTGGCAGTTTAATTTGATAGCTACCTGATTGTTTAATAACATCTATGAGATGAAAAAGGGCAGTAAAGGGATAAGCAGATTTGTCAGAGTCTGCAAATTGAAATTGCTCGAGTTACAATCTGCTTATGTCTACATATGAACTGGTTATTCAGTTTTGTACTTCAAGGACAGTTTCAAAAACAACATGGATGAAGATAAAAACTCATTGGTACATCATAATAATTTTCCTTTCTAATTGTTCTTTATGCACAGTGTTAAAGCTTTATTGAAACTTTTTTTTTTTGCATATTGGGTTTTTTGCCAATACCTGGCCTGACAGCCCAAGCCATGCAATTACTGCTACAGGATCTGATCTTAAGTCCACAAGGCTTTAGAGGACGAGCCACCATTCTTTCCTAACGTGTATGTAAGGCACCCCAAACAAGTTCCTTGTTCACACACAATTCTTTTCAGCATATCCACCAGAACATTTGTGGCTAAATAAAAACTAGCCACTCCCATTAATGAGAGCAGTTTTGGGCTGGAGTTTGACCTCCTTATGGGTCTTTACCTATGTCAGGATCGTGACAGGGAAAACTCCAGTTGCTACACCCTATTGACCAAGCTACCGTGAGATCTCCATTTATTCCTGTTGACCATCCTGGAACAGAGAAATTATGTAAACATTTCCATGAACTCTAGTGGAATCTCTAAAAGATTAGATAGAGGAATCACCTGAATTCATCACGACAGTAGTTCCACATCAAAGCCCAGCTCAAAGTTTAAAGGTTAAATTCACCTTTTGGAAAAAAATAATAAATGCACATTTGTGCAGATGTGTATTTATTATTTTTGTCCAAAGGAACCGGGAAAGCATTGCACCGGCGATCAGTAGATCACTGATGCCTTGCAGGTCTCCTGCAAACCTGTCAGAATATCTGCTTGCCGTATGGGATGTACGGCCAGGCAGATATACTGACAGGAAGCTTTAATTAACTACCATGGTGCTCCACAGCACCTTGGTAGTTCATTGAAAACTACAAACCGACAGCTGCTAAGGCTGTCGGGATTTGTAGGCACTCATTCACAGAACTCTGTGAACGAGTGACTGGCCGGGTGGGTGGCACCCCTCACGGCTGCGCTGTTTTCAAATCTGACAGATAGTACAGAGAAACATCTCCCCGTACTAGCTGTCAGAGGGAGGGGGAGCGGCTGGCGTGGCTGCAATTATGGGAACATGTTACATGTTCCATCCTAAAAACATGTTCTAAAGGTGAACTTATCCTTTAAACTTTCTCCTGGAGGTAGAAGGCAAGGAACCAAGATAGGATTATGCCCAACTCCAAAGATTTTGTATAAAGATCTGCTTATAAATTATATTGCTGGTTCCCGAAAACTGCAGTTATAATGGATTTGAACATGGTACATTGACGACATTCATAAACTTACCTATATATAAATACCTGCCATTATGCTTTTTTCATTGTTTCTTATTTCAAATAAATAATTACATTTAATCAGTAATTACATACACATAGAACTGCTACTCATAAACTCCACCATTAGTGCAGATCCTTTATTACAACTGCCTAAATTTATTGCAGCTGCAAGCCACGATGTGCACCTACAGGCTTAACTAATGAGGTCGTAGAAAGGGCAGTGATAATGTCCAAACGCAGTCACCAATCTGCATTCATTAAGCAAGACTCTGCAATTTTCACCTTATTAGCTAAGCCAGATAGTCCACATTTACACCACTCACGAAAGCCTTTTATCTTTCTTAACTACTGCATTTTTAACAATAACTGTTTGTACAGCTTTTACTTTTGTAAAAAAAAACAAATGTGTTTTTAGTGTTTTCAAATTGAATTTGTACTTTTTGTGACGTCATTTTAAATCTGGTAGCTGTGAAACAAGTTTAATTTGCAAAAAAAAGCTATTTTTTTGTGTGTGAGCTGCAAATACAGCATCCTTATTTTCTGTGTATATTTTGATTTTGGGTTATTGATGGAACTGTAGTATTGAATGGATTTGAAGCACAAGCAAGGACTGCATATTTTGTATTATTGGAGGTCTTATGCTGGCCATGACTCATTTAAAATTTTCACTTTAAAGAATACTTGAAGGGAAACCTGTATGGAGAAATGTGTAGGCTGCCATTGCTGACCTCCTTTTGAAAATACGAGTTTCTTGGTTGGTTCTGACCAAGAACACGCATGCAGATTGGTATTGGTAGCCTCCATACTTCCTAAATATGGGTTTCTATTATAAGGACAGTAAACCTAAAAGGATTTTTTATCTATAATAAAAAAAAGAGTTGCAATATTAACATTTGATTCTCTAAAGGTGAACATTTTGGGAGATTATTAGAACTCACAATAGCTGTGTCAATCATGAGTGTGGGGGGTTTTTCCAACACACACTGAAGGGCTATTGTGTTCTCCTGACAGCAAAAGCCACTAGCAATAATTGCATGTCAAATTTGATATGCTGGTTGTACTCAAGTTGTAAAAAAATTGACGTGGGCACAATCAACCTGCCCATATATGATTTGAATCTGTGGCTGGCTTTAGTTTTAACCTATTGATGCCATTCCAAAAGTTCTATTCAATCATTTAAGTCTGTAGCTTTTACTAAAAAAATACCTGGTGAACCTGCCAGAAACCCATTGTAACCTCGTAATTTCCAGTACGTTCTAACTGTGCTGCACTAAAATCAGTATAATCAGACCTGTCCTGTTCTTTTTTATGAACTACAACCCCACCACCACTCAGGTTATGAATTTGAGGAGAGGGGTGGTGTTTTGCAGTCCAGATCAGGTGGGTGACAAGGCTGCTTTTCCATAGCTACGGTACATTAAATGAGCATCGTCACCCTAACACAGGAGGCATGTTACTGGCAGGATAACTTGGTGAAAAGAAAGGAAAAAAGTCTGAAAAGATACAACTGCATCTAAAGAAACTAGTGAGCTGCAATATATTAAATTTTGGTTTGTGGGTATGGATATGCTTTAAAGCCTATTTTTAGGCATTTTTTTTATAGAATGTCAAAGATTATTGGTACTAATAGTACTGATATTTAAATACTGTTGTCTTTTTGGGTTTACTGTTACTTTATAGTTATGAGCAGTGGTTATAATATACTTGAGTTTGTATAGCTTGTTTAGTGTTACAAACTCTGTATAAAAATGTAATAAAAAAGAAAGTGTGTGATAAATGACAAACTGGAATTACATTTCATAGCAAGCCACATAATAAGTCATTTTATACCACACTGCCCAAAAATGGTCTCATTTATCAATGTGTCTAAAACAAAACAAAAAAACAAAACCTCTATGATCTGCCATTTTACCCACTATAGCAGCCTCAGAAAGTGGTGTGTTCCAATGGTTATATTTGCACACTGGGCCTCAGGTTGACTTTGTATATGAATGTGAAAGAAATTGTAATATATAAGAAAGGTAATGGTGTTGTCTTATACCATGGTTACTCTGAATAATTTCATGTTTTTTTACTATGAAATAAACTTGTACAGTCTAAATATATTTTAAAGGTTTGGTGCAAAATTGCTTCCTATAAGTGAAGTTTTGACAAGACATTGTATAGATGGAAAATGAAAGATATTTAAATATAGAGTATGTATTATTGTATTACATTGTGTTGTTTTTTTTCTTTAACATATTCTGTTACAATAAAAAGATATTGCTTTCCCAAGGTAACATTTGAATGTTAATTATGCTATTGGACTTTTATTATTGGGGTTTACAGTTTTAAAAAGTGCCCCCTACGAATATCTGTTTCAAGAAAATCATAGAGTATATGCATTTCTATTTGTGGATAAGGTCTTAATATGATCAATCCAGTATAAAATGTCTCTTTATTTTCGACAACTTGCACTAGTGGTAAATAATGTATTGCTGGTTCTTCAATATTAATGCTTTGAAGTTTCAAAGTGAAGCACGTTTAAAGCAAGAAAAACATGGAGGTTACCATTGCTTCTGAAGGTGCTAGCAGCTTGGTTTTGCATCAATACTGTGTGTAACCCCTAACGGTGGTTATAAATCCTACAAACAATAAAATAAAGCTTTAGCCGAAATTGGGCTTTAAACTTGAGATCAAAGGGAAGTCATACCCTTAAACATCTGTATCCTCTGAATGAAAATTTTGTGAAATTTTCCTTTTTTGTCCTACTTAGCGAAGTCAAAGAATGTGGTCCACATTACATATTACATAAATATATAACTCCCTAATATCATCAGGTCCTTAGTAAGATCTCTCTATGCTTTCTATAGTCTTGAGGTTGCTGCTATTCTGGTAGGTTTGCTGCTGCTTTGCATTTCCTGGTGCCTTTTGTTGTGTTTGATAGAACCATGTGAAAATTAACTAAATCACAATTGATGAAATATTGGCAGGCCTTGGATAGACAGCTAAGGTAATTGAATCATTGGTGTCAGGGCTCATAAAGAAATTTAGAAAATGGGTCTGTATGCTCAGACTCAACAAAAAAGTACCCAATGAGCATCAGTGGAGCCCATGTGATAATTCTTTGAGAGCTTTGTCTGCATTGAGCCTTATGCTTAGGATTTTGTGAATACAGATCAGCATTAACAGAGCATACTACTTGAATGGTATGGCTCCATGCTACAGTGGGGTAAGGAAATACAGATACATGCTATTCATAAAAGTAGTCTTTCCAAGCAAAGGTTATACCTTGAAAGTGTTATGATACTCCATTGATATGACATTAAATGCAATCATGTGCACTTCCATATAGTGTGCTTCTTGGTGGGCCATGTAATTTTGGTTCCGTAAAGTCAGGTTGAGGTGCTTCTTCAAATTGGGTTTTCTACCTCTGATAGGCAATTAGCATACAACTCAACAGAGCATCTAATTATGGACAAAGAGATTGCCCAACACCTTGGTAATAGGGGATATCTTAGAGGCAATTTTAAAACTTGCAGAAAATATTATTCAGGACAGATTATTCCAATTATCAGTACGCCATAGTGCTAAATAACTGTTGAAATTATATAATGCTTTATTTAAAAGATTTTTATTTTTGAAACAAAGACAGGCTTGTTTTAAGAATTGTATAGTCTATAACAATCTTCAAGAAGCCAACTCATAACTTAAATAATAGATGCTCTATTTTTCTATGGAAGAGTTATTAGTAGCACGCTGAGAACTCATGGGGAAATAATTTAGCTGTATTTGTATATACTGATATTGACCGCGTAGGATGTACTTTCCACACGCATGAACTTGGAAATAAGTTAAAAGAGGTCAACCATTGTATAAGACAGACAACACCATCAACACTGATGATTTAAATTACAAAGATTTGTATGTTTATTTTATGGATTTGTTTGAAGTTTATTAGCATCGGTCATTCCTTTTGTTTATTTGTAATGTATAATAAACTTGTAAAAAATGTTTATGTATTGTGTTTATTATTAGTAGCAATTGCACTGTTTTTTTCTAGACTGAGTTTCTCATTAGATCAGGACATTGTGCCCACAAGGGGCACTGATTTGCAGAAGTTAATTATTAAAGAGGTCCTTTGGACCCCTTAACAGATCACTTCCTTTTTGGGTGATTCTCCTCCAACCCCCACCAACACTTCTGGAGTGCAAGTGAACCAAGGAGTGAAGAATAGGCGTTTGTCTAATAAACAAGTTGTCATGGTCAGGGTAAGGCTCAGAGACCAGTAGCTATAGCAGTAGAGAGGCTCCCACTGACCAGCAGGATAAGTGCACAAGCAGGTCACCCTGGAGGATGACATGGACTTGAGATGCAGGGTCTAAGCACTAACCGGTATTCCCCAGCGCTCCTAATGGTGGAGATGAGTTTTGCTACGTGTTAGTACCAGGTCACGGTCTTCAGTATAGCCCCACCAGGAAATGAGCATGCTAGGGTTCAGTAGCAGATATAGCAGGTAGGGATCAAGCAGAAGCACAGTCAGTAAACAAGCCAAAGGTTGGTAACAAGTGCAGGTTGGGCTCATCTGGAAGTGTAGTCGAGGAACAAGCCAAGGGTCAATAACGAATGGTTGCAGGTTGGGATAAAGTGGAAGCATAGTCAAAGAAGAAGCCAAAGGTGAATAAAAATGGTTGCAGATAGGGATCAAGTGGAAGCACAATCAGTAAACAAGCCAAAGGTTGGTAACAAGTGGTTGCAGATTGGGATCAAGCGGAAGTGTAGTCTATCAACAAGCCAAAGGTCAATAACGAATGGTTGCAGGTTGGGATCAAGCAGAAGCATAGTCAAGGAGCAAGAGATAGGTCTGTAATGAGTAGTATTGGAGATAAAGACAGCTGCAGGTACAGAAAGGAACAAGATATCAGCTGGAGAGAGCACAATGATCTGACAAACTGGAAGTGCAGAGACATGGCTTAAATGAGGACATTAATGGGAGGAGCAAAGAGTTCAAGGTTCACCAAAAACAAGAGTCAAGGCAAGATTGTCCAAAAAGCTCAGAAAGGGAACAGTCTAGGATCTCAGGTGGCACAGCGAGAAGGGCTACAACCAGACACCATGGAGGTCAGACCCTGACACGGGTACACCAATGACACGGGTACACCAATTCGTATAACACAATTTCCTTTGGATTCTAAAAGGGTATTGGCACTAGTTCACTTCAATTCCAGTAGATTTTGAAATAATTTGCCCAGTAAAACAGAATGCAAGGCTGACTTTGGTGGATCTCTAAAGAAGTGAATCTTTATAGATTTATTTTTAAAGTATGCATTACTGTTTATTTAAAGCTCATCTCCAGTCAAAACTTGTTCTAGTTTTGGAAAGAGTAGAAAATGAGCAACCCAAATCATTTTTATTGCTGTTTTTTTAGTCATCGGGGGTGATTTGTTGTTAGAAATTCTGTATATAACCCTACAGAACAGACAGTGCACAGTCCACATATGCTTTTCTACTTGCTTGCTTCACTGCAAACAGGACACTTTATTCAGAGAAAACATAGAGTTTATCATAGATGTACCAGCAAACGTATAAACACTGCCATTTACTGGTTAAAGAATATATCTTTACTGAATACTGATGTAGTTGCTGCACAAAATACATGAACACTGTATTCCAACAATTTTCCTCCACTGGGCCTGTGGCACTTGGGGCACAGATGGTAATAGAAAAAAATATGGTTTGGGTCAAGATGGGTTTTAATATATTACAGCAGTGGTTCTCAACCTGTGGGTCGCGACCCCTTTGGGGGTCGAACGACCCTTTCACAGGGGTCGCCTAAGACCATCGGAAAACACATATTTCTGATGTGTAAAGAGCAGCTACTGTGTTGAAAGCAGCTACTCTGTTAAAAGCATCTACTGTGCTGAAAGCAGCTACTGTGCTGAAAGCAGCAGTATTGGAGGTAAAACGACACTTCATGAATTATAATTACTGGGTAAATAATTTTATGGTTGGGGGTCACCACAACATGAGGAACTGTATTAAAGGGTCGCGGCATTAGGAAGCTTGAGAACCACTGTATTGAAGGATATCTCCACTTTTAACCCAGCATTCTCGAATACCCTCTTACTATTTCCAATATCATATTATAATCATTTGCAAAGTTATTATGTTTACCACTCAGGCCATGTCTCTGCCTTCCAGCATTTTATGAACATTAATCTGATGTTTTTTTTGGAAGCAGCAGAAACTCTAAGGCTTGATGTACACAAGCAGCTCCTAAACTCGAGTTTAGGAGCTTTTAACATTTTTTTGCCAAAGCTCCTAAACTCAACTCCATGAAAGCCTATGTGTCCATATACACATAGGCTTTTAGTAGAGTTTAGGAGCTGCCATGTTTAGGTGAGGTTAAACCTCCTTCTCCTGAACGTAGAAGAATCACGTTCAGGATAGGAACGTTTTGACTGTGGGAAAACGCGGCAAAACCATGGGAAAACCACAGCAAACCGTGGCAACCGTGGTACCGCGTTTTTGCAATGGTTTGCGTTTTCCCACGTCCGACAGTCAGGGTAGGCTCGTGTACATGAAGCCTAAGATGACTTTGTTTGGGGAGGAAGATCAATTGGGCAAGTTTGAAGGCTTTATCCAAGCACTGCTGGATACTTGTAATAAAGAACAAAAACAAAGCGCACCAACCTTGCGCAAGGGTGAATTTATTAAATTGAGATGTATATTCACAAAAGTAGCATTATTAAAAACATATAAAATTCAATATCAGCGCACTAGGCTAGCAGACACTTGCGGGGAGACTCTCAGGATGAAGTTGACACGTTTCGAAGGATGATCCCTTCTTCCTCAGAGCTCTGCCGGATACTTGTCTGCTCTATACACCCCCTGTCCCCCTCATCTCTTTCCATATATAAGCTGAGCATAAATGTATAAGAAGTCTTTATCCAATAGACATATCTAACAGCAGTTGGACCATACAGTCACTCTATCATGGCTATGGCATGAACAAATATTCAAAACTTCCACAATGCACTGCTGCATTAAATGTTTGGCATGTACTCAAAAAGCACACATGAAACAAATCTTGGCATACTAGAGAAGGGATCAAACAAATGTGGTCACATGTTCAATGAAAAACTTTCCTACTGGAAAAAAAAAATGTTCTTCTACAGTAAATGGAGGACACTGAGAAGTCTATGTAGAATGGAGAAAAAAGGAATAGATTACATGTTTGTTATGTGAGCATTCCTAAGAACCTGTCTATTAAGGGGACAAAATGAGTCCTTTGCTTACACGGCCATTTGCGAAAAGGAACTGTATACTTAAATTGAATCTGAAGACCAGGAGAAAGCTTTAAAGTGAATCAATCAATGATCTAATCATTGTGTGCTGCTATGAATATAATAATAAAAAAATTTAAATAAAAATACAAGCAATGTACTGTGCTTAAAACACCAAAAATCTCATACTACATATATATAGTACTAAATTTGTGCACAAGGATTGCATGTGTATACCCATAAACTAAATGTAATACTACCCCCTTAGGGATTGCTGATGAATTGGGTCCCCCTATAGTACCTGTACAGCCTGCCATTCAGCATTTTCCACGCAAACTTGCATCAGTAAGAAAATCAGTCCTCAAGCTTTGGTTTTGTTACTTATTGAGGTGATTAGAACTAGAAGGGGTGGTAAGGGGGTATAGGATGCCCAAGGGATACAATAACTGAGGACAATCTTCCTGGACCTATTCACAAGCTCCTCCTCTGTGACACAGTCACTGTTGGAGTTCTAGCCAGCATCTAATAGTTATACCACCCCAGATCCTATATTAACTTCTCTTCACCCAGCAATCTGGAGATTTTCTCCCTGAGCAGGGGATCTGGCTCCTGTTCCTTTAAATGAGGTGAATAGTCACTAGTAGGGGACTAATCTGGTTTCCCATCAGATAGCTCCTTCCCCTATCCACCCAAGGGGTGCAGGTGTACTCACTAAGATCCTCTCCTGTACCGTATGTGGGTTGGAGGCTGCTACTAGGTTCATCAGCTGGGCTGCTCCTTCCCTACCATACAAGTAGTCTTCGTTCAGGGGGCCAGTGAGCTCCAAGTTTTCCTCCTTTCCAGTTTCAGGCTTGCAGGCAGGCCCCATCCCACTAGGCCTCCTGGCAGACTTTCTCTAGCCTTACATTTTCCTCTTTCCTTCACACTCCTGCTACTGAGCAGGCTTTTACAGTTTTAAGGGAGTCCCAGCCCCTTGCCAAGCCTTCTGTTGGGGATTGGCTGAGGTCATCCAGCCACTCTTCAGATCCACACACTGCCTCCAAGGCCCTCCTCCAAAAGCCTCAGAGCAGAGGGAAACTCCAGAGTGGCTGGCCTGCAGAGTCTCTCAGCCCTGATCACAATTTGACCCCTCTGGCTATTACACCTGAGCTGCTAACCAGCTTCTGTCTAACCATTAGGATCTAGCTCCCTCTAGCTGAACAAGGAGGATGCTACATAAAAAATGTCAAAACATTAAAATAAAAATGAAATAAATGTGGACCAGCAGCAGTGGACTCTCATACCCAGTTATCAAGCCTATAGTGAATCACAAATTAGTGCTGCACTGAGAACATCAACTATGTGACAAACTACATTAAATGATAGTACACTATAATAATATAAAATATACTTAACCCCATAAACTGTTTAACAAAATATATTGTACCAAAATCCCACTATAATGGTATTACATTATACCAAACCACATGTGCATATATTACACAGCATATATAACAATCAATCTTAATTATGTATGTAAGTAAATGTTCATATAGTGACATAAACATCAGCCTTCCAGGATAACTCTATAGCCAGAATTTCCACCTCTGTGCTCCGCATGCACATATATTTTGGTGCACCACCACTACCAGATGTACTCTCACCTTAGTGATATGACCTCCCTGTAAGCGCTTTGTGTCCCCACAATGGAACCGGACTCTCCTTTCCACCCAGGACCACAGCTTCAACCTCAGTTCACCTCTTCCACCAAACTCCATTGCATGTAAAAAAGACTATAAATAGTGCCTTATCCCTAAAGGAAATATATGTGCATGCGGAGCACGGAGGTGGAAATTCTGGCTATACAACTATCCTGGAGTGTTTCACTAAAAGCTTTAAAGTGGTTCTAATGCCTTAAGGTTTTTTTTTTACCTTAACACATTCTATGCATTAAGGTAAAAAACCTTCTGTTACAGAGGATCCCTTTCAGCCCCCCCCCCTTCCTTATACTTACCTGAGCCTGACCTCGATCCAGCGATGTGCATGAAAGCAGTGGCTCTCCTGGCTCTATCCCTCCTCAATGGTCAGATTGATAGCAGTGGGAGTCATTTGTTCCCGCTCCTGTCAATCAAATCTGATGATGAGGGCAGCAGTATATTTACAGTGAGCCAAACAAGGGTTTGCCTGCGGTGGCAATTTTCACCCCTCAGAAGAAAAGGCAGAAGGGACAGGAACATGGTGAGGAGGCGTGCTGGAGGGTTCATGGATGACCAGCTACAGGTTAATTCTTTAGATCAGGCCTGGAGCGGCTGGGTGGTGATGGGTGGCAGCGGTAGAGGGTGTTGGCTGTTGGGGGGGAAGGGGTGCAAAAAGAAGTCACTTGGAATACAGGAGGCCATAGTAGAATGACATTGGATGATAAAACTACAATTTTTCAAAACAATAAATATAATACATCAGAAACTTGAATGATCCAGTAGGTAGTTCTCAAGGATTTAGATACAGAGAAAAGTCATCAGGCCCTAATTGCGGGAAGGGAAGGGGGGTAACAAAAAGGCAATCAGAAAACACTGAATAGACACAGAGGGGGCTCAGTAGGGGGACCCCATCTAGTCACTATTTAAAGTTTGGTTATGTAACATCCAAAATTGAATCTGATGCGGAGGGGATCTCCCCTCGAAATGTGTCAGCCTTTTGGAAGGTCTTCTCGCACTCAGGATTCCTTAAGGAGACAAGTCAGTTTCATGCTTATTGTGGAGTTTGATGGGCCTTATTACTGGACTTGTTTGTTAGAATACACCTGCTATTTCAACATGAATAAAATCATCCCAAAGGTAATGCGCTACGCTGGTGTGCGCTCTATTTCTTGTTTTTGCAATTTTCCTTCTCAGTTTCCCCGACCCGCTTGGGAGCAGCAAAGCCAGTGCTATTATTGGATCAGCCGAAGATTGTAGCTTGATTGCTTGCTAGTCCACTTCTCTTGAGCACAGGGGATTGGTTTTTACTACAGATCCAGTTCTGCCTGCAACTCTAGCATTTATGCCAAGCTGTGCCCTCACACTGTCCGTCAATATCTTCAGGAGAGTTGGGTAGGTCGCACATGAAGAGTGCCTTCATCTACACAGCGGTCTCTACCAGGTCCTGGTGACACTGCCCTTGCTGTAATAGTCATGTGTCTCTATTCTCCACATTTGTCAGTGGCCAGGCAGGTGACTGAAGCTGGAAATGAGTGCTTAGTTGTTGACTTTTGTCAAAAGGTCAAAAAGTGCTTATCAGGAACAGCACTAATTGGTTTGCTTATAAGGCAGGTTTTGAAGAAAGAAGGGAGGATATTTCAAGCAGATGATGGAGTCTACCTTAAAGGTCCCACAATATAATCAAACTTAGGAAATTGAAAGGTCTGGTGACTTTAAAGTAGACCTCCACCCAGAGGCGTCCCTATGGTTGGTGTCACCCGGTGTGGTAACACTTGGTGACACCCCCTCCGATGATCCCCGCAGAATGGATTGGATCTGCGGATTTAGCATAATGGATGGGACTCCGATCCATTATGCTCAAACCGCAGATCCGATCCATCCTACAGGTATCGTTGGCTTTCTTTACAACTTACCTTTTCTTAGAGCGGGTCCTGAGTCACCCCGTATAGGTTGCATGCCGATGATTCCTGCGGGGATCGTCGGCATGCAACCTATACAGGGTGACATCGGACCTGCTCCAAGAAAAGTTAAGTTGTACAGAAAGCCGACGATCCCAGCAGGATGGATCCGATCCATCCTGTGGGGATCGTCGGCTTGCTGTACAACTTACCTTTTTGCGGAGCGGGTCCGGTGTCACCCCGTGCAGTCGGTGTCACCCGGTGCGGGTCGCACTCCCCGCACTTGCCTCGGGACGCCACTGCCTCCACCGTACTCAGTCACTTTTCATAAAAATACTGATTTTACACAGGAGCTTACAATCTAAGGGCCCTGTCTCACATGCATACATACAAGGATGCATATACTAGCAGAGCCAGATTTACACCTTGGGGGTCCCAGGGCACTTCAGGTTCGGGGGGGCCTCTTATACACAGAGTTGGTTTACATTCTCAATGACAGTCAGACGTTTTTAAAATGCATGACACAACGTCATTCTGAGATCATACGTGCACATATACACATGCAGTCATAGTGCTCTATGTGTGGTTAGCTTGAGGTCCAGAGTAAAAACCTTTACAGATGATGATCCAGCAAAATATTACTTCCCAAGATACACTTAATAGAAGAAAGTATTTTTATTTTTACTATACATTTATTATATTATATATTATTTATTTTATATATATATATATACAGTCATGGCCGAAATTGTTGGCACCCTTGATATTTCTCCAGGAAATCATGTATTTCTCACGAAACGTATTGCATTAACACATGTTTTGCTATACACATGTTTATTCCCTTTGTGTGTATTGGGACAAAACAAAAAAAGGGAGGAAAGAAAGCAAATTCGACATAATGTCACACAAACCTCCAAAAATGGGCTGGACAAAAGTATTGGCACCCTTTCACAACTGCGGATAAATAAGAATGTTACAAGCATGTGATGCTCCTGTAAACTCACCTGGGGCAAGTAACAGGTGTGGGCAATATAGAAATCACACCTGAAAGCAGATAAAAAGGAGAGACGTTCACTTAACCTTTGCATTGTGTGTCTGTCTGTGCCACACTAAGCATGGACAACAGAAAGAGGAGACGAGAACTGTCTGAGGACCTGAGAACCAAAATTGTGGCAAAATATCAACAATCTCAAGGTTACAAGTCCATCTCCAGAGAACTAGATTTGCCTTTGTCCACAGTGCGCAACATTATCAAGAAGTTTGCAACCCATGGCACTGTAGCTAATCTCCCTGGTCGTGGACGGATGAGGAAAATTGATGAAAGATTGCAACGCAGAATAGTCCGGATGGTGGATAAGCAGCCCCAAACATGTTCCAAAGACATTCAAGCTGTCCTGCAGGCTCAGGGAGCATCAGTGTCAGCGCGAACTATCCGTCGACATTTAAATGAAATGAAACGCTATGGCAGGAGACCCAGGAGGACCCCACTGCTGACACAGAGACATAAAAAAGCAAGACTACAGTTTGCCAAAATGTACTTGAGTAAGCCATAAGCCTTCTGGGAAAACGTCTTGTGGACAGATGAGACCAAGATAGAGCTTTTCGGTAAAGCACATCATTCTACTGCAGCGGTTCTCAACCTGGGGGTCGCGACCCCTTTGGGGGTCGAACGACCATTTCCCAGGGGTCGCCTAAGACCATCGGAAAACACATATTACCGATGGTCTTAGGAACCGAGACACCGCTGCTGTCTCCGGCGATGTGTGGGCGGGATGACACGCTGCTCCTGTCACCTCCGGGATCGCTCAGCAGCTCCGCCTCCTCGCCGCTGATTGGCCACCGGAACTGTAGCTCAGGAGAGGCACACAGGCGGCCAATCACCGGCGAGGAGGTGGAGCTTGGAGAGGAGGAGCCGAGCGGCAGCGCGCGGAGATCGAAGAAGACCGAGGGAGCTGCCGGAGCGAGTGAAGAGGAGAGCGGCCAGAGAAGGAAGACAGCTGACAGGTAAGTGAGAGAGCGAGCCCAGGCTGGAGCAGGGGTCAGCAAGGTAAGTATCATTGGTGTCAGTGGGAGGAATAGTGCCCCATCATTGGTGTCACTAATACCAACGATGGGGCACTATTTCTCCCCCCACTGACACCAACGATGGGGCACTATTCCTCCCCCCACTGACACTAACGATGGGGCACTATTCCTCCCCCAACTGACACCAACGATGGGGCACTATTCCTCCCCCCACTGACACCAACGATGGGGCACTATTCCTCCCCCCACTGACACCAACGATGGGGCACTATTCCTCCCCCCACTGACACCAACGATGGGGCAGTATTCCTCCCCCCACTGACACCAACGATGGGGCACTATTCCTCCCCCCACTGACACCAACGATGGGGCACTATTCCTCCCCCCACTGACACCAACGATGGGGCAGTATTCCTCCCCCCACTGACACCAACGATGGGGCACTATTCCTCCCCCCACTGACACCAACGATGGGGCACTATTCCTCCCCCCACTGACACCAACGATGGGGCACTATTCCTCCCCCCACTGACACCAACGATGGGGCACTATTCCTCCCCCCACTGACACCAACGATGGGGCACTATTTCCCCCCCCCCTGACCCCAATGATGGGGCACTATTCTCCCCTCCACCACACTGACATCAATGATGGGGCACTATTCCTCCCACTGACACCAATGATGGGGCACTATTCCTCCCACTGACACCAATGATGTGGCACTATTCCTTCCACTGACACCAATGATGGGGCACTACTCCCCCCACTGACACCAATGATGGGGCACTATTCCTCCCACTGACACCAATGATGTGGCACTATTCCTCCCACTGACACCAGTGATGGAGCACTACTCCTCCCACTGACACCAGTGATGGGGCACTACTCCCCCCACTGACACCAGTGATGGGGCACTACTCCCCCCACTGACACCAATGATGGGGCACTACTCCCCCCACTGACACCAATGATGGGGCACTACTCCCCCCACTGACACCAGTGATGGGGCACTATTCCTCCCACTGACACCAATGATGTGGCACTATTCCTCCCACTGACACCAGTGATGGAGCACTACTCCTCCCACTGACACCAGTGATGGGGCACTACTCCCCCCACTGACACCAGTGATGGGGCACTACTCCCCCCACTGACACCAATGATGGGGCACTACTCCCCCCACTGACACCAATGATGGGGCACTACTCCCCCCACTGACACCAACGATGGGGCACTATTCCTCCCACTGACACCAACGATGGGGCACTATTCCTCCCACTGACACCAACGATGGGGCACTATTCCTCCCACTGACACCAACGATGGGGCACTATTCCTCCCACTGACACCAACGATGGGGCACTATTCCTCCCACTGACACCAACGATGGGGCACTATTCCTCCCACTGACACCAGTGATGGGGCACTATTCCTCCCACTGACACCAGTGATGGGGCACTACTCCCCCCACTGACACCAGTGATGGGGCACTATTCATCCCACTGACACCAGTGATGGGGCACTATTCATCCCACTGACACCAGTGATGGGGCACTATTCCTCCCACTGATACCAACGATGGGGCACTATGCATCCCACTGACATCAGTGATGGGGCACTATTCCTCCCACTGACACCAGTGATGGGGCACTATTCCTCCCACTGACACCAGTGATGGGGCACTATTCATCCCACTGACATCAGTGATGGGGCACTATTCCTCCCACTGACACCAGTGATGGGGCACTATTCATCCCACTGACATCAGTGATGGGGCACTATTCCTCCCACTGATACCAACGATGGGGCACTATTCCTCCCACTGATACCAACGATGGGGCACTATTCCTCCCACTGATACCAACGATGGGGCACTATTCCTCCCACTGACACCAATGATGGGGCACTATTCCTCCCACTGACATCAATGATGGGGCACTATTCCTCCCACTGATACCAATGATGGAGCTCTATTCCTCCCACTGATACCAACGATGGGGCACTATTCCTCCCACTGACACCAATGATGGGGCACTATTCATCCCACTGACATCAATGATGGGACACTATTCCTCCCACTGATACCAACAATGAGGCACTATTCCTTCCACTGACACCAATGACATGGCACTACTCCTCCCACTGCAAAATTACAGTTATGAAGTAGCAATGAAAATAATTTTATGGTTGGGGGTCACCACAACATGAGGAACTGTATTAAGGGGTCGCGGCATTAGAAAGGTTGAGAACCACTGTTCTACTGTTTACCGAAAACGGAATGAGGCCTACAAAGAACAAAACACAGTACCTACGGTAAAATATGGTGGAGGTTCAATGATGTTTTGGGGTTGTTTTGCTGCCTCTGGCACTGGGTGCCTTGACTGTGTGCAAGGCATCATGAAATCTGAGGATTACCAAAGGATTTTGGGTCGCACTGTAGGGCCCAGTGTCAGAAAGCTGGGTTTGCGTCCAAGATCCTGGGTCTTCCAGCAGGACAATGACCCCAAACATACGTCAAAAAGCACTCAGAAATGGATGGCAAAGAAGCGCTGGAGAGTTCTGAAGTGGCCAGCAATGAGCCCAGATCTAAATCCCATTGAACACCTGTGGAGAGATCTTAAAATTGCTGTTGGGAAAAGGTGTCCTTCCAATAAGAGAGACCTGGAGCTGTTTGCAAAGGAAGAGTGGTCCAAAATTCCGGGTGAGAGGTGTCAGAAGCTTATTGATGGTTATAGGAAGCGACTGATTTCAGTTATGTTTTCCAAAGGGTGTGCAACCAAATATTAAGTTAAGGGTGCCAATACTTTTGTCCAGCCCATTTTTGGGGTTTTGTGTGACATTATGTCATATTTGCTTTTCTGCCTCTGTTTTATATTTGTTCCAATACATACAAAGGGAATAAACATGTGTATAGCAAAACATGTGTTAATGCAATACCTTTTTTGTGTGAAATACTTGATTTTCAGGAAAAATATCAAGGGTGCCAACAATTTCGGCCATGACTGTATACAGTATATATATATATATATATTTTTATATTGTTATATATAATTTTTTTATATAGAGGGGGGTCCCTTCGGTCAGGCGGGCCTGGGGCAGTTGCCCCATTTGCCCCCTTATAAATCTGATGCTGCATATTAGGGTTAATTTTTGGAAAGATACCAACATGTCTTTGGACAGTGGAAAGAAACCCATGCAAGCATAAGGAGAACACACAAACTCCATGCAGACAGAGACATGTCCAGTGCAGGATTCAAACCACTATATGCGCATACGTACCGTGTTCACATTGTCAAAAATTACAATATGTTAAAGTACAATTGCATGTGTAATCTTGTACCTCTGCTGGGTCTGCTTGTAGTGACCATCCCAGGGGGATTGACAATTCATGGGGCCCCTGGGCAATAGGGGATCATGGGGCCCCTGTGTCCTTGTCCACACTCAAAGCACACCCAAAAAGCCTATACAAAAGGTACTAGGGTCATTTCATGGGGCCCCCTACTGACCCCGGGCCCTCGGACAGTGCCCGAGTGCTTGAATGGTCAGTCCGCCCCTGGACCATCCTGTATATGAAATATCTGTATGCAGCTACAGAATCTAAACTAGCTTTACCAGTATACTTCTCTTCTTCTGGAATGCCAATAATGCCATCTGCTGGCATGTATGTAATATTACACTCAGTGCGGGAGACGATTACTCCTATGGGGAATAAGCTGTATGACCAAGCCCCCCCCCCCCCCGGTGGCCGGGGCAAAAGATGTCAGGGGGTGTGGTTAAAGCCACATTCATCTACATACTAATGTGCTGGGTTGGTGAGCAGCACCTTTTCTTCTCTTTGATAATGCTCTTACACAGTGGTGTATCTATCCCTTGTGCTGCTGTAGGCCATGACCACCACCATTCACCACCAACACCCCCGCGACCACCATCCTCTGCCACTGACAGCCACCAACACCCCACCCCCCCGATCACCATGGTCACTCCCAGGCAGCACTCCCCCATCAAAGGAGGCTCCTTCCTCATCTGGCAGCTTGGCTCCTCTTCTCTACCGTCTCCAGCCTGTGTGTCCTGGCCTGCAGATCTGGCGGCCACTATCTGACAATCACCAGCCAGGAGGAGGAGCTTGCAAAGGGAGGGGTGGGCCACTTTAGGGTAGGGCACCCCCTCCATCCATCCTCCAGCAGCTTCTCGCGGTCATGGATCCATTCCCATTCATGTAGCGGAGATTTCTGCAAGCCTACTAATGGCTTCTGTGTTTCACTTCATGCGGCGCTGCCCCATGAAAAATGCCGCCCAAGGGAAATGCCTTGTTTGCCTTGTGGCAAATACGCTCTTGCTTTCACTCCTATGAATGGTACACTGATGCCAGCTCCCTTCACTACAACTGGCGGGGAGATCTCTGTCTCAGCTTAGAGCGGCACTGCAAGTTTTATTTGGATCAATGGTTTTCCATGTATTTACAAAGCTGCTGAGTTTCATCCCTCCCTGTTTGCCCAAAAAAATTTCAAGGCTTTGCAGCGCACCCCCTGAAGAAGCTGCTGGTGGTAGCTAATTCCTTCCTCAAGATTACCGCAGACACAGCTAGGCACACAGCATTTTCTCCATTTTTCTCCATTTTACTGCATTAGACAGAACAGTCCAGGGGTGTCTTTTTATGCTTTTATTGCATGATAAACCTGGATGGGGCCAAAGGGAGAATGGGATACCCCAGAATTTTCTATTTGACTTCTTTGACGACTCTTAACACAGATTTACACAAAAAGCTCCACACAGCTCTCTGCTGGTTGAAAGGTACCTAGGACCTCCCTTTAAAGAACTGAGAACTGCACACAGTCACTAACGCTCAGAACTTAGGTTGGTACTCACTATGTTACAGGATCATCAGCTGCCTCCTTCCAAATATCCACCGGGCACTCCTCAGTGATGGAGACACAGACTCACAATACCACAAAACAGATGGACACTCTTCCCCCAACTTCCACTGGACACTTTTCACTGAGCTCTCCAGTCCATAAAACCCCCAGACTTTGAAGCTAGACCCCGGGTTAAGTTCTAGTTGGGACCTTGATGACCTCCACATGACACTTCCAACAACCTGCCCTTAGGGGCAGAGACCCTATACAAGGGCCTCCTCCAGCAGGACTGGGTCCAGGATCCACACACTCTGCCCCAAGCTTCAGACTATTTATGGAACATGATTTATTATCCATGGAACATGATTAGGAATTCATAGAACATGATTACGCATACATGGAACATGATTTGGCATTCATGGAACATGGTTTGGCATTCATAGAACATGATTTGGCATCCATGGGACATGATTTGGCATTGCTAGAAGATTGGTCAAAGAAGAAAAAACTGCAGTTCAATGTTTCTAAATGTAAAATAACGCACCTAGGGAAAAAGAATCCCTTGAGAGAGTATAACATTGAGGGTACAGTGTTGGCCAGCACTACAGAGCAAAAGGATTTGGGGGCACTTATTTCAGATGATTGAAAAATGAGCAAACGGTGTGACCAGGCAGTAGGGAACAACAAAAAGGTTCCTGAGCCCAGGAACAGGGCATCCCATACAGAAAAAGGGAGGAGAAAAGGGAACAAACTGGGATGGGGATATGTACAAATAAATATTTGGAAAAAAAACATAAAATATAAATAATGTTCATATTTACATAAGCAATTTACATACATCCTGACTGTAGCTGTCTTTAGCTAACAGCAGGAAAATGATCAAAATAACGCCAAAAAACCTCCGTATATACAGAATACATTCAAATAGAGATGAAGCACCTCCTTCCACAAAGCCCTTCATCAGCGACAGTATGCCCTCTTGTTCTTGTGCAGGACATGACAGCCATCTGAAAACAACTGCAGAACAGTGGAAAGAAGCAAACACAATAAACCCATGTTCCTAACACTGGCTTACTAGCTACAAACCATAAGGCACTTCGCGTGTTTTTTCTTTTTTCCCCAGACAAAATCATCCTCCCATTGTTGTCTCCCAACCCTGAGTGTGGGGATCTGTGGATCCATTTCTTAATGTAGCACCCTCCTAGATAGCTAGGGGGGGGGAGCTATAGTTCTAATTGCTAGTCAGGAGGCTGAGTAGCAGTCTCTGTGTGATATCCAGGTGGGTTAAATTTAGGTCAGAGCTGAGAGGCTGTACAGACCAGCTCTCTGGGGTTTCCTCCTGCTCTAGAACTTTGGAGAAAGTTCTTGGAGGATCCTTGGCAATCCCCAACAGTAGGCTTGGCAAGGGGCCAGGATGGCCTTTAAAAGTAACTGAGCATGCTCAGCAGCAGGAGAGATGGAGGAGAGTTTGGGTGGAAGATGAGGAAGTGAGGCTGGGGAGTGAGAGCCTAGGAGGGGGCCCAAAGGGGAGAGGGGCTCATCACCAGGCAGGAATGTTCGAAGGAGGAAAGCTTGGGACTTCACCATTGCCCAAAGAGAGCACCACCTGTGTGGCAGGGAAAGGAGCAGCCCAGCTAGAAGGCCTGGTAGCAGCCACCAATGCACCAACAACACAGGAGGACTGAGTGAGTAGACCTGCACCCCCTGGGACAGATAGGGGAAGGAGCACTCTGGTGGGAAACCAGATTAGCAACTACCCAGGACTGTCTTCCCTTAGAGCGACAGGCACTGGATCCCCTGCTCAGGGATCCACCCAGATCTGCTGGATTTGGAGGCTAGCTCTCCAAGAAGAGGATTTTTGCTGTAAAAAACTTGTATATAGTTCCAGGAAGTTGTCCTCAGTTTCACAGTTCCATTGGGCATCCCGTCCACCCCTTTGGATATGTTGGCGCCAACAAGACAGCGGTGCGAGATTTTTCCTGCTCTGCTGTTAACCCCTTCTTCTCCAAGTGGGAGTATGTTGACTGGTTTGCAGACTTTAGAGGAACGGAATCCGGGCAGTAACACAGATGCAGTTTACTGACGAGTGCAGAACACTCAGCTCCATCCATAGTTGGGTGACTGTCTGTTTGTGGTAATAGTAGCAACGACAGCCCACAGACAAACACTGTTAAGCCGAAAGAGCTGTTAAGCAGAAAAAGCCAATAGGTCCAGCCATTTTGGGGCAACAGGACATTTGTAATACACTGGGTATCAGGCCATTCCAGTTGCTCCGGCAACGACAAGCAAGAATATGTGGCAAACACTCACTTTTGCAGGCATTAAAATGAGCAGTAGAACACAGGCCTCAGCCACTGGTAGGAGACAGAGTATTTGTAATCCAACAGGATACTGCAGCCCTCCATTGTTGCTACAGGTAACGATGAGCAAGGCATTACCATAGACACAAGCTTTACTGTTGCAAGCAGGCACATAACAAAGTCTCTTGTGGTAGCCACCATGGGAGCATCAAGAACAGTGGCACACTTTTCATGAACATTGGCAGATAGACCATGGTCTTTTTTCACCAGCCACCTGTAGAACAGCAGGGAGACTTCTAGATGAGCCCAACATGGTTGCCTCGAGCGACAGCACTTTAATATCCTCCAACAGTCACAATTCCAGCAGTAAAGTACTCTTCGCTTTTCCTGCCAAACTCTTTCAGCTGTAAACAACACTTTTCCTGGCATGTTAGTTGCCAGTTGCTAGGGGCAATGGCCATGCAGGTTACCATAGGAGATCCCAGACAAGTCCCCACATATAGCACTACCTCCTTAGGAGTCGCTAAGTTTTGGGTCCCCCTATAGCCCTGCAAAGCCAGGCAAAATACATTTTCTTCAGACCATGCACACTGGAGACAGTAAACAGTCCTTGAGCTTGTTAGTTTTTGTTTTATTAAGGGGTATTGAATAGGGTTGAGGGATGTATAAGATGTCCAAGGAAACTTGGGGGCTTAGCAACTAAGTACAAGTCCACAGACAAAGATTCTCTTCTTTGAGAGCTCTCTAGCCCTCCTGGTGTACCACCTCAGACGCCAGATGAATTTTTCTCTTCACCCAGCTGCCTGAGGCAATCCCTGAGCAAGGGGATCCAGAAACTACCAATTTAGCCAAGCAGCTCCAGATAATAAGCTAGTTGGGTGGGCCCGCTGACTGCCATCTCCCTTTATCTGGCCCAGGGGATGTAGGATTACTCATCCAGTTCCCTCCTGCAACTTGTGGGTTGGTGGCTGCCTTCAGGCCTTATGCTTGTCTGGCTCCTTCCCTGCTTCCCAGGCTGTCCTCTCTCAGGGGACAGTTGAGATCCTCCCCTTCAGCTTCTGCCTTCAGGTGGGCCCCTCCCTGAGCCTCCTCCCAGGCTCCAGCCTGCACTCCATCTTACACCCAACACTACTCCCTGCTGATCAGGCTCTCTCATATTTAAGGGCTGCCCTGGCCCCATGTCAAGCCTCCTGCATGGGGTTGGCCAAGATCCCCTAAGTATGCAGATTAGCCCCTCCTCACCCCCACCCACTGCCTTCTAGAAACTTCTCAAGTTCCTAGAGCAAGGGGAGGTATTGGGGAACATATCTGCAGAGCCTTCAGCCCTCACTTAAAAATGACCTGGCTGACTCACACCCAGACTGGCTCATCCCAGGCTACTATTCAGCCTTTGCCTAAAAACCTGACTAGCTCCCCCTAGCTAAACCGGAAGGGCGCTAGATGAAAAACACAAAACTTGCACTAAAAAAAAAACAGAAAATGGACAGACTAGATGGACCACTCAGTTTTGTTTCTGCCATCACTTTGTTCCTATGTTTATGGGCTCTCCAACCACCTACTGGACACAGGGATTGGCTGGATCACCACAAATATTTAAGCTGCCTCTCTCTATTCTTCCTCCCACTGTGATTCTAGAATCCTCTAGAATGTAGGGGTACTGCAGTCTGACGTGCCTGACTAGTTTCAGGCCTGGCTGTCTGCTCTGAGTCCTGGTCAGTGTAAGTAGTAGGTAGGGCAGTGTATAGAGGTCAGTAGTATGTAGGGCAGAGTACAGAGGTCAGTAGTATGTAGGGCAGAGTACAGAGGTTAGTAGGATGTAGGGCAGTGTACAGAGGTCATTAAGATGTAGGGCAGTGTACAGAGGTCATTAGGATGTAAGGCAGTGTACAGAGGTCAGTAGTAGGTAGGGCAGTGTACAGAGGTAGGTAGGTAGGATACAGGGCAGTGTACAGAGGTCAGTAGTATGTAGGGCAGTGTACAGAGGTCAGTAGGATGTAGGGCAGTGTACAGAGGTCAGTAGTATGTAGGGCAGTGTACAGAGGTCATTAAGATATAGGGCAGTGTACAGAGGTCAGTAGTATGTAGGGCAGTGTACAGAGGTCAGTAGGATGTAGGGAAATGTACAAAGATCAGTAGGATGTAGGGAAATGTACAGAGGTCAGTAGTATGTAGGGCAGAGTGCAGAGGTCAGTAGGATGTAGGAAAATGTACAAAGATCAGAAGGATGTAGGGCAGTGTACAGGGGTCAGTAGGATGTAGGGCAGTGTACAGAGGTCAGTAGGATGTAGGAAAATGTACAAAGATCAGTAGTATGTAGGGCAGTGTACAGGGGTCAGTAGTATGTAGGGCAGTGTACAGGGGTCAGTAGGATGTAGGGCAGTGTACAGGGGTCAGTAGGATGTAGGGCAGAGTACAGGAGTCAGTGGGATGTAGGGCAGTGTACAGGGGACAGTAGGATGTAGGGCAGAGTACAGGGGTCAGTGGGATGTAGGGCAGTGTACAGGGGTCAGTAGGATGTAGGGCAGAGTACAGGGGTCAGTGGGATGTAGGGCAGTGTACAGAGGTCAGTAGGATGTAGGGCAGTGTACAAAGGTCAGTAGGATGTAGGGCAGTGTACAGGGGTCAGTAGGATGTAGGGCAGTGTACAGAGGTCAGTAGGATGTAGGGCAGAGTACAGGGGTCAGTGGGATGTAGGCAGTGTACAGAGGTCAGTAGGATGTAGGGCAGTGTACAAAGGTCAGTAGGATGTAGGGCAGTGTACAGGGGTCAGTAGCATGTAGGGCAGTGTACAGGGGTCAGTGGGATGTTTAAATTTATTGAACTGTCTGCTCAGAGCATGTTTACCCCTCTCATCCCAGCATTGTGTATTGATCCCCAAGGGCCTTCCTCTCTTGTCCATGCCACATGATGTCACCCACAATTGCCTGGGATGGACTGGATAGGAGGGCCCGTGGGGATCAGTGTTCTACATTCAGGGGATGAGCTCAAGCATGTATAGAAAAGAGCCCAAACACTCTCAAGCTATTCTGCCTGAAAGATGTCAAAGCATAGAGCAAATCCTATGAGGAGGAGGCATTCTCCACCCCGCAGCCAAACATACAGTATATGTTATGATCCGCCAGGTGGTGCCTCAGGCTGCCAACTGACAGACCTACTCAGAGCGTGGGGTCTAAGCCCGGGCTGTGCTTTCACCAGAGCCCCTGATGGTGGGGATGGACTTGAAACAGTCCCGGGCCAGGTCACGACCTCCGAGCAGGCCCGCCAGTGGCTGAGGAGACCCTTGGGGACAGGTACCGGGAGAGCCAGATATGAAGAGGATGGCGGCCCCAGCAGGGTAGTAACGGATCGTGGGCCCGTGAGGGTAAGCGGGGTACAGAATCGGTAGGCGAGAGTAGTCGGGTCACACGCAGGGTCAGCAGGGAAGTCAATCCGTAGAATGGTCAGGGCAATCCGGGTCAAACGCAGGAGCAGGCAGAATAGTCAGGACAATCCGGGTCAAACGCAGGAGCAGGCAGAGTAGTCAGGACAATCCGGGTCAAACGCAGGAGCAGGCAGAATAGTCAGGGTCAATCAGGGTCACAAGATAGGTGCAGGAACTCAGGATCACAGGAAGACCTTGCGGCAATCTGTGACAGTGCAGGGCATCTTTAAATAGTGCGCCCTGCACTGTCATTGGCCGGCTAGGACGCGCCCCCGGCTGTCATTGGACGCCTGAGTCACGCCTGCGGCTCCTACTGCGCATGCGTGGCATCCTGTCAGCCGCGGCTCGCCGGGACCTAGTGCCTGTGTCCCGGCGCGATCTGCCGCCACTGCGCATGCGCGAGGGATGGAGCCGCGATCGCGGACCATGGAGCCGTGGTCCCTGACATTGCCCCCCCCCAATGGGCACCCTCCGGGAGCCCCACTGATCTCTCCACCGCGGGTGAGCACAAAAAAACTCCCGGATGAGCCTGGGCGCGTGGACGTTCTGGGCGGGTTCCCATGAGTTCTCCTCAGGGCCATACCCCTTCCACTTTATCAGGAACTGTGTCTGGCCCCCCCTCCTTCGGCAACTGAGGATAGTCTCCACTTCAAATTCCTCCTGGTCACCTATAGTGACTGCCTCGGGAGGTCTGGATTCACGGTCCGGGAAGGGATCCGGTCTGGATGGCTTCAGGAGAGATACATGGAAGACAGGATGTATCTTGAAGGTCTGCGGAAGCTCGAGCTCGTAGGCCACCTCGTTAACCACTCGCTTTACCGGAAAGGGGCCGATGAACTTGGGTCCCAGCTTCCTTGAAGGACATAGCATCTTCAAGTTGGTTGTTGCTAGCCAAACCTGATCCCCTGGTTGAAGCAGTAATTCTCCTCTTCTCTTTCTGTCGAATGCCCTCTTACTGTCCTCTTGGGCTTTAGCGATGGCTTCCTGAATTGTCTTGTTATTGACAGAAAAGAAGTTCAAGATGTCTTGAGATGCTGGTACCGGATTCTCAGGCATCAGATCAGGGAGGAATGTGGGATGATACCCATAATTGGAAAAGAACGGGGATTGACCCGTGGCTGAGTGACTCGAGTTGTTGTACGCGAATTCCGCGGAAGGCAGCAACGACAGCCAGTCGTCCTGAAGGTAGGATGTGTAGCACCGTAAGTACTGTTCCAGCGTCTGGTTTGTTCTCTCAGTTTGGCCGTTGGTCTGTGGATGGTAGGCGGATGAAAGCGACAGCTTGATTCCCAGCGATTTACATAAGGCGTTCCAGAACCTGGAGGTGAATTGGACCCCCCGATCTGATACTATATCTTCGGGAACACCATGAAGCCTAACCACTTCCTTGATGAAGATCCGTGCCGTTTCCGGTGCTGATGGGGTCTTCTCCAGGGGCACGAAATGTGCCATCTTTGAGAAGCGGTCGACGATCACCATTATTGCAGTGTAGCCCTGGGATGGTGGAAGTTCGACCACGAAATCCATGGCTATCATTTGCCAAGCCCGCTTGGGTATGGGTAATGGACGTAACAATCCCCATGCCCTGCTCCTGGAGGGCTTGTTCCTTTGACAGGTGGAACACGTTCGGACGTACTGCTCACAATCCTTGATCATGTCTGGCCACCAGAACGAGCGCCGTAGCAGATCCAGCGTCTTCGTTACCCCGAAGTGGCCCGCCATAGGATGGTCGTGGCAGTGCCCTAGGACCAGGGTTTGCACTTCTTCTGGGACCATGATCCGGTCTTCCTTCCAAATTAGCCCACCGTGGCTCTGGAGGGGTGATTCAGACGGAACTGGTAGTCCTACAGAAGCATCAAGAAGTCGGGAGCGAAGTTCCGTTTGTAGAGCGAGGAAACTCCCAGAAGGTAAGATGGTGTCAGGTAGCACAGCGTCGTCGGGGTCCTCAAACATGCGGGACAGAGCGTCTGGTTTAGTGTTCTTAGTACCGGGTCGGTACGTTATATGGAATGAGAATCGAGAGAAGAAAAGCGCCCATCTCGCTTGGCGAGGTCTCAGTCGTTTTGCCGTTCTCAAATATTCAAGGTTTTTGTGATCTGTGAATATTAGGATTGGGTGTGTGGCTCCTTCCAGTAAATACCTCCATTCTTCAAGAGCAGTTTTAATGGCCAGGAGCTCCCGATCTCCAATGTCGTAGTTGCGTTCCGCTGGAGTCAACTTCCTGGAGAAGAACGCCACAGGGTGCAGAAGTTCCTTGGTACCATTCCTTTGGGACAAAACCGCCCCTACAGCATTTTCGGAGGCGTCCACTTCCAACACATATGGGAGAGAAGCATCTGGATGGCAGAGAATGGGAGCAGAGGTGAACAATTCTTTGAGCTTTTCGAAGGCTGTCTGCGCTTCGGGAGTACACTTAAAGCGGACCCCTTGTTTCGTCAGTTGCGTGATCGGGGAGACCAGACCGGAGAAGTTCCTAATAAACTTCCTGTAAAAGTTGGAAAAACCGATGAAACGCTGTACCCCCTTTTTGTCGGCGGGTATTGGCCAATCTAAGATCGCCGTGACTTTCTGGGGATCCATCGCGACCCCCGCGGAAGAGAGAACCAGTCCCAAGAATGTGGTTTGGTGCTGTTCGAAACAGCACTTTTCTGCCTTTGCGTATAGCCCGTGTTGACGCAACCGTTCTAATACCCGTATCACGTGACCCCGATGAACCTCCAGTGAAGGGGAAAAAATTAAGATGTCATCCAAATAAACCACCACAAAAATATCAAGAAGGTCACGAAAAACATCATTGATAAAGTGCTGAAAGGTCGCCGGTGCATTACAGAGCCCGAACGGCATCACCAAGTACTCGTAGTGACCGAATCTCGTACGGAACGCCGTCTTCCACTCATCCCCCTCCCTGATACGGACAAGGCTATAGGCCCCCCGCAGGTCTAATTTAGTGAATATCGTTGCCGATCTCAATCTCTGGAGGAGCTCGGGGACTAGGGGTAAAGGATAACGATTCTTTACCGTTATTTTGTTCAGGTCACGGTAGTCTATGCAGGGCCGTAACGATTTGTCCTTCTTCTCTACGAAGAATAACCCGGCCCCGGCTGGGGATGTGGATGGACGAATAAATCCCTTCCGAAGGTTCTCATCAATGTATTCCCTCAGTACTCCTGATTCTGCTTCGGACAAGGGAAAGATACGGCCGAAAGAGATTTCAGATCCGGGTAGGAGGTCTATGGGGCAGTTGTAGGAACGGTGCGGAGGGAGAACGTCAGCTCCTCGCTTACTAAAGACGTCTAAGAAGTCATGGTAGGCCGGGGGAATAACCTGAGATAGATCGGTGTCACCATCCAAGCACAGGAGGAACCGGGGAACCACGGATCCTGTGACGTGGCAGTGACTTAAACAATAGGGTGAGCAAAATTGAACTGTTCCCTTTTCCCAGTCAATCTGGGGGTTATGGGCCCTCAGCCAAGGGAGGCCCAGAATGACTGGAAAAAGGGGGGATGCGATGGCATCCAAACGGAGGAACTCCTGGTGATGGTCTGCCATTGTGGTGAAAATGGGTGGTGTCTCCTGGTCCACCACCCCTGATTTTATACGAGACCCATCTGCCAAGAAGATGTTGAACCCCCTTTCTTTGGTCTGGAGAGGGATTTTTTGCCGGTGGACAAAAGTCAGATCGATGAAGCAACTACAGGCTCCTGAGTCAACGATTGCGGTCACCGACAATGTTCCTCCGGGGAGCTGTAAAGACACAGGAATGGCCAGGTAACTCGACTGATCATCCCTTCCTGCGGGTAGAGTAAAAGAAACGGGCGTGGACTTACTCATTTTAGCAGGACAGGAGTGCACCTGATGACCAGCTTCCCCGCAGTACAGACATAGGTTCTGTGATAGTCTCCTTTGACGTTCCTCGACCGATAAGTGAGAACGGGCCAATCCCAGCTGCATGGGTTCCGGGTTGTCCCCTGTTTCCGTGCTTCGCGGATGGTTCCCTGGGGTTGGAGCTGTATCTCTGGAAGGAATCCATGCCACCCTTTGACCCTGACTGCTCCTTTCCAGCCGACGTTCCCTTAGTCTACGGTTTGAATGGCCAACTCAATCAGTTTTTCCAGGGAGTCAGGTAGGCCTACTTGCGCTAGTTCGTCCTTGAGAGGCTCAGACAGCCCGATGCGGAACTGGTGACATAAGGCCGCATCGTTCCATCTGGTGTCGCCCATGCAACGCCTAAAATCGGACGCGTATTCTTCGGCTGTCCGGCGGCCCTGCCGCAGGGAGTATAGAGTCGCTTCAGCGGAAGCAGCTCGCTGAGGGTCGTCATACAAGACGGCCATGGCCCGAAAGAACTCGGTCACGGAGTCAAGATGGGGGTCGTGCTTCTCCATCAGACGGTGAGCCCAATCCTGGGGCTCATCCTGAAGGAGGGAGACTATAAACCCCACCTTGACGGTCTCAGTGGTGAACGTGCGGGGTTGTAAGTCAAAGTATAGGGTGCAGGCGTTCCGGAAGGCTCGGAAGCGGCTCCGATCACCACGGAATCGTTCCGGCAGAGGAACGCGGGGTTCAGGAGCTAGGGATGTGGCAACCGCTCCGGATACCGGGTTAGCAGGAGGTCCTGCAGGTGGAGGACTCTGAGCAGGGGGAGTCAGGGGGGCTATTGACTCCATGCGGTCCTCCAGTCGGGCGCAGCGACTGTGGAAGTTCTGAAAAGCCTGGGTCAAGGGGGCCAGGTGCTGACAAATATCCTCTAGGGACGCCGGTCCACTTCCTGGCTCTGTCATGGCCGCAAGGTACTGTTATGATCCGCCAGGTGGTGCCTCAGGCTGCCAACTGACAGACCTACTCAGAGCGTGGGGTCTAAGCCCGGGCTGTGCTTTCACCAGAGCCCCTGATGGTGGGGATGGACTTGAAACAGTCCCGGGCCAGGTCACGACCTCCGAGCAGGCCCGCCAGTGGCTGAGGAGACCCTTGGGGACAGGTACCGGGAGAGCCAGATATGAAGAGGATGGCGGCCCCAGCAGGGTAGTAACGGATCGTGGGCCCGTGAGGGTAAGCGGGGTACAGAATCGGTAGGCGAGAGTAGTCGGGTCACACGCAGGGTCAGCAGGGAAGTCAATCCGTAGAATGGTCAGGGCAATCCGGGTCAAACGCAGGAGCAGGCAGAATAGTCAGGACAATCCGGGTCAAACGCAGGAGCAGGCAGAGTAGTCAGGACAATCCGGGTCAAACGCAGGAGCAGGCAGAATAGTCAGGGTCAATCAGGGTCACAAGATAGGTGCAGGAACTCAGGATCACAGGAAGACCTTGCGGCAATCTGTGACAGTGCAGGGCATCTTTAAATAGTGCGCCCTGCACTGTCATTGGCCGGCTAGGACGCGCCCCCGGCTGTCATTGGACGCCTGAGGCGCGCCCGCGGCTCCTACTGCGCATGCGCGGCGTCCTGTCAGCCGCGGCTCGCCGGGACCTAGTGCCTGTGTCCCGGCGCGATCCGCCGCCACTGCGCATGCGCGAGGGACGGAGCCGCGATCGCGGACCATGGAGCCGTGGTCCCTGACAGTATACAAGGGACATACTGTGGCGGCAAGGAGTGGCTCCACTGCCTAGGATTGGTTATTGGCTTTGACAGCTTCCCAAAAGAAGAGTCCAGGTTTTACACGCCTGAGCTCATCACTTCCCTGCGCCACTCTGCAGAGATGCGATGGTATTCTACCCATCACCTGGGGTCGCAGACTAGGCGCAATAGTTTACTGTAGGGATGGGGGCTCCTTCCTTCTGTTGCACGGCTGACATGAGTAGTGACAGTGGCAATTATTTTGAAAATCCGGGTTTAGGATCTCCTAAGTTTGCACATCATGAACATCATATGATGTCCTCCCAGAATGCGCCCTCCCGTGTTCCCCCAGCGGCGTGCACCCGGCGATCTCCAGGATCGCTGTATCCTACGGACACAGCTGATCATGGGATGTGGTAAAAGGCCAATCACAGCAGCCTTTTACAACCTCATCAGCTGTGTCCAATGACACAGCAGATCACCGGGTTAATGCAGTTGCCGGTTATCAGCTGCACTTTCCTCACACTGTCACAGCATGAGGAAAGTACTGCCAATAACCAACAATTGTTAGAGAACAAATCAGCACTGATCATCAGGGCGCGTTTCGAGGCTGTACCTTAGAGCCCAATTCTTCATATACAGTTCTTTTTGGATTTCTCTGGTCCATTGAGGGCAGTAAAGCTTGCATTCCTTCTATACTCCAAGTGGAGATACAGACATTGTGGAGTCCACTGTCCAGTGCAGGAGTTTAGGCATTCAGTTGCTTTTTTTTTTTTTTTCTCCATATAGATTTTACCTTCCATAATTTATTAGTATTGCCCTACCTAATAACAAATTCCTGCAGGCAGACTAGGACCTGACATGGTCACCCTAGTGTTCTAGTGACAGCGTAGGTTTGCACTTAATCTTTGTCAAGCTGCCCCTGTTGCACAATTGATGACCCTGTATAAGCTGGTCAGGGTACATAGTGTTTACGGGGCTCAAAAATCCATTTTGTGTTGCTTTCTGTGTGTGGTTTGGGATAGAATTATTCTGTTTTGCAACCGGTGTATCATAACATTTTAGTAAACGTTTTGTATTATCCTGGCTTTATTTGACTAACGTATTTTCCAATACATTTATTGTATCAATCTACCCCGGAGTTGGTAATCTTGTTATAATTCGGTGTGGCAGAGTGGTAAAGGCTGCATAGTAAACAAGAGGAAAACCAGTTTTAGAGGACTCATCCAGACAACTGCTCCTCAGGGAGTGTGTTACACATGGAAGAGGCTGTTGCCTCTGATGCAGGACACCATGAAACTTTGCATGGTGAAGTAGAGTAATGAAGGACTGGCCCAGGGAGCGTTTTCAGTCAAGTCGGTTAAATTACAACAACTGGGAATTAGCAACATGCACTTTGCGTCTTGGGGGTTTTTTTTTTTACATTTTTCACGCACATGGTAAAATCAGCATTTTATGTTAGAAAATTACTCAGAACCTCCAAACTCAGAGGTCCTGTAGAATAAAGTGGTGGCAGTTTCAGTTATTTAATATCACACAATATTTGTACAGCTGTTTATAAAGCACAGGAAAAATGCAATAACATGAATTGCAGTGCACACAAACACAATATAATACCCAATTTTTTAAAATAAAAAAATAAATAAATATGGTGCAGACTATCAGTACAGTTTATGGATACTTTTGTTACATCTAACCATTACAAACTATTAACATGGTTCTGAATCACTTGATACAAACAGAACTATTGTTAACTTTACACATCATTTAAATATATACAATTCATATCAATTTGTGTTTTTTTGCAGGTATAGTACAGTGTTTTTTAACTCTTTGTATTTTACTGTACTGCCATATATGACCGTTAGGTGGCAATGTTACTCTATTTTATAAAAGGACATTTGTCTTGCTGTATATACTGTATATATTTTGCTGCCTTGCTGCCATGATGATGCTTTTCTTCATTATAATGAATCAATGACCTACAGCAAGTAGGAGAAAATTTTGACTTTTTATTGATCCATTTTTTCCAGTTTATTTTAGGTTCATTACTAAGTATTGAGGCCAGACATTGGTACAGAACTGCATTTTAATTAAAAAAGAAGTATGACTCTTTAAAAAAAAATCATACTTACCTAGGTGGATGCAGCATCGATCCAAACACTGCTGATCGCTCAGTTCTCCCCGCTGCTCTGAGCAGAAAGCCATGACTGTCAGTAATTCCTGTCTGCTCTGCCCCCCGCCTAGGGGCGGACTGACAATTTGGAAACTCGGGCACTGCCCGAAGGCCCGGGGTCAGTAGGGGGCCCCATGAGATGCCCCTGGTACCCTTTTTCATAGACTTTTTTGAGTTTGGGCAAGGACACATGGGCCCCATGATCCCCTATTGCCCGGGGGCCCCATGAGTTGTCAGTCTGCCCCTGCCCCCGCCCCGTTCCCCAGCACTCATTGGACTGCCGTACTGTGGAGGATCAAGAGCGGCTGGCTCAGGCTCTCAGTGGCTCGCTGAGAGGCTGAGCCAGGTGCCGGTCTAGGCTCTTGGGTGAATCCCGACCATATGGTCGCAATCCTTCCGCAGCCTGGACTGGCTCTGTGACGGGGTTACTGGAGTGCAGAATAAACTGCACTCCTGTGGTCCCCACATGAGAAGTACAGTACAGCCCAACCAGCTTTGGCTGTATTTCTCCTTTAATCAGTAGATGTTTGCTTTTACCTTACAAGGAAAGATTAAAAAAAAAATGCCAACTGCTGGTCAGGCATCTGGGTGGATCCCGACATTAAAGAGATTCCCCCTCTCTATTTGTCCTGTTTACTATTACCATCCAAAGTGAAAGTAAAAGAAACCGCACATTTTGAAATGTCCCCAGAAAAGTAATAGGGGGGAAACTTTCCAATGGGTACACTAGTTATGGGGATCTGGGAGGAATTAATTTAATTTGAGATTTTCTCAATTCCTGCTTTTGCTATTGAACAGAAATTAAAGTAAATCTCCCCAATTAAACGCAGATGGCAAAAAGTAAAGTGACAGGGGTTACAACCTTTACTTACTCTATCCGAAATGAAAAGAAAAAGTTTTGCTTTAGTTCTATTTTAGGTTTTATTGGCCAACTACTATATCTATGGTTCTCAACATTGCTCATTTCTTTGTGCTTTTTGAAAAAGAGCATGAACAGCACATCTTGAAACCCCAGTCTGCTTTGAAATCTTTGCCTGAGGGAGATTTTGCTGATGCAGTATAAAAAACTACCTTGTGTTTTGTTGCTGTGCTCAATCTTGCCATGATTTATGATCTGTGAAATGAAACTGTATTTCACAACCTCACCTTAGTAGCAGAGTTTGGCTGTTCCTCACCCAGTTTTAAGCCTCCTACACAGCTTTCTCTGGTAATGACTATGTTTTAACCTACATATGAAATTGATGATCATTAGCACCTGTCTGGTGTAACTGGTTAATCACACACCTGATGCTAATCCTACAAAATCCCTGACTTTGGGTATGTGCATGAACCGATGCAGTTTTAAAGGCAAAGAGTGGCCACACCAAGTATTGATTTGATTTAGATTTTCTTTCTGTTCGCTCACTTTGATTTTGTAAATTGATAAGAATAAAAAATGAAAATACATATTTTTTAAAGCATTCTTACTTTATAACATTTCTTCACACCTGCCTACAACTTTTGCACAGTACTGTATATAAACAGTATAATATATATTATACAGGATTTATATAGCGCCAACAGTTTGCTCAGCGCTTTACAATATAATCGGGGACAATACCGCAACAATACAGTTCAATACAAGAGGGAAAGTATGGTCCTGCTCCTTGGAGCTTACAATCTAGGAGGGAGGGTCTAGTGGTACAAAAGGTAGTAACTGTGGGGAATGGACTGGTTGAAAGAGTAGAAGATATATATATATATACAGTGCTCAGCATAAATGAGTACACCCCTTTTGAAAAGTAAGACTTTAATCAATATCTCAGTGAACATGAGAACAATTTCCAAAATTTTGACAAAGCTGTTTTATAGAACATTTGTTTAGCTCATTACTTGAAAGTAAGGTTAATAATATAACTTTGATTACAAAATCTTCAGTTTTACTCAAATTATTTGATGAAAACATTAATACACCCCAAAACAAAAACTACCGCATCTAGTATTTTGTATGACCTCCATGATTTGTAAGGACAGCACCAAGTCTTCTAGGCATGGAATGAACAAGTTGGTGACATATTGCAACATTGATCTTTTTCTATTCTTCAAGAATGACCTCTTTTTAGAGCCTGGATGCTGGTTGGAGAGCGATGCTCAACTGGTCTCTTCAGAATTCCCCATAGGTGTTCGATTAGGTTCAGATCAGGAGACATACTTGGCCACTGAATCACTTTCACCCTGTTCTTCAGAAATGCAACAATGGCCTTAGATGTGTGTTTTGGATATTTAATAAATTATTTTAATAATTAGACTCACATGTAGTTGAATTCTTGTCAATTAGGACTTTGTTGTCTAAAATTTAGCTTTGCTCCTAAGACTTTCATTGGGGTGCATTCATTTTAGCAACATGTTCTTGAATGAATTTGTTAGGAAAAATACTTTTTTTGTGTGTGCAAATTAACAAATTTTGTTTGCAATCAATGGCCCGCATTTGTGGGAGTATTTTGTTGTATCGTTTCCCATAGAAAATGCTGATTCTGAAAGGAAAATAAAACTTTTCTGACAAATCTGTTTGTGTGTACTCATTTATGCTGAGCACTTTATATTCTGTATATATATATATATATATATTTTTTATTTTTTTTATTTTTGCGGCTCAGTATTAGTGAATTTTTTTTTTTTTTCGCCGTCAGACTGAATCATAAACCCAGGCTGTACACAACCAACCACCAGTTCATGTTCCTTGCATCATACTAGTGAAAGAAGTATCAAAAAACACACAATTAAAATATTATACATTACATCCAAACCCCCCCCTTCCTTCCACCCATCCACATCCCACACCCTATCAGCCTCCTCCTTACCCAACCTCCTCCTTTCCAACGCTAACATATACCACAGCTTTGCACCACACCACCGCACACATTCCTCCTCCGTCAACACCACCTTCTTCCTGTACAGAATGCACCTCGCATCCCACACCACTTCTTTTACCACTGCCGAGACTAAATTTTTTTTTTTTTGTCGCTGTCAGACTGAATCATAAACCCGGGCTGTACACAACCAACCACCAGTTCATGTTCCTTGCATCATACTAGCGAAAGAAGTATCAAAAAACACACAATTAAAATATTATACATTACATCCAAACCCCCCCCCCCTTCCTTCCACCCATCCACGTCCCACAACCTATCAGCCTCCTCCTTCCCCAACCTCCTCCTTTCCACAGCAAGCATGTACCACATCTTAGCACCGCACCACCTCACACAATCCTCCTCCGTCAGCACCACCTTCTTCCTATACAAAATGCACCTCGCATCCCACAGCACTTCTTTTACCACTGCCGAGACTAAATACTAAAGTAAATGTATTTTTTTCCCATATGTAGCAGGAGCCCCTGAATTTGACCTGGTGTCATCCTCTTGCACTCCCCTTTACAGCAGAACTCAGTGAGTGGAGTGGAATGGAAAAGCAAAATGAGGAGCCAGTTAGGTTTAGTCCATTGATAGGAATATGCTGACAAGCAGATGATATCTGTGTGGTGCTTCTCTATTCAATGTCCTGTTACATTGTGGGAAGGAGACCTCTATGTGAAAGTTAAACCACAGCATAAACAAATCAGGTACCCTCCTTTGTCAGGTAGGACTGTATGGAAAGGCTGTGTAAATCTCAAGAATAGAGAAACCACCAAAATTGACTAGTTATGGACTCAACTGGTTGACTCCATAACTAGTCAATTTTTGGAAGTTTCTCAATAGTTTGGTGTCTAGGGACTCCTGGTATACATTTCTTTTGATCACATTTTTAGACACCATGAGGCTTCTTTTGGAGGTTTTGAAATCTCAAGAATAGATGGACAGACATACATATCCTTTGGCAGGTAAAACAACTCTCATATATGCATTTCATCTTAAGGAGCTGAGCAATGAGATGACTGGATGCATTTGTAGGAATGTAAGTAGTAAGTAGCTCATTGTTATGGAGGATTGAAATGATCCATTTCCAGCTTTGTCTGTGAAGTTTCACAGGATTCCTGGTGATAGTCTCCATGTTTAAACCTCCAGACATGTGTTTATGTAAATTCTCAACAAATTGTTTCATTTGTAATTTATGGATAGGATAGTGTTTAGACAAATGATGTGGTTTCCCATAAATTACACGTTTCTGACACAGCTACTGCTTATAAGACTAGATAGTAGAGGTAGGACGATTGTCTGCTGAAGCTCAATCTAAAGTTACACAGTAGTACTTTAAAAAACTGATTGTTACTGTCACACTTAACAGCACGGTAGCCTCGAACATTTTATAGGGGCAGCCGACATGCAAGTGATATTTTAGTTCTATATGGAACCCAGTGGGCTGAGTCAGACCCTAGTATCTTACACTGTATGTGTTAGCTCCTTCACCAGTGAGACCTCCCAGTTCTGTTTCAAGACTGTTTCCGTCCATCCTTGTGTATTCAAGCCTCTGGCTTCTTATATTGTATGTGTTGGTTACTCCACCAGTGAGACCTCCCTGTTCTATTCAAGACTGTTTCTGCCCTTCTTTGTGTGTTTAAGCCCCTGGGTTCTTATATATGTTGGTTACTCCACCAGTGGGACCTCTCCCTTTCTACTGGCATCTTCCCCAACTCTCTAAAACATGTGCTAGTCACCCCATACTTAAAAAGGCCTCAATGGACCCTGCCAATCTTAGCAATCTAATACTATGTCTTTATTCCCTTTTGCCTCCAAACTCCTTGAACTTCTAGTCTACAACTGACTGAGCTGCCACCTCATTGAGAATAATCTTCTCGATCCCCTTCAGTCTGGATTTCGCCCACAATACTCCACAGAAACTGCTCTTCTAAAACTCACAAACGACTTACTAACAGCTAAAACCAATGGTCACTATTCCGTAATCTTACTCTTGGACCTCTCTGCTGCCTTTGACACAGTTGACCACCCCCTCCTCCTCAAAAAATTCTGTTTACTTGGCCTCCGTGACTATACTCTCCATTGGTTCGAATCTTACCTATCTCACCGCACCTTCAGTGTCACTTACAACTCTACTTCCTCCTCTCCTACTCCTCTTAACATCAGGGTCCCACAAGGTTCTGTCCTTGGACCTCTCCTGTTTTTGATCTACACTTCTTCTTTGGGTCAGCTGATAGCTTCCCATAGTTTCCAATACCATTTGCATGACGATGGCACACAAATCTATCTCTCTACTCCTCAGCTCACCGCATCAGTTTCCTCCTGTATCACTGATTTACTAACAGACATATCAGACTGGATGTCACACCACTTCCTAAAACTCAATCTATCCAAAATGGAGCTCATAATATTTCCTCCCCCATGTGACTTTTTCCCTGATTTCTCGGTCAGGATCAATAGCACCACTATCAACCCATTTCCGCATGCCAGGGTGCTAGGGGTAACCCTGGATTCTGAACTATCCTTTCAGGCACACATCCAATCCCTGTCCAAATCATGCTGCCTCAACTTCTGCAACATCTCTAGAATACGCCCCTTTTTAATAAATGATACTACAAATCTCCTAATTCACCCCCTGGTTATCTCTTGCTTCGACTACTGCAACTCCCGCCTCATTGGCTTACCTTTACATAGGTTATCCCCCCTCCAGTCCATCATGAATGCTGCTGCCAGGCTCATCCACCTTACCAACCGTTCAGTGTCTGCTACCCCTCTCTGCCAATCCCTCCACTGGCTTCCACTCGCCTGATGAATAAAATTCAAAATACTAACAACAACTTACAAAGCCATCCACAACTCTGCACTCAGTTACATCCCCTACCTGGTCTCACACTATCAACCATACCACTGTCTTTGATCCTCCCAAGACCTTCTGCTCTCTAGTTCCCATGTCACCTCCTCCCATGCTCGCCTCCAGGACTTCTCCTGAGCTTCTCCCATCCTATGGAACTCCCTACCCCAATATGTCCGGTTATCTCCTAATCTATCCACCTTTAAACGATCCCTGAAAACCCTTCTATTTAAAGAAGCCTATCCTGCTTCTAACTAGTAAACAGCCTTTTATTTCCTCCATCAGCTCATCTCCCACAGCTATTACCTTTTGTATCACTCAACCCTTCCTCTTAGGTTGTAAGCTCTAACGAGCAGGGCCCTCTGTTTCCTCTTGTACCAAATTGTATTGTATCTGTAATGCCTACCTTCATTTTGTAAAGCGCTGCGCAAACTGTTGATGCTATATAGATTCTGTATAATAATATTATTAATAATAATGTTGGTTATGTCAGCAGTGAGACCACCTGGTTCTGCTTAAGACTGTTTCAACCCATCTTTGTGTGTTCCAGCCCCTGGTTTCTTATGTGTTGGTTACTCCACCAGTGAGACCTCCATTCTGCACAAGACTGTTTTTGCCCTTCTTTGTGTGTTCCAGCCCCTTGCTTCTTATGTGATGGTTACTCCACCAGTGAGACCTCCAACAGGGGTGTAGATATTGGAGATCAGCACAGTGATCTTACCAAGTTCCTTTGAGGTAGAAGAAATTACCAGGTGGTTCAACTTTCCATCATGTACTAATGAAATATCAATTGTGAATAGACTGACCCTTTAATGGGCCACTAGAACACAATCAAAAGTAATGACAGCTTTCATTATATGAATTTATTTATTTTACTCCATATTTAAATGCGGGCCAAGCTGTCCAGCTAAAGTTGCCATTACGGTGCAAACAACATAACACTGCCAGTTGTACTAATAAGGGTCAGCTTTTGTTGATACAAAGACTACTGTTTTAATGCTTATAAAAGAATGCAACACATGCAATTTTTTAAAATTTTACCCATTGTTCTGCTTCAAGTGAACTTGACAGCTTTTGAAAAGAGGCTGAATGAATCCTGTGATGCCTGGAAATACTTGTGATAAACTTCTAAAGAATGTCCTTGAAGCCTCTGGATTCCTGGTACAAGCTGTATGCAGGGCCTTAAAGTATAACTCCATGTCCCCTCTGGATGATCTATGTACAATGCAGGGACTTTAACACATTTTGTTGCAGAGATCTACTGGTTTCTGCTCCGAAGGAATAGTTCTTTGTTAGCTCACGTCTTGTGCAGAATTGACTCTGAATGGTAGTGACGGTTTCATTTTTGATCAGCTGATGAACTTACATGGCTCTAATGAAGAGAGTGGCTTGCATCCCTTTAGGAGCATCACATCAAAACTGAAATGTTTGTTGCAGAAGATGCCTACAATCTGATTTGTATCTTAGTGCAGACTTCTGGGAAACCTGTAAGCCAATCACACAAGCAGGAATGGTATTTCTGAGGGTGTTTTGTATACCGACTGTGTACAGAACACTTCCAGGTTGCCATATAGCATTTAATTTTGCAGAAATGTAAAGCAGCTGCATATTGATAGGGTAAGGTCATTTTTAATTACATTAAATTCTACACTCACTGACCACTTTATTAAGTACACCTTGCTAGTGCCAAGAAAATCTCCTCCACACCATTACAACACCACCACCAGCCTGAACCTTTGATACAAGGCAGGATGGATCCATACTTTCATGTTGTTTACGGCAAATTCTGACTCTACCATCTGAATGTTGCAGCAACCAGTCTGCCCATTCTCCACTGACCCTACTCACTGGATATTTTCTCTTTTTCAGACTATTTTCTGTAAACCCTAGATATGGTTATGCATGAAAATCCCAGTAGATCAGCAGTTTTTGTAATACTCAGACCAGCTTGCCTGGCACCAACAACCATGCTATGCTCAAAGTCACTTAAAGCCCCTTTTTTCCCCATTCTGATGCTTGGTTTGAACTTCAGCAAGTTGTCTTCACCATGTCTAGATGCCTAAATGCGTTGAGTTGCTGCCAAGGGCGGACTGACAACTCATAGGGCCCCTGGGCAATAGGGGGTCATGGGGCCCGTGTCCTTGCCCAAACTCAAAAAAGCCTATGAATAAGGTACCAGGGGCATCTCATGGTGCCCCTCACTGACCCCGGGCCCTCGGGCAATGCCCGAGTTTCCAAATGGTCAGTCCGTCCCTGGTTGCTGCCATGTGATTGGCTGATTAGCAATTTGTGTTACCAATCAATTGAACGGGTGTACCTAATACAGTGGCCAGTGAATGTACTATTGCTTTTGTTGCAATTGTGTATGCTATATTTGTTTTTTCATTCGCAATATTTTTTTTCCCACAAAAGTGGAGTTACCATTTATGTTATCTAGGTCAACACTAAGCCCCACCATACTACAATCCAATGCCAGAGCATCACTTAAGTAGTTTGTGTGCATTTGCACTTGTGACTATAGCAAGAGGTAGAATTAATAGCCAAGAGGATGTAAAATCCCACTCCTATATTTTAAAAAATCAATAAAACCATTTGGATAATAGGATTTATTTACCTGCAGCAAAATCAGTTTGTTGGAGTCCACTGAGGGACAAATAAGTCTTAAACCTTTGGGTTATACTGTGGCCTACAGGAGGACTGTACTCTGGCAAATAAACTGTGGGCCATCCAGGGATAACCCTCCTCCTATCAGTAAGCCTCAGTTTTCTACCAAAGCAGTACAGAAAGCATGGTCATATACATAGAGGGGTGGGACCTGTGCCCCTCAATGGATTCCTAGAAAAAGAATTTACAACGTGTACCACATCCTAATTTTCTTTCTCGTTCAATGTGGGATGAGACCCAGTACAGACTGCTTTGGTCCAAGGGCCAAACAACAAGCACCAACAGGCCACAGGTTCTGCAGAGATTATAGTCCCCTTTACAATGTTACATCACCTTTTCATTTTAATACCAAAAAACAGAATCCTATATTTGGTTTAAAAGAGAAACCAACAATCTGTTATAGTAAGATAATCGTTTATTTTTACACTCAAATGTATGAAGATGACAGATTAAAAAATGTATACAGAAAAAAAAAGAAAAAGTTTCATTTCAGAACATGTTAATACTTTCGGAGAGAAAAAAGAAGGAGGAGCTACAACAGTTACAAACACAGTGAGCAGTTACACGCGGTTTAGTGGTTAGAACAGTATTTGAATCATATATGGATTTGTAAAAGTGGAATCACATTGGGAAAAAATAAATGTACAAACATAAGCAGCAAAATACTCAATTGTTTAAAAGCCATCACAAAAGTACAAAAAACACTGTTGTAGAACGGAGGTATAATTGGTTTTAAAGGGTTAGTCCACCTAAAACTGATGTCTCCATTTTTAGCTCACTTACAGACTTCTTATACCTCTCAGGGACCCCAGTGGCAATGTCTCTGCTGGTGTTCTCAGCTTTGGCCACCATCAACAACCATCAAGTATTGGATTCTTCATTGACGTTTACTACGGAGACTAGAGCAAGACAGTGTAAGGTCGGAGTGAAGGTGGGTCCCACCACTACAGTCACTGAAAGATACAAGGAGCCAAGCTTTATGTTCACAGCATTCTCCATAACTCAAGAGGGAATGGTGTAAACCTTTAGGGAAATGACATTTAGGTGTTTTTATAATGCTGGTCATAGAGCAGGAGTCTCCAAGCTTTCTACTTTCCTTTAGACATTAGGGGGATGGACAATAGGCCAATAGGAGTAAAGAATGCCCAATTGCTGGTGTCAGTGGAAGGCATAGTACCCCATCATTGGTTTTAGTAGGAAGAATAGTGCCCCATCAATGGTGTCAGTGGGATGAAGAGCTTCCTATTGTTGGCATCAATGGGAGGAATTATGCCCCACTGTTGTGTCAGTGGGAGGAATAGCATCCCAAGGGCCGAATAAAGGCAAGCAAAGGGCCACATCCGGTCTCCAGGCCATAGTTTGGAGATCACTGTTATAGAGGGATGATGGTTCTGGTCGATGCAGTAAAAATTCGAGCCTCTTGCGTTAGTGTTATTGTGCGTAATAAAAGGGCATGTCCTCAATTTGTGAATCCCCCATGAGGTAGCATGAAAGCATCTCTTTTAGTAGATCTTTGGGTTTTCCTGAGAGTGGGAGCTGCAAATATAGTTTTATAGCAGTACAAACACAGTGGTTTTCTAGAACTGCATTTCTCAACAGCCTGGGGTGATGTCTGAGTCTATCAGGGTTGCATGCACTGCAACCTGTATTTTGTACAGCAATGTGCGTCTCCATGACACAGGCAAACCTGCCACCTCCTTGTGTCTCCTACTTGACCTGCTTCACCTTTGGCCCATGCTGCCGTATAACAGTAGGATTTTTATGTGAAAGGGGAGACTGAAGATTGTGATGTGAAAGGGGGGGCTGATGACTCCGGTGTGGGGTGCTTGTAATACGACATATGGATTCTGATGTGAAGGGGAACTTCTGACTGGGGTGCCTTGAGATTTATCATACTTTCATAGGGTGCCTTGACTGAAAAAAAGGTTGAGAAACTATTTTAGAAGAAATTGTGCAATTGCTCAGACTTCTATCAGCAAAGGATGAGGAAAAGGGGGTCATGCTGTTGTTACTACATGAAGTCAAGGCTGGATTCCCATTTTTCTTTCTGAATATCCCCTTTAAAGTCTAGGTCTATCAAATATAGATATTTTAGTCTTGTATGGAGGTCACTGGATTGAGTAACCTACTAGCTCCATCGTGACATCAGCAATTACATTTTTTCCTCAACTCCCCCTTGATAACTGTCACCATGAACGTTAGGCTATGGTAATTGGGTGTACTCTGTTGATACTCAATAGTGGAAGGCGGAGTCTGACTACTTTTACTACTACAGCTAAGTAACAGAAAGTACCAAGTGAAGGATCACTAAAGAATATGGTTGGTGATCCAGCCCAATGCCTTCAAATCCAAAAGAAGAAAAAATTGTACTGAGAGGACAAAGACTTCCAATGATGACCTCTCCTTCTGAATCCCAGTTGCCTTGGCCATGGCAGTCATTCTGATCCAGTGGGTTCAGTACTTTCTGGGGCTCTGGCCTGGAACTAGTATGCAGATCAAGAGAGAAATAACCAGCCAACTAGTATTAGGAGGAGGCCAGCAATGGCAGCTCCCATATTACTCTCAGCCTGGAATCTTTGAATTATAGACAAAACAAGATCAGAATGGCTAGTTCTGTGATCAAATGCCAAACTGGTAACACGTATAACTTTATAACCAGTGATTATCAAAAGCTCTAAATAAAGCACCTCTCCGCCATAACGGGGGGAAATTTCAATACTGCAGTCCCCAAAAGGTATACAAACATTGTGAATAAATCAGCTCACCACAGACTGAAATACGAGTTCTGGGTAGATCTACCCCTTTGCTCTGCGATATTGTGCGTTACCACAATGCATACTAATGTGCTGTATATGTGCCTAGCATGTGTATGTATGAATGTGAGTTAGGGACCTTAGATTGTACGTTCCTTAAGGATTAGGGACTGATGTAAATGTACAATATGAGGTGATATCAAAAGGTTTCGAGACTAGTTTTGTAAGACGCCAACAGGTGGCAACACAGGGATACACACAGAGTCACAGGGAGCACCGACCATCATAAGTCAGTGTGCCAAAAGACATTGTCCTGTGTATATCGGGAGATGTATAACTGGTGCTATTTTGACCACGTGCATTACCGTGCCTGCCATTTCATCCTGGACAGCAAGTTAGAACAAATGTAAAATTCTGCATGAAACCCGTACACCCATGTTTCGTAACCAGTAATGATCCTCAACACGAAGAACGGGTCTCAAATGGCACGCTGACGGAGTTTTTGGCAGACTACGACTCGGTGTTCCTTCTGCTCCTGGGTCAGCAGACTGGGGATCTGGCCACCCAAAACACCTCGAATGACTCATTGCAGCAACGCCATAAACTTGATGAATCATGTCAAACGTCTTCGAGGCATATTTGCCCAGTTTCATGTAGAATTTCACATTTGCTCTTTGTTCTAATTTGCTGGTCATGATAAAACAGCTGACATGGTAGTGCACATAGTACACAGGACAATGTCTTTTGGCACACTGACTTATCAAGGTTGGTACTCCATGTGACTGTGTGTGCAGTCTTGCGCTGCCATCTGTTGGCATGTTGCAAAGTTAGTCTTGAAATTTTTTTATACCACCTTGTATATATGTAAAGCTCTGCATGAATTGACAGCGCTATATACTGTAAGTAACTGTAATAAATAGGTAAATGTCATCAACTCTGAATGACCCCCCAATGCACATATAAATTATACACAACTGCACCTGGGCTACTGTGAACCACAACATATAGATGTGTATGCTCTGTGCACCACCTTGGTTATAATAGTGCAGGTGCATAATATTGTGAATTGAGGTTCTATTCAAGTCAATTGGCTGTCTTACTGCCACACATGAAAATGTGTGTGCTAATGCACCCTAAAGCTGGCCATACACAATTAGATCTTTTTCATTCAACCAAAAAAAAAAATCCAAGAGATGCCTCCCTACACGCTATAAAGTGTGGGTGCACAATCATCCAGCTGTTGTTACTGTATTCGACAGCTGGCACCCACGACAGTTGGAATACCCAAGCAGCGTCTGTATTGGATCGGATTCAGCTGCTGTTTGGTCAAAAATTTCCATCCTTCTTATATTTTTCAATTGAAGGATGTTGGGTGGGAGAGTGATGACAGGGCAATCCATGGAGCATATTTTTTGCTGCTTAATCACGGACTGGACAAGCTTAATATAATGTATGGCCAGCTTTAGGTCTGAAGGGGCCTTCAAGAAAAACTGTGAAGCCTGGTGAGAGATCCCAATTGAAGAGAGGTTTCAACCTTATTTGTCCCATGTTGACTGTATTTTCATATAGTCAACATGGACCGTAAAAGTTTGGTTTTGTACTGGCTGCATAAATGGGAAGGAGATGTTGATTCTGCCAGAGAGATCTCATGACTGGATTGTGTTAATGAAATGTAGTTTTAGAAGAGTTGTTTTTAACCTATTGTCTGTGTGCAGCCTGTGTGAAAAAAATCTTACAAGATGAGATAATCTGATTGGTTCTTATAAGCAATGTAGATCATTATTTCTGCAGATACAGTAATGCATGAGGCACAATGAGTTAATCGCTAAATGATCCTTTTTCAATGTGTTTGAGTCTGTAGAACATTTGCAACTCCCACATTTACAGGAATTGAGCTGTCATGCCATCTGTGAATGTAGGTAGGATGGCTGTGAATAAAGTCGCCAATTAAAGAAAAAAACATAGAAAACGCTTTAGTGTGGGTTTATTTTTGCCACTGGAACATAAAAGGAATTGGTCTCGGAAATGTAAAATATGGGACAATTCTAGCTCCTTGAAAGCAGTCACCACATGGTTCTGTCAAGTTCCTTTAGCTCTCATGAAAGCAAACCTCGACACAGGATGATTTATTTACTAATGCTGGAGAGTGCAAAATTAGGTTCACTTCTGCATAGAAACCAATAGGCTTCTCACTTCAGCTTGTTTAATTAAGCTTTGGCAATAAAACCTGGAAACTGATTGGGTTCCTTGCAGAAGTGAGCCTGATTTTGCACTCTCCAGCTTTAGTAAATAAAACCCCAGGTGGTCTTCAACTTCAGCTATGAGTAGAAATTCTGGTAAATCAATCGGCTTCTCATGATGCAATGCACGTGCATCAGTGGTGTGCATCGAAGGCGTGCGCACAACTTAAGGACGGCGCGCATGTTACACCCAGGTTTGGTGGGATTGAGGTGGAAGGGAAGTCTCTGAAAACATTGCAGTTTTCCAGAGAACTAAAAAGTGCTCTTGACATTCTATTCATTGACGTTATAGGTTCACTTTAATTGAAGAGTTACATTACTAAATATTTCTCCTGTTTGCATACTGTTACAAGTTGAGTACTTCCTTGAAGTAGACTCATGGCTTTCTGGCCCACCCAAACCTGGGTACACCTTGCATGTCATCCTCAAATGACCTCATCCTAACACCTGTGCCACACCTCAGAGACTCACGCATTGCATTGCTGGTTGCCAAATGGTTTGTAAGAGCATGACGGAGCAGGTTAAAAATTATTAACATTTACCTATTGTTCATGCATTAAGATGGGGGAAGCCATTTTCATACTTCCCTGTATCTTTAGACTGGAAACTGAAAATATTAATTTCTCCCTGATTTTTAGGCAATCATGACCGCAAAGATAAACCAGCGCCTTATTGTTTCAAACTTCACTATTATCTGTGATTAACAGTGAATGATCCCTAACAAAAGGTTCAAATCGGAACTAACCTGCCAAAACAAATAACGATACAATATTTTGTAGGCTACATAAAGCTACACTATTAGGAAGCAGTGAAATAATTGAGGGGCTAAACACGGTTTGTGAATGTATAAGTCCTGAAGAACCTGCCCAAAGGCATGTCCACAAAATAGGCCTGCTTCTCCTGGGAAACTAATATACAGTTCTCTCTGAAATAGTGGACAACCCAATATTCAGGATGACATCTTTGGAAATTTTTTTTTGTTTACAAGAAGCATACAAAGAACAAAATCTGGGATGATTCTCTTGAATGATGGCAGAGTTTTTTTCCCTGGCCCATATTTTATAAAAATGATCCTACTAGAAGCAAGGAGATACCACATACAATGGGTTTGTTGCCAGTGTGGATGCAGAGTTATGCCAATAGTACTTATTTAAGAAAGCTACTTCTGCAAATGACTCAACCCTTCAGCACAAATTTAATGTTTACAGTGTAAGTGCCATAAAATCTGCCAACAAAACAACAAATCAAGCCTATAACAAAACACAAAGACAAACAAGCTATGGCTACAGGAATATGAATTGAACAAGGCAACGTGTTTTCAGACAGTACAATTGTGCGAAAAAGAACAAAACATGTCAGGTGTTTATCTTAATATAAGACACTTGAAAGCCGTGTTAAGATCCTTAAAAAATGTAGGAATCTCAAATTGTTAGCAGGTTTAATGCTGATGAGTCAACACAACTGGTGGGAAAAGGTACAGTTCATTAATGAAAAGGATTCTTAACCGCACTTATTCGGGACCCAAGTTTTATCAGTGGTTTGCAACTTGATGCATTTTAAGAAATGACTAAAACGGAAAGGGTTCTTTGCAACTGCAGATCTCCTAGCTTTTCAGTTAAGTTGCCTCTTGAAACAGGTGGAAATCCACTGTTTTCTGGGTAACCCAAAATTCTGGTCACAATAACCCATGGCTGTCATTTCTCTAATACTTTACAGTAGTACCGGTGCCAGTGCTTCTGTTTATTGTGGTGGTGCTAAGTGAATCTCATGTTTAGGCTGTATGCACACAGGTGTTAAAATATTCCCATCTACTCTGGATCTTTCCAGCAAAAAAAAATTCTTGCTTTGGTGCATAATTATGGGTGCTTATGGCTGCATGACGTTCAGAAACATATACACGTAAATGCATTCTATTGGCCAGAATATTCACTTATTCCAGCCAGTAGAATTAATTTATAAGCCTTTATACAGGTAGGCATGCAAATTATGCCAGTAAGCTCCTTTCCAAATCCAGGTTTGGGGCATTTTTTACACACCTGAACACTGTTCTAAAATACAAACCCAAGCCCTACAATGTGAAAGGACACATTGACTGAAATACAGCTGTATTCAGAATAAAAGCTATATTTTGTATGTGCTTGTGCATGAGGCCTCACTGTACAAGGCCAGTCTTATGCCATTGTGCATGAGGACTTACTGTACAAGGCCAGTCTTATGCCATTGTGCATGAGGCCTTACTGTGCAAGGCCAGGCTTATGCCGTTATACACGAGACTTCACTGTACAAGGCCAGTCTTATGCCCTTATGCATGAGGCCTCACTGTACAAGGCCAGAATTATACCGTTGTGCACAATGGCTCACTGTACAAAGCCAGAATTATACCGTTGTGCACGAGGGCTCACTGTACAAAGCCAGTCTTATGCCCTTATGCACGAGGGTTTACTGTACAAAGCCAGTCTTATGCCCTTATGCACGAGGGTTTACTGTACAAAGCCAGTCTTATGCCCTTATGAACGAGGGCTCACTGTACAAAGCCAGTCTTATGCCCTTATGCACAAGGGCTCACTGTACAAGGCCAGTCTTATGCCCTTATGAACGAGGGTTCACTGTACAAAGCCAGGCTTTTGCCCTTATGAACGAGGGCTCACTGTACACAGCCAGTCTTATGGCCTTATGAACGAGGGCTCACTGTACACAGCCAGTCTTATGGCCTTATGCACGAGGGCTCACTGTACAAGGCCAGTCTTATGCCCTTATGAACGAGGGCTCACTGTACAAAGCCAGGCTTTTGCCCTTATGCACGAGGGCTCACTGTACAAAGCCAGGCTTTTGCCCTTATGCACGAGGGCTCACTGTACAAAGCCAGTCTTATGCCCTTATGCACGAGGGCTCACTGTACAAGGCCAGACTTATGCCCTTATGCACGAGGGCTCACTGTGCAAGGCCAGTCTTATGCCTTTGTACACAAGGCCTTACTGTACAAGGCCGGTCTTTTGTTGTGTATATTTACTTTCAGACAACTCATTTAGCATTGCAAGCTATTAAAGTAAAAGTTCAACCAAAGTGTACGCTTTTTAACCGAAAACCTCTTTTTTGGTGCCACCCCAATACTGGTTTCAGTTTATAACCAATGTCTTGACTTCCATTAGTATAGATAAAGCGAACATTGGACCGCAGTCCATGGAGAGTGTTTCTGTGTACAGTACTTGCTATATTTGCACTATTATCTTTGTTCCGTGTCTTATCCTTTAGGTAGCAGTCCAATCTATGCACCTTCTTCTCCTGAAGAAGCAAAAAAACACGAAACATGTTGAGCTTTATGTGAATGGACAGTGGCAATCTTAGGATGATCATACTGGACCACTAATTTGAATATCGTGAACTTTTTATATAGTGTGGGGCCACCACCATAAGTGCAGGATGCTGCTATGTTTTATTTTAATGTATTTTAATTGTGCATTAATAAAGATAGTATACTTTTTAAGATAATTTGGTGTGGTGCCTGAAAAAATGCATGGACTGTGATTCAATGTCCGCTTTGTCTATATTCATTGAATTGATTTAGGAACGGGGCACTTTGTGTCCGTTAGGGAAACAAGCTATTGTCTTTCAACTCAGCGTTGTCTCATTCCCATTAATAATTTGTTTCCATTAGTATAAGGTCTAAGCCCCAGACAACTAACGCCACCGCTCTGCCTTCTGCAATGGCCTCTGTCCATTAAGAACACTGCTATTGGATAGGGGGACATGGGCATGGCTAAGCTCCACAAACTGGAAAGATAAGCTTTATAAAGTGAAACCAGATCACGGGGCACGCAGAAGAGTCTTTTTTGGCTAGCATAGGGAACAGCAGGCACCATGCTTTAACTGCTCTTAGACAAAGCAATTACTTCTAAAATTTCAAAACAGTTGACATATTCACTTTAAAGAAAAGGGGAAATGAGGAATACAAAAGGTGCTAGCAGCACAATTTTGGACGAATTGCTAGCTTTACAGCTAACATGCAGATCCTACTGCTTCTGTGCATTGTGAGTCACATACAACTATGCTGTTTGGGAGTTCAGATGCTTTGCATGTACTCCTTTTCTATAGGAGTGCCTCACTAGGTATTGAAGCTGAAAGATCAGTATGAACGCCAATGAGTTCCACCTGGACTCTTGGATTTCCTAACTTTTAACAAATGAAGTGATGGTAGATATTTGTGACATACAAATATACATTACAGAATATGATTAGGCATCAGCGTACCAACTGTTAAATCAAGGAGAGGGTCTAAGTTTGTGGGTCCCAATTTATAGGGCAAGAACCTCTTGGTTGATGAGTTTGATAGCTAACGATGTACATGATACTTATTTACACAACACCAAAACATTAAGTACATTTTAAAAACAAGGTCTCCTAATGTCATTCTGTCTTAATCACTTGCAGAGCTTTCTAGATTTAATACTGGTTATAAGTAGCAGAGGTTCCTATATCAGTTTTCTGGCAATTGAGAAGGAACTAAACAATACTGTTAGTGTTAAAGAGAACCTTGTATTATGATCACATTAATAACTGAAATTAGTATGATATACAATTTGTGGACACCCGACCATCACTCCTATATGAGCAAATTGGACATCCACTACAAGAACCATGGGTGTTAATATGGAATTGCCCCCATCCCAGCTTCTTGTGTCTATAACAGGGTTTCCCAGCTAGGGTTCCTCTAGAGGTTGCTAGAGGTTCCTTGAGCAATCAGCAATTTTTGCCTCTCAGATAAGCTTCCACTGACACCACTGATCCTTTTTGCTATTTGTAAGAAGACAATTATTCCCAATGACCACAAGTGTAAGGAGCATGCTTCTCACTGACCTTCACACAAATGTATTCTAAGTTGTAGATATAGTAATTTTTAGCAGGGGTTCCCTGAGACCGGAAAGTTATTTCAATGGTTCTTCTGTTTAGAAAAAGGTTGAGAAAGGCTGGTCTAGAACAACATCCACTCTTCTGTGAAGGTTTTCCACAAGATTTTCACAAGAGTGTGTCTGTGGGAATTTGTGCCCATTTAGTCAAAGGATTATATTTGTGAGGTCGGGAACTGATGTAGGGTAAGAAGAAGACCTGCTTAACAATTCATCCCAAAAGGTGTTCAATAGGGTTGGGGTCAGGGCTCTGTGTAGGCCACTTGAGTTCCTAAACACCAAACTCATCAAATGAGGTCTATATGGAGGTGTCTTTGCGCACAGGGGCACAGCCATGCCGGAACAGAAATAGCCTTTCCCAAACTGTTCACACAGGGCTGGGAACACACAATTGTCTAAAATGACTTTGTGTGCACCAACAATAACAGTACCCTTCAATGGAAACACCTGAACAATCTAATAGTTTGGAGGAGTGCAGGGGTGTGGAAATTTTTTGAAAAAACTGCTTGTCCAGGGACTAAATCTGGGTCCAAATCTACTTGTCCAGATAAAAAAAAAGAATACATTTTAACAAAAACCGTATTTAAATCTGAGGTGCTGTTAGGAATGTCTGGGACTTTTAAAATCAAAAGGGGCTCTCACCCGGGGACTAGCAGGAAGGAGAGAGACCTTGCCGTGTAATGAGCACTGATTGGGTGCTTGTCAGGTAAGGGAGTTTCAGGCTTATCACTTATCCCTTTTGCTGCCAGAGCATTTTTTGCGTTTTTTAAAAACTCGTTTTAGACTTGAAGATTACACAAAACCCCCAAACATGGTATGTTTTCGGAATTTAAAGACTATAGAGAACAAAGTAGCGGTAGTTCCAATTTTTTAGGTCGCCCGATATTACCACAATGGTCTAGGAAACGCAAAATTTCAGTAAAAGTACACTTAAGTTAATTTTAGGACACAAAATGCAATAAATTACCCTATTTTTTGGTAAAATATAAAAGATGAGGTTGCACCGACCACCGATATCCAACATGTCAACCCTTAAATTTGAAATGCTGACAAATTTCAGTACCCTATATTTTCTATAGGCGACGTTTTTAAAGCCCACTATAGGTCATCAGTATAGTGTTACGGAAGAGGTCTTAGTAGGTGCTAGAATTATTACTGTCATTCTGGTGTGCATGGCGCGTGCTTTCTCTTTTGTACATGCGTATATGTGTGTGTGTGGGGGGGCTCAATTTTCTTTTTGAGGGAATGTTATGTGCTTGGGTGCAACTTTGATTTTTTTTTTTACTATTAAAAAAAATAGTTTTACTTAACTTTTTTTTTTCATCAGACAGGGTACAAAAAGTCCCATATGTGATGATTTTTTGGTGACAGTCTAAAAGACCTGCATGTCTCCTCTGTATGTAATGCAATGCACATTGCACCGCATTACATTCTTTCCCGGTCTCAATGGAGAGCCCTGCTGCTTGCCCACAGCAGGGCTAAAGGTTGAAAGAAGCTACCTGCCAAGACACTCGTAACTACTTGTCCTGAGCGTCGGACAATACAAATTCAACATCCCTGGGAGTGCCCACACTATTGGGCACATGATGGAGGGTTTGATGGTCAGATGTCCACAAAACCAGCCTGCTGCACTGTCTTGTCCATACATGGACAGAATCCTCACTACAGACAGCACATATTTATATACTGTACATGAAGATCTCTGCTGCAGTTTGGCTGGGGAGGGAAGAGACTACTAACATTAAATCAATTGACCAGCGGATCAGGAAGTCCGAGTGGTCCTATCACTTTGGCACTTGTATCAGTGTTGAATTACAGTCATGAGCATGAAGAGAGTCATGCTCTTTACACTAGAACATCATTTGAGTAATATTTTACGTATTCCACTTACTATATAAACATGAGCGATCAAGATTTTAGACAAGTTCGATTTGACACAAGTTCCAAAATAAAAAAAGATTTTGAAGGTTGTGATTTTAAATGGGTTTACATGTTTAAATAATAAATATCTTTTAGTATTTTAATTAAGCAAGCCATAATTTTTCGGGGGCATATAGGTCCATCTTGCTCCATCCTTGCAATCTACAATGAACATGTAAGTTGAGCACAGGTCCTGCATTTTTCTTAGAACATTTTGCAGTCAAGCTAAGACTGTTTTTATAAATAGTGAATACTTGTGAGCTATTATGAATGAGGCATTCAGTGGGTAATATATAATTGTCTACTGATAAAATGTGCTTGGTGCGCTGGCACTTACACAGACTCACTTGCTAGTGTATATACAATATTATAAATAAATTTATAGTGCCGCGCTCCTATTTACTTATATATATATAACTTAATCCTTGGGGTACATGAATTGATATCTGAAACAATACATAAATCACTGTGACTAGTGAAGAAAATAATCAATAATAAATAATGATAGATCAATTGTGAATCACTATGACTGGTAAATCAATTAAAAATAGATAAATTTAAATATGAATAGATCAACAACCTTCATTAATGTGACTGATATCAATCAATCAAAAAATCCTTAATTAAATGTGACTGTAAAAGGATGAAACTAAGATAAATAAAATCCTAAATATGTGCCACTCTGATCTGATGTGATCACTCCATCTATATTGTGCAAAAGCATACATAAATGTGCAAGTGCAAACAATAAAATTCATAAAATAAAGTAAAAAGTCTTTCAAATAAGTGGAATGTGCAGGTGAATTCCTTATTCCCTCTCGCCGGGTGCTTAGTGGTCTCCCTATGCGCTCACCTTAGTATTTGCCTAAATAAATTCAGGCAAATAAGCTTTTAATCCTTCCAGGATTGATGGGATGATACTCTTATGTAAGATGTTCCAGAAGATGGGTGTGGATCTATAAGGATCCTCCTGAGGAGAGTACAGGAGGATCCCTATAGATCCACACCCATCTTCTGGAACATCTTACATAAGAGTATCATCCCATCAATCCTGGAAGGATTAAAAGCTTATTTGCCTAAATTTATTTAGGCAAATACTAAGGTGAGCGCATAGGGAGACCACTAAGCACCCGGCGAGAGGGAATAAGGAATTCACCGGCACATTGCACTTATTTGAAAGACTTTTTACTTTATTTTATGAATTTTATTGTTTGCACTTGCACATTTATGTATGCTTTTGCACAATATAGATGGAGTGATCACATCAGATCAGAATGGCACAGATTTAGGATTTTATTTATCTTAGTTTCATCCTTTTACAGTCACATTTAATTAAGGATTTTTTGATTGATTGATATCAGTCACATTAATGAAGGTTGTTGATCTATTCATATTTAAATTTATCTATTTTTAATTGATTTACCAGTCATAGTGATTCACAATTGATCTATCATTATTTATTATTTATTATTGATTATTTTATTCACTAGTCACAGTGATTTATGTATTGTTTCAGATATCAATTCATGTACCCCAAGGATTAAGTTATATATATAAGTAAATAGGAGCGCGGCACTATAAATTTATTTATAAGACTGTTTTTACTTTTCTTTTCAGATTTTTAGGTAAGCATGGCACTTAGCAAAACTAGCACAGAGACTACATGGGGTTTTATTGGCATCTGAATTGCTTTTTTCTCCATACAAGTCAATAAGCATGCAAACACTGCTTAAAAGGTGGTCAAATGAAGGTCAGAAGAGATGCACCTGTAAGGGAACTGAAAGAAAAGTGAAAAAATGGAAAAATACTTATTGGTCAATCAAATCCATTTTCTTATTGTCTTGCTTGAGGGAAGACCTATGCTTATCCCAAGCATGCTTAAATTCATTTATTGTCAATTGGTTGACTAACTCTAGAAGACTGTTCAGGCATCCACTACTCTTTTGGTAAAATAATGCTGTTCAACTTTACTTTAGAACTTTTCCTGTTAGTTTGAGGTCATACCTTGTGTTCCTAAGCTTGGCTTACAGAAAAAAATACTACCCACTTGAACCCTTATCCTGCTGTATGCCGTACACTGTTGTATTCATGTTCAAGATGTCTGCCTTTAAGAAACTCAAAGTGGCCTGATGTATCTTAACCTCGACTGCTCACTGGGAAAAAAAGCATATTTGTAGGTACATGATCCTCTCTGGATTAAAATCTTGCCCCAAAAAATTCCAGTTACTGCTGACACATTTTGAACCAATCACAGTCCAGAGGGCCTAGTTAAAGGTCCAAAGAGCTTAAGACTTTAACTAAGGCACTTTAATATTTTACAGTAATAATGCAGTTTTAATCCAGGGGATACTGGTTACATCCAACGTACTAGATACTTTTTGTAGAATTTTTTTGTGGAAGAACTGTTCAAGGCCTGTACTACACAAAGGGATCCAAATCACAACACATGTGGTTTTACAGAACCCCATTGATGCTCTAGTATGTTAGTCCATATATTCTAAGCAGGAACCGGTCTATGAGAGTTTTTCAAAATGGATACTCCAGGACCTTTGTCTTGACACCTGATTTGCACATTTGTTACGGGTCATTGATGTGTTATATATACCAAACCCAAGGTCAGGATCATTTCCTGAAGCTTGTACCTCCAAAAAAAAAAAAAAAGTTGTCAACAGCTGCCTAGCATGACAGGTCCTCTTTAAAATTCCAGGAAGTACTGATATAAGAACCTCTGCCATTTACCAAACTTTTCTAACATTAGTTCATTGGTGTAAATACTCAGCTGCTGCAGCACCAACACTCAATACATTTTTACAGTATTTATACAGCCTTCAAGGTTTCCATGATTGGCGTGAACACCCCCGAGTTGGTCGGTATTCATAACAACTTCCTTCGTCTTACCAATGTGCAAGAAAGCCTCCCTTTTTTTTTTTTTTCAAGCATACGCAACTTAGCGTTTGGAATGTATGTATTTGATATAATATATAGTTTTTACTTTCTAAATGCTTGTACAAACCGAGGAAAGAAAATACCCTCATTTTATTTTAAATCTTGGCATTTTAAACGTTGAAATGCTCGAATTTGCCTTTGTAAAGAAATACATCTGTGTTTAAAAAGTATACTCAAACGGCTGATAAAAAAGAATCTCCTGCATTGTAAACATTAGGTAAGCCAGTTGTAGAACTCAGCTGGACCGTCTCTTCGTGGGTGTGTTCTGTAAAGCAAAAGGTGTGGCCCACAGCAACCAATCGGGGTCCACTAGGACCAAGCAGCCCTGGTATTACTGTCTGGGCAGGTACGAGTTATAGAATTCACCCGCCAGCTTCTTCATCTCCCAAGGGTTCCAGTGGGGAGACAACTGCACCTAAGTTCCCAGCCCCGTCCAGCTTAGATTTATTCACATATTACATTACAGAGGGGCAGCAGCAGGAGGAGCGAGACCCCTCTTAACAAGCCTTTGTAATGACGAAAGCAAGGAGGCAGACTTAGTAATATTTTGCGAAGAAACTCATTAAACTCTTGAGCCCTCAAATGGCAATCGCCAATGTGTCACTGGACTTACCAGCCTCTACCAAAAATGGATATATCCATTTTGGTTGGAATTACTTTTAACTGCAGATAAAAAAAAGAAAAAAAAAAAAAGACAGCTGGAAGCTGACTGGTAGCTATGGCCAACACTTCTATCCCATTATATGTTACAGAACACCCTTCTAATTGGTAGCTGAGTACTTAACGGCCGATACCAAGCTTTAGGGCCTTAGAACAGGCCAGCTAGGGGCACAATATTGGCTGAGGAATGGGTCTCAATTCTAACTGCTATTCAGATTCACATCTTTTTCACAGTATGTTGTAGAGAACCAGATACGTCAGTGCATTATTTCCTGTTATAACACAATACCTCCCATGCCTTATCATACATTCTTTTTCATGTCAAGTAATACTGATAGTGTTTCTTCTCTACACCATTTCGTCATAGGTGTCGGATCAAATCTGAAGACGGACTTTTGTACAGGTATTTCCAGATGGCGTAATAATGCACGGCAGCTGCAAGGGCAACAAAGAGGTGCCAGATGGCATGCGCAAAGGGGATGATTCCGTCACTCTTGAAGAAGACAACGCCCAAGCAGTAGATCAGGCCTCCCCAAGCCAATTCTTGTAAGCCCTCTGTGTTGTTCTGTGTAAGGAAAGAATATCAAAGTTGACTTTCAGAAAGTAATAAACACATTAATAAAATAGTTTTTTTTATTAACCACAACAAGCCTTGTTCATTCAATTAATTGTACAAAATAATGGTGGAGCGCTACCCTCTCAATACCTAAAAATAATATCCATTATTATTGTGAAATAAAAAAAAACATAAATAAACTCCTATGTGAAATCATAATTACTCTCTGTATAACATAAATATCACATAACTCATATTTAACAAACATTCCATAAAGCGCATTCAACAGCGGTGAGTCCACAATCTCAGTGCTGCAAACTATCAGTGATCAAGAAGATGCATTCAACAAAATGTATTCAAACATGAATAATAAGTTATACACATTTTTTTGACCCCTACCCCCACTACCTCTCCGGGCTCTTCAATGCGACCGGGGCACCCAGTATCTGATCTGGCAGTTCCACTGGCAGATCATAGAGTAGGCCAGGAACTGGAAAGTCCCCGGCCATCTTTATGGTCTAAGACAGTGGTCTCCAAACTGCAGCCCTTTGCTTTCTTTTATCTGGCCCTTGGGACACGCTTTAATTCACTGACATCAATGAAAGGCATAATTCCTGCTAATGACACCAATGATGGGGCAAAATTCCTACCAATTTCATAAATGATGGGGCATAGTTCCTCCCAATGCCACAAACAATGGGGCCCAATGATACGAATGATGGGGCAAAATACCTCCCAATTACACCAATGATAAGGCAGAATTTCTCCCACTGTCACACAATGATAGGGGATGGTAAACTCCCACTGATACTGGGACATTTTGTATTCCTGTTGACAACAGTCCGCCCCCCCCCCCCCCTAAAGACTGAAGGACAGTAAACTGGCCTTTTGTTTAGAGACCCCTGGTCTAAGTGACTAGAAGCGATGGCATTTCATCACTTCCAGTCAGGGCAGATGTAAACACTGCATTTTTATTTTCTGGAAAGCATGAAATCATTGTTTTTTTCTATTTCCTGCTTTCCAGAAAAGATTAGATATCTGGGGTCTTATAGACCCCAGATGTCTCCATAAAGAGGATATGTCATACTTTATTTCTATCACAAGGGATGTTTACATTTCTTGTGATAGGAATAAAAGTGATCACAAAAATTAAAAGGGACAGTGTAAAAATAAAATCATAATTAAAAAAAAAAATTAAAGCTCACCCATAGTGCACACAGAGGCAAACGCATATGTGGGTCATGCACATATGTATGTGTTCGCACCACATGTGGTCATCATGAGGGCAAAAAATTCCAGCACTAGATCTCCTTTGTAACTCTAACCTGTACAAATGCTTAAAAACACAGCCTACTGAGATTAAGTATCGTAGTTTGTTGCAATTCCACGAGCGTGCGCAATTTTTAAGCGTTACGAGTTAGCTATTTGCTAGGCATAACATCTTTTATATTTTACTAAAAAAAAAATTGTGTTTTTTGCATTAAAATCCATTAAATTGTATTATTTCCCAAAAACTTGAAAAACCGCTGAACAAATACCATGTGACATAGAAAAAATGGTAACAACCATTTATTCTGCAGGGCCTCTACTACAAAATATATAATGTTTGGGGGTTCAAATAATTTTCTAGCAAAAAAAGACTGATTTTTACATGTAGAAGAGAAGGGTCAGAATAGGCCTGTTTTTTTAAGTGGTAAAGGTCAACAACAGGCTAAATACACAATTGAAATACATATATAAGAGTTGTGTGACTTGCTAAAAATTTTTTATTTTTGCTCATCAATTACCGCATTTTACAGACACCAAGCTGGGTGATTTGATCTTATTCTTTTGCAGATAAGCAGTACAGTTAGGTCACCTCTCTTCTCCCATTTTGTGCCCTTTCCTCCAGTCAGCTGTCCATTATCAGCATATGTGTTGCACTTCCACCTGGCAGTACTAGGGTCGCTGGTTCGAATCCCAACCCCGGCACCACCTGCATGGAATTTGCATGTTCTCCCTGTGACTGCGTGGGTTTCCTCCGGGAACTCCTATTTCCTCCCACACTCCAAAAACATGCTGGTAGGTTAATTGGCTCCTGTTTAAATTGGCCCTAGTATGTGTATGTATGAATGTAAGTTAGGGACTTTAAATTGTATGCTCCTTGAGGGTTAGGGACTGATGTGAATGTACAATACATATGTAAAGAGCTGCGTAAATTGACAGCACTATTAAAGTACCTGAAATAAATAAATAATATGTGAATGCAAGAACCTGAATGGCCCCAAGGGCTGCCCCTCCTTTTTCCCAGTCTGCATGCTGAACAATAGTTAACAGGAGACTGATATTAAGTCAAAAACAAATATTGTGTGACATTTTTAATATAAACATAACTACACTCGTTTTTTTTTCTTTACATCTGAATGGAGTTGAACACCATAAAGGAAACACATAAAAAAATGTAGGAGTGGCAATACCAATTCAATTTTAGTTATGGTGGATTCTTACCATTGATGTCACTACTAGAGCAGGAGAAAATCCCATTGCTAGATAGAAGAGCAATTCAATTACTTTATACCTGAAAAAATAAAATATGTGGTTACTGACTCATGTACAAACAGTCAATGCCATCATACTTTTGATACATCATGTCCAAAGTCATAGGCAGCACTGTTCATAAGAAGAACATTCTGCATTTCTTTTGTCAATAAGACCCTACCACCCTACAGCCGGGCATACACATGGGCAACTTTCCGTCAGTTTCAACAACTTTTGATTACCCAAGAATGGAACATACAAATGAAAGTGATTGCCTAAAAGGAAGCACCCATAAATTCGATTAACCACCAGAATTTGATGGATCAAACTGGTGACACCTTCAGTACAAGTCCAGAAGAAATGAATTGAAATCAGACAAAACTACATCAATTTCATCGAGAGGCAACTGGATTTTTATTTGCTGGGCTTGATCAAGGCAATCTGAATTCTATCTCCTTGTTGGAAACAACTATTTTCCACATTCAAACCCTTAGGATTTCGGTGCTAGCGAACTGACTAGGTCAAATGTGGTTGAAATTGAAATTTGCCACATGTATGGTCAGCATAATTCTAAGATGAAACAGAAACTTGATTTCAATAATCTGATTGGTTGTTAGCAGGGGTGGACTGACAACTCGTGGGGCCCCCGGGTAATAGGGGATCATGGGTCTGTGTCCTTGCCCAAACTCAAAAAAGCCTATGAAAAAGGTACCAGGGGCATCTCATGGGGCCCCCTACTGACTCCGGGCAGTGCCCGAGTTTCCAAATGGTCAGTCCGCCCCTGGTTGTTAGTACTTAATTTATATAACTTCATGCACAAGGTCTAAAGAAAGTCAAACTTTATGACTAGTAAAGTGTGTCAATTTATACAACTCTTATAAAGTGGGTAAAATGAACAAAGGACTTCCTGCATCTATCACAACAAACATTTTGTTTTTCTTTGTACTAAATGAAGAATTTGCTACCCTACCAAATTTGTCAGACATTGGGAATGAATCTTCCCTTATTTCAAAAATGTTAGTGAGAGGTCAGTTCAGCTTTCTTGTTCTCCATAGATACGCACTGAGTTTCCACCAGAGGGCACAGAACACAACAACATGGGGTCACCTGCCCTATTGTAGGATATTGCTCGAAATCCATAAATTCATGTGAGCCAGTGTACAGCAAACTACACTACATGGCCAGGATTTTCATACAAATAACTATCACTAAATAAGCTTGTTGGACATCCATTCCAAAACCATGGGCATCTCTTTGGAGCTGGAAACCCCTTAGCTGTTAAACAGCCTCCACTGTTCTGGAAGGACTTTCCAAGAGATTATGGAGTGTGCCTGTGGGAGTTTGTGTGCATTCATCCCAAAATACATTTGTGAGGTCAGGTACTGATGTTAGATGAAAGGACCTGGCTTTCAATTGGTGTTCAAATTTATCCCAAAGGTGTTCATAGGGTTGAGGCCAGGGCTCTCTGCAGGACCTTCTTCCACACCAAACTCATCCAACCATGTCTTTATGGAGCTGACTTTGTGCACAGGGGAACCGCCGTGTCTGAACAAAAAAGGGCCATCTTCAAATTGTAGCGACAAGGTTGGGGGCACATATACAATGTCTTTGTATTTCTGTAGCATTAACATTATCCTTCACTTGAAACACTCAATAATTTGGAGGGGTGTCAACATACACTTGGACATAAAGCATAGAGGTCAGATGTCCACAAACCTTTGTCTATATAGTTTTCTTTTAGCCATAACCATACAAGAAAGTTCATAACACATAACAATCGTATCTGTGTGTTGTGGTGCAGCACACTGTATAGGAACGTTGGGATGAAATTAATTAATGGTAACGGTCCACAACACACATAAATAAGACGTGTTACTGTTCAGTACTAAAATGAGCATTATACCGTGTATGGTGTTGTGAAAAAACTTTGGAAGATCTAAATAGCTTTAGATTTAGGAATCACAAGAATGTTTATTGGTTAAACAAAAATTTGGATTTAAAGTCACAGTCCACTCATAATAGATGGTACACTGACTGTTTACATATCTGTGGCCCCAACTGCTAGCAAAGTAAGGTAGTTCTGTTTCACCATTTACACCTATGGAGAATTCAGCAAGTAGAGCCAGAACAAGTTTGGTTGGGTAGAGAACAGTTGTGATGAAGTTGGGGAAGGATTCACTTGTTTTTTATTTTATTCATATTAAACATTGTTAACATGGTAATTATGTATGAATACATGAAGTAAAACAAAAGTAGTCTTACCTTTCATGGTACAAAAACACATAAATAGTTCCACCTGCTGCCATTAACCAGATAAACCACCTCATATGAGAAGCCAAAGGACCAAGTTCACGTAGATTTAACCTATAATGAAAGAACATCAGCCATTTTCAGCACACCTATCACTTACATTATTGGGGGTTGTAGAGAGCCTCCCCCTCATACCAAGCTTTGCCCATAATATTATGAAACTCTTCCGTGGATCATCTAAAGCAACCTTTTTCAACATTTTTGTCTCTGAAAAACCCCTAAAATAATTACACTTCTCGAAGAACCCTTACTAGAACCAATTCATTGGGCATCAGAGGGAAAAATACTCCCTTACATTGGTGGTCAGTGGGAAGAAAGCTCCCTGAAACTATAAAGGCATCAACAAATGAGAGGTCAATCAGTCACAGCTCAAGGAACCTCTGGCAACCTCTAGAGGATTCCTAGTTGAGAACGGCTGATCTAAAGTTTTCCAAGGTCAACTGAGAGATGTAATCCCATGAGTATGTTCAGACTTTTCTATTAGGCATCTTTCCAATTTAAAGCAGATCTAAACCTTTATTGGATGAGGTCTAGTTTGTTAAAGTACAATGTGCCATAAACTGCCATGGGATATCTTTTCATAAAAAGAAAAAAAATGGCAATACTCCCTTACATTGGTGGTCAGTGGGATGAATGCCCCTTACATCGGTGACCAGTGGGAAGAATGTCCCTTACATTAATGATCAGTGAGAAGAATGTCCCTTACATTGGTGGTCAGTGGAATAAATGCCCCTTACATTGGTGGTCAGTGGGGAAGCATGCCCATTACATTGGTGACCAGTGGGAAGAATGTCCCTTACAATGATGACCAGTGGGAAGAATGTCCCTTACATTAATGATCAGTGAGAAGAATGTCCCTTACATTGGTGATCAGTGGGGAAGAATGCCCCTTACATTGGTGGTCAGCGGGAAGAATGTCCCTTACATTGGTGACCAGTGGGGAAGAATGCCCCTTACATTAATGATCAGTGAGAAGAATGCCCCTTACATTGGTGATCAGTGAGAAGAATGTCCCTTACATTGGTGATCAGTGAGAAAAATGCCCCTTACATTATTGGTCAGTGGGGAAGAATGCCCCTTACACTGGTGATCAATAAAACTGACATCAGTTTTTTACATCTCTGAAAAACTATAGTTATAAGAGTCCCCATAATTCTCAGTTCCATAATAACAAAAGAAAATAATGGGGCCACATTCCCATAATGGAACACAAAATAAAGACAACTGTGTAATCAAGGGGAGTGGCAAATTCATTATATTTTGCTAAATGTGGTGGAAACAAACTATTCAGGATACTCTCACTAACCTTACCTCCTAGATGGACATTCAGTATTAAAGTCTATCTCTAACACATTTTAAGCAACTTTTTTTCCTTTTGTTAAAATTATATATATATATATATATATATATATATATATATACATACATGCACACACTAAGGATGGCCATAGACGGAGCTTAGCAATAATCGGCACGTAAAATATGGCAGGCTGGTTGTACCCAAGTTGATTGATTGTTTACCTTGGGTACATTCAGCCTGCCTATATATGGTTCGAATCTCGCCCAGCTATTGCTGAACCGGCCCAGATTCAGACCGTCAATGGACAGTTTTACTTCTGTAAGCTCCTCAGTCTGTTTTACATGATTTATTCCAACCCCCGTGCTTGCTACTTTTTCTGGATAGCTTGCCTGTTAAAGGAATCGGGAAAGGCAAAATCAATAGATCCTGAAAATGTTTCAACTACATCAGTTCTATGTGGAGTGACCCTTTAATGGAAATTGTGTTCCAAAGCCCCTTATGTACATTAAAACACACCTAATTGAGCTTCGTAAGGACAATAAACATACAGACTATAATTTCACATACAATTTATTATATCTCAAATACCCACCATGGTGCATAGGAGGCGGCAATGAAAAAGTAGATGACCATTCTGTCACACATGTGGAAACAATGCTCTATAGTCCTGGAAACAACAAAAGAAAAAAATGCTTATCTAGAGAGTTCTGTAACCGGTCTACCACCAGATAAATAATGCACTATTGTCAGGGAAAGTTGCCAATTATTTTTTTTGCTTGGTGGCCATGCCCCAGGGGGTTCATTCACAATATCGAGTGATAACAAAGAAGAAAATAGTGAGAGGCAACGTGTGTTTCTGCTGAACTTGCTTTCTTGTGTGTGCACTGGATATCTGAGCTTTGGAGAAACTACACAGTGTCCAGAATGTAGCAAAAGTATACAGTGGATTCAAAAAGTATTCAGACCCACTTCACTTTTTTCAATGTTGTTATGTTCTCATGTCTCTTTTTTTCTCATTAATCTATACTCAGTACCCTATAATGACAAAGTGAAAACAGAATTTTGGTAATGTTAGCAAATGTATGAAAAAAGGAGAAATTGAAATATCTGTCTTGCTTGTAAAAAAAAAAAAAGCCAGTTCCATAAAGACATACAGTAGTTTGAAGGCGTTTGTGTGGAGGAACTCAAGTGTCTTGTGCAGATTCCTTTTAGATTCCGATTAAAACTTTATACAGGGTTGAATGAAACGGCAAGTGGAGGGGGTAGGAAATGGTGATGATTTATACTCTGACTCAGCTTGAGCTACTGAGCATTGTAAACAAATGGGCTTTTGTAAACAGAATAGCTAAAGAGAGACTGGCAAACCAATGTACAATAGACTAGAGCTTTAATTTCCACTTGTAGTTAAATATATAAAAGATTAATGTGTGATGTTACAAACCAAAATAAAACAAAAGAAAGAAATATATTTTAGTCATCCTCTATAAAAATGGAAAAAATATATGTATGGGTGGTATCAAAAAGTTTCAAGACTAGTTTGTAACACACCAACAGATGGAAGCACAAGGCTGCACACACAGCCACAGGGAGCACCGACCTTCATAAGTCAGTGTGCCAAAAGACATTGTCCTGCATTCTTCAGGAGCTGTGCAACTGGTGCTATTCTGACCATGTGCATTACCACATCTGAGATTTCATCATGGACAACGTTAGGACAAAGAGCAAACATTAAATTGTGTGTGTGTGAAACCTGTACACCCAACTTTCGACATGAAGGATGGGTCATCGACGGCGTGCTGATGGAGTTCCTGGCAGACTTTGACACAGTGTTCCTTCTGCTCCTGGGTCAGCAGCCTGGGGGCAAACTTGGCTGTAACATGGTAGAATGTCACCAGCACACCAAGGATTATCAATATGGGTCCAAAAGTTTTAATGAGTGATCACATAGTTACAGCAAGGCAATGTTTCGAAGTCTCGCAGGACCCCTTCATCAGGCATGTGACATGCATGTGATCACTCAATAAAACTTTTGGACTCATATTGGTGATCCTCGGTGTGCTGGTGACATTTTCCCTTGCTGATTCTGTTCAGTTCCAGCCAACGGTCGCTGCAGCACCCACTTACATACACAGCCATTTTTAACACACGAACATGTGCGTTTGGATTGTACACTTGCATTCTTGGCAGTAACACGACGCACATTCAAATCACATGTGAGGATTGGCTGGACTGTTACGTATGACATACCGACAATGGCAGCCGTGTTGTGGATTGTTCTCCAAGGATCATCATGCACAAACAAGAAACAAAAATAATTTCAACATTTTTGGGGGTTGAGCTCATTGAAGGTCTTCCTAATCTCTTGTCATCTTCCAGTGATGTTCTTCCACTCTTGAAGCGCACTAAAAACACCTTGAACAACTCATTGTCAAACATCTCTGTGGTAAATTTGTCCAGTTTCATGCAGCATTTCATGTCTGCTCTTTGTTCTAACTTGCCATCCATGATGGAATAGCAGATATGGTACCGTACATGGTCAGAATAGCACCAGTTACACAGCTCTCGATGTACACAGGACAATGTATTTTGGCACACTAACCTATAAAGGGCGTTTTTCCCTGTGACTGTGCGTGCAGCCTTGTGCTGCCATCTGTTGGCGTGTTACAAAAGTAGTCTCAAAACTTTTTGATACCACCTCAAATATTTACACATACACAAAGCCACCATACATTCTATTTATCAGGGCAATCTACAGAAGCCATGTTCCAAAGGTTTAAAGAACAAATGCACTTGTATCCCACATTTGCTCATTTAACATAGCCAAGCAATGAAAGCAAGTTTGCAAGTATAACCTTTCACCTTATTCCTTCTGTCCCCTGAGAACTCTACTGGAATCCTCAACGATCTGCCAGATCAACTTTTTCTGCCTGTTGGCTGATAAAGATTCTTGCAGAAGACTTCAAAACAGGTACGAGAGAGAGCATCCTCAAATTCCTTTAGATGTACATGCCCCTGCCATGGTCTCTCTAAAGCACTACACTAAATGAAGGTCTGTCCACATCTTAATGCTCTAAGATAGGTCTTCAAGGTCCACCTTACCTCTTGGAAACCACCTCAAATGTATTAATCCCAGATTACACAGAAAGATGACAGCTAAAACATAAAATCCAAAAAGGGATTTAATGAAATCTATTAACATTCAAAAATAAACACATTTTTGGGGATTTTTTTTTAGTCTAGGAAGCCTAGGCAAGCCCCTGGAAATCAGATACATTTGGCAACTATTATCTATGGGCTGCAAAGATAAACAAGGAATATGCACATCTAAAGGAATGCTGGGAATGCCTTCTTTATAACAGAAAGTGCAAGTAGTCTTGTCTCTGCTCCCTCTGCCCTCATCAATTTCTTGATATTTTCTGGTATATTTGACCTATAATGAAGGAGAAATGCATTTTCAGGACTATAGCCTGCTGGCATTGGGTCAAACAATTATGGGCAGCAAAATGGGCAGTCAAGATTTTACTGCTGTCTGTTCTGTTTTGGAGCTTTAAAGTCAACGTTTCCCCAGTTTAGGGGGAAGGAATGTCCCTTTGCATCTCCCTTTACCATTCCCTTGAAATGGTTCTTTTTACACCAAGGTACGTACCGTAGGTGACTCTTCTTCCAAGTGACTATATGAAACACAGTGGACACTATAAAAAGGGCACACAGGCCCATGCCATAAATCCAGGCCGTTATCTTTTCCCATCGGTCGTCTGACATACGATGTAGAAAAGCACTTCCAATTATAGAAGGGACAATGAGGAACTATAAAAAAAAAAAAAAAAAAAAAACATATATGAATGTTTACTCATCAAACATTTTAAAAAGAGGACCTATCATCACCGGGCTTTTTACAAAAAAAGAGTTTTAAAGTGATCGGTGAGAAAAATCACTAAGTACACCAATTAAATACATATACAGTTAGGTCCATATATATTTGGACGCAGGCACAATTTTTAGTTTTTTTCAGGTATGTACTAAGACATATTCAGGTTATAGTTATATAATGGGTACGGGCTGAAAGTGGACACTCTCACGTTTAATTTGAGGGTATGCTCATCCAAATTGTAGGAAGGGTTTAGGATTTACAGCTCTTAAGAGTAGCCACCCCTCCCCCCTTTTTCACGGGACCAAAAGTAATTGGACAATTGCATAAAAAGCTGTTTCATGGCCAGGTGTGGGCTACTCCAATGTTATTTCTTCATCAGTTAAGCAGGTAAAAGGTCTAAAGTTGATTCTAAGTGTGGTATTTGCATTTCAAATCTATTGCTGTGAACCTACATCATGCGTTCAAAGGAACTGTTCATGCAAGTGAAACAGGCCATTGTAAGGCTGCACAAATGGAACAAATCCATAATAAATATAGGACAAAATGTATTCTGCTACATTTCATTGGTGAAAACCCAAATCAAAGCATATTATTTAGTCTGTGTAAAAGTTACGGCGTCTACAATCTATGGCATATATGCTTGAATTTATATATATCTATATATATAGATATATATATATATATCTTTTATTAATTCTTTCATTACAAAATATACCAAAACACACGCATGCACAGATTTCCATGTAAATTAACCCATTCCCTTCCCCTCCTTCCATCCTCCCCCCTCCCCCCATTCAATTACCCCTGTCCATATACCATATTCTTTACTTCAAGTTCCTCCTATATTTTTCTGTCTATATTTCTGTACCTTTCTTCATACCTCTACTCTCTTTTTCCTTCATATAACTCCCAACAGCTACTCAATCATACATACTTGAAAATGTACTAATCCTCACGTACTGATGGCTGATTCCATGTCTTGAGGCCCTAAAATGCCAGGACAGTATAAATATCCTCCTCAAATGACCCCTTTTTGGAAAGTAGCCAGGCCAAGGTATTTAGTAGGAGGCATGGCAAATTTTTTGAAGTAATTTTTTTTCACAATTTTTTTGAAAATTAGGAAATGTATATATATTTTTATCCATACTGTCACCAGTGCAGTACAGCGTCATCATATGACTGTGTGTGTTGTTGATCAGGGATACTGACTGGTGTCAGTACAAAAAAACAATAATTTTTGATTCCATTTTTTTTTTATTTCTTTCTTAACTTTTCTTTTTTAACTTTTTGTTTTACATACTTTCACCATATTAACACTGCTACTCTTGGGGGGGTTATCAGGGATTTTATAGACACTGTTATTGCTTAGAACAGCGATGATCACTGCTATAAGCAATAGTTTTAGATGTTATGGATGTCTTTCAATTCATGACAGCTTGCTTACTGTTGACATGCTGTGATTGGCTACAGCTAGCCAGGTACTATGTGATAGCTGTGGGCCAATCACAGCATGTCAACAATACGCAAGTTGTCATGAATGGAAATCAATTGACAGTTTGTTTACACAACATCATGTGATCGATATGATTCATCATAGTGATCACATGATGCCCTGGGCAGTCATAGCAGCTGGGTACCAATCGCGGTGATCCACTGTGTTCACCGGGCACAGTAGTCACAGGATCATGCTGCTGCGTGATCAAGGGAATGCGCTAGTGCACATGTGCCAGGTGATGTACCAGTACGTCGGCTGGCCTGCCTGTGCCACCTGCTCACATTATAACTACTGTGGGCAGGTGGAAAGTGGTTAATAGGGTTTAATTGCTATCACCATCTAGTGGTCATAATATGGTATTTTCCTGATTCACTGTATTCTTATGAATTAGGAATATCCAACCCAGAGGAGAAAATAGCTTGGTAAAATTTGATTTTGCCAACATTGCTACATAATTAATATACATGCAACTTTGCAGGACAAATAGTTTTAAGCTTTTTAATAAATACACCCTCTACAGTTTTAACTACCAAAGAATTTAGTAATTTAGTCCAGTCAGTCTTGTGATCCAGAGTCATCAGCCAGACAGCTCTTGGACCCCCCATGGGCTGATGTGCATTAATGGGAAAGGATATGCTTGTGACATGATTGACCTAATATGGGTACATGACCATGTTAGGTCCATGTTAGTCACCTAGTGGCCATATTATGTCTATGATATCAAAAGCATTCCTGATCTTTTGTGTATGTGCAAGTGTAGGGCAGGAAATTTCCCACCATTGGCTCAGCGATGACAGCTATGTTTGTCTGAATGGGCCTAAATTCTAACCGTGGGTGGTGGTCCGCTGAACACCTGGACAGATTCCTTCCTTCACGCTGGAAGGAGTCCAGTGAATCTAAGTGTGTATGACCAGCTTTAGCCATGGCCCAGGGCAAAGATGAGCAAAGGGCTCTGAGGTCAACATGCTGGAGACCACACTGGTTTGTGCTGGAGACAATGCTGGACTGACTGGATTAGTCACTGGTCATTGGAGAGCGACTGTATAGGCAAAGAGGAAGCAATCCCTTCCAGCAGGTCATGCCCAAGGGTGGATAGTGGTGGTGGACCGTCTTAGGGGCTTGGGCTGCTACCTTTGTGATATGACCTGAAGGTCGTTTTTTGTGCTTACTCATTAGCCCTGAAGAAGGTCGAGTCCATTCCCTGAAATACGTTGGCTGGATGTACATGCAACTTTTGATGTATGGTACATAAGACATTTATTAAAAGTGTAGTTTTCTGGACACTAGGCTCTCCTCCTTTCCTGCAAAGTCTTGTTAATATGTGTGTAATTCAAACAATCCTTTAAATATAAAATTGACGGAGCGTTATTGCATCTGTTTGATAATACCTGTTGATTCTGCTAGAAATCCAGTGAGCTGTTGTATGTTCCTCTGATCTCTATCGTTTTACCTGATATGGTGATACCAAACCTGCCCAATTCTCTTGGTGAACTACAGAATACCCCCATGTTTTGGAGATGAGAAGAGCAGGAGATGTTCTGTAGTCCTAACACCCTATCCTGGGGGAGCAATACTGCTCCTTCACAGAGGGAGTGAGCACCACTCACCCTTCCATACCTGCAAAAAATGTACTTGTAAAAAAAGAAAACGAATGCATTTGAGACCATCGAAGCTGCAATATATTAGATTTTTGTTCTTGGGTCCAAGTATGCTTCAACTACTGTGGTTCCAAACCACCAGCCCACAAAGGACAGAGCGATAGCGTACGGATTAGCAGATACAACTATAGCGTGAGATAGGGGAAACACGCATACGACGTTCTCGGAAGTACTCTAGAGAGTTTCTGGCAGGATCAACATGTAATAAACTGAAAAAAAGCCTGCAAAAAAGAAAACTACTGCATCCACCACATCTGAGGACCGGTCGGACTATATTACATTTTTGGACTTGAGTTTAGATACACTTAAGGTAGCTGAGGAAAGTTTGCTACTTTTGATATTTATTTATACGATCGCTGGCGTACCTCCTCCTACTAACTTAGTGCAAGAGAGACAATAAAATGGAGACTCTGATTGGATGCTATGGATAACGCATGAATAACATATCCCATAACCTTTTCTGCCCATTAACCATGATAAATATTTTCTATCCACGTTTCAAAACATTTGTCAACTATTCCGAGAATTTAATTATTTCAACAGTTCCTCTGGCCTGCCGGCAGAATTCGAGGAAAAAGCTGATACATTTTGCTCCAGGCAATTAGCTAATCGACTTTGTAGCATTATGGTGATTTTATTCTGCGAAGCAATAAACCGGCCAAACAACCTGAACACAAAATGACAGCAATTTACCGTTGGGGGTGGAGTTATAAAAACTTTGAAAAGGTATATTTTAAATTCTGTAATACTGCATGTACATACGTTGTATGCAAATGTGAATGCTATATTTGGCTATGGTCTCTCCAGGTCGAATGTTATTCTTCATACAGTATCAGAAAAATACCATATTACGGATGGAGCTGATGATCGTAGTAAATAACGATTCGTTTCCTATGATCACCAGCTACCTCTAGTGGCCATAAAGATAAGCCCCAAGCAAAAAAAAAAAAAAAAAGGCGAAGGGCCCCCAGGGGGACAGGGGACACAAGGCAGGATGGGGTTAAGACACAGTTTGACAGAAGGGCGGCCACTTACCGTTATTGGCTAGTTTACAGAGCGTAGGTGGCGCTTCTGGGGGTATATGGGAAGGAGATCCAAAGAGCGGCAAATCCCGTGAAGGAATCTTCCCGCCCCGCATTTGTTTCATTTGGCCCTAGGGTCTTTGGCGGATCGGGTCTTTGGAGGCGTTAACATTTTCAGAACAGTTCATAGTAGTGACCCATCTAAGGTATGGACTAAATGCAATTTCTCCTGCTCTCCGGGACCCAGGCCGGTGGTGAGTAGATCAAATCCCAACAAAACAACCACCGGGGCATACAGGGCTACACTCTTAGTCCAGTCAGCTCTGAGGAAGAAGGCATGACCTTCGAAATGCGTCAGCTGTACTGAGTGTCCACCCCCATGATGGGATTCGCGCTGGCCTCTTGCCTTTGAAGTCCCTGGGAGGACTTACATGCCTGTTTTTATTCGCTGTTTGTGAGTACCATTCTTTTACTAAATAAATTTGGTTACTGAGGTAATGCGCAAGGTTGGTGCGCTTCTTCTTGTTTTACTTCACCATCTAAGGTATGGCCAGGGGCGGACTGACAACTTATGGGGTCCCCAGGCAATAGGGGATCGTGGGGCCCCTGTGTCCTTGCCCACACTCAAAAAAAAGCCTATAAAAAGGGTACCAGGGTCATTTCATGGGGCCCCCTACTGACCCCGGGCCCTCGGGCAGTGCCCGAGTGCTTGAATGGTCAGTCCGCCCTTGGGTATGGCGTCCTCTGTTGGATCCCAGTTAATGGGGTATTATCTGGGAAGTGGTAACAAGTAGGTATCTGCAGAGAAGTGGGTTTGACCCCGAGCCGGTGTTTTGTGGCTGGGGATCGTTAAGTAGTAACACAGATACACAACCCGATGTTGGTTTTCAAGTTCCTCCCACGATCGGCAACCTGTATGTTATGGTTAATGGATTATGAGTATGGTTCCCACTTTAAGGATTTGGTAATTTGTTAATAAATGGTTATTTGTTAAGGATTGGTTATTTGTTAATAAATGGTTATTTGTTAAGGATTGGTTATTTGTTAATAAATGGTTATTTGTTAAGGATTTGGTTATTTGTTAATAAATGGCCAAGCTGGCCAATTTTCTGTTTCCTAGAATAAGTTAGGGGAAGGGTATCTATGGTGACATTTAAAAGGCAAATTTGTCTTTATTGCATATTTGCATTAAATTTTACAAGATAGAGCAAAAGGAATAGCAATAACAAATACATGCCAGTAAATAAATATATGAAAATCACGAATGAGGAGATGATCCTTGAGCTATGGTGACATTTAAATGACTAGGAAACATATGGGGTACCCTAGTCATGCAGTGTTTTCCTGATTCACAACATTTGATTTTGCAAGTTTAATGCAAAAGGTGAACTAACCTTTTAAGGCTGAATTCACAATAGAGCATAGCATCTTTGAGCGGTTTTTGCACGTTTTCATACAGCGTTTATCAGCTTTGATGTTGTTTTATTAGCCAATAGAGAAAAATATAATGTGTTGCATCATTTGTTGGTATCTTTTTCAGCTTTTTTTTTTTTAGCTTTTCCATCAGCTTTTCTTTTTTTTTAATTAATATTCATTTATTATCATCTTTTTTGTTAGGGTATGGTAGAGAGGGGTTAATATTTTATGTATTGTTTTCTTATTATTTAATTTTTTTTTGTTAGCGTAATGGTGTTAATAATAATAATACATGAATAAATGTAAAATAAATACACAAATAAAAATAATCATAAATAAATGATAAATACGATAAAGGAATAACTGTAATAATAAATAATTAACTCTTAGGCTTAACTCTTAAAAAAAATTTACATTACTATTATTGATAATGCTGCTAATAATAATGATAATAATTGTAATATTATTAAACACCCTCCTAGATTGTAAGCTCCAAGGTGCAGCACCCTTGAACCCCTCGTGTATTTTAATGTATTGTTACTGTACGGTCTCTTGTATTGTCTCCCATTGTAATGTACAACGCTGAGCAAACTGTTGGCGCTATATAAATGCTGTGTAATAATAATAATAAAACCCTAACACAAAATAAGTAAAATAAATAAAAATATTAATAATTTATAAAAAAAATGTCATTAGAAGGTTAAGTTTAGGGGTTAATTACTATTTAGTTATTACATATTATTTTATTTATTAATGATGATTTTAATTTACTTGTGTATTTTTTTTATTTTACATTTCTTTATGCATATATTATAACTAGTTGTTTTTTTTTTTTTTCATTTGAGCAGAAAATCTTGCAAAAATGTGCGAATCGCGCATTTCCATTCATTCCTATGGAATCAAAAACGCCAATTTAAGCGACAAAAAAAAGTTCCAGAGCTTGTTTAAGCTTCAGGTGACTTGGAGTGGAATGTGAACCATCTCCATTGAGAATAATTGATTTTTTTTCTACTCAAGCGGTTTTGAGCTTCGATCTTCAAGCCACAAATCGCTCAAGTGAGCATGCAGCCTAAGATGGTTTACCAAAGCACTGCTTGCCTCCTCCTGTGCCTTACCATTGGTTCTAAAATATGATGCTCAGTTTCAGCAACCATAGTAAGGCCCAGCAGTTTGGAGTGAGTAGAGAAAACATTATGGGTAAATTTACACTAGCATTGGCGTCTGAAGAGCGAACCACCACAAATCACTTTTCAGAGGGAAATTGGCAGGTGGTGAGGAGGTGTTTTTTTTGCTTCCTCACCACCTGTTTTAAAGTGTTTCTAAAGCCAGAAGGTTTTTTACCTACATGCATTCTATGCATGAAGGTAAAAAACTTTCTGTGCAGCAGCACCCCCCCAACCTTCCCGATACTTACCTGAGCCCCATCACAATCCAGCAATGTGCACGAGAGCCTCAGCTCTCTGAGGACTTCCCATCCTCATTGGCTGAGACAGCAGTAGCAGACATTGCCTGATGCTGCCTTTAATTGCTGCCAGTGAACCAATGAAGAGAGAGAGGGAGCGGGGCCGAGCTGCAGCTCTGTGTGTGAATGAACATGCAGAGCAGCAGCTCGGGAGCGAGCCTGCTTGGGTGCCCCCATAACAGGCTGCTTGTTCTGGGGGCACTTGGCAAGAGGGAGGTGCCAGGAGCGCAGTTGAGGGACCCGAGAAGAGGAGGATAGGGGCTGCTCTGTGCAAAACCATTACACAGAGCAGGTAAGTATAACGTTTGTTATTTTTAATTACATGCATGAAAGCAGCAGCTCTCTTGCGTTTCCCTCTTCATTGGCTGACACAGCAGTGGAAGCCATTGGCTCTCGCTGCTGTCAATCACATCAGGTTTATTCACAGAAGTGAGGCTTGCTATGGTGAGCACTCAGCAGGGGGAAGGAGCCAGAAGAGGATCAGGGCTGCTCTGTGCAAAACCATTGCACAGAGCAGGTAAGTACAACTTTTTTTTTTTTTTTTAATAAATCGCAGCCTTTAGAATCACTTAACCTTGAGCCCTGGTTCACACTGATGCGGTGTGGAATTTGCAGCGTTTTCAGTGCGAATTCCGCACCACATCAGAATCGCACCCCGTTCATGCGAACCGCTGCGGGTGTGTATGTTAAGTTAACAACACCCCGAAATCAGTCTGCAAAACGCGGTGAGATGTGCAGAATCGGATTGGATGGGTGTGAATACCCATGCGATCTGATTCTAGTGCACACCCAAAAAAGGGCCCTGCACCTTTTTGGTGCGGGTGCAGTGTGATTTGAGCCATACAAAATGTATGTCTCCAATCGCACTGCACACAAACCGCATGTGATTTGCACAGGAATGCGGTACGGTTCTTGTGTGAATCACATGCGATGTACCGCACCGCATAAATGTGAACCCGGGCTGAGAAACTCCTAAAAATTTGCATCACCATGCCACAAATGCATGCATTGCATGTGGTTTTGGGGCAGCTGCATTCAGTTAAATGGGTCCCATTCGGTGAATGTTACTGCCTTCTAGCAGGGGGTTTAAATCTTGCCGCATCATGTGGACACACTCTTCTGTTGCCTTTGCAGCTTACAGAAGAGCGGTTTGCTGGGCAAAAAAACCAAACCCCCGCCCCCATAATTTTACCACCCCCCATCCTATCAATGCACCCCAATTTTCAAGAGTTGACAAGGTCCTTAAGAACACCTTTGACAAGGATGCCGGTACTCAGTGATGCAGAAATTTAACACCTTAAAGCTCATGGAAAGGACTGCCTTAGTGTCAAGCTGCTGTGTATATACAATGGAGATTTCCATGAGAGCCTCCAAAGCAAACAAGAGGTTTTCCATCACAGCAGCGAAATCCTAATATTTATGTACAAGCTTCTCCCGTCTAGATCCTTGCACAAATAACGCCAGGCCACGTGTCTGCTAACCTGGATTCCTGGAACACTGGCTCAGAGATGGCCCAGGATACACAGCCATGGACTCTGGACCATCAGCAGATAATCAAGGTGACATCAGGGAACAGATAAAAGTGCAATCACTCCCCATAATGTCAAAGGCCAAGGAGGTCATGTTAGGAGAACATCAATGTGCACTGGCAGCAATAATGAATGCTGCCAAATTGCCAATGCTGAGGCTGCTTTAAAAAAAATGCTACTTCTCTGGCTGCCACAATGTTCCACTGCCTTCAATAGTTTGAGTCCAAATCAAGTCAAATTCCAGCATTTAGACATGTTGCATTAAATTTTTTTTTTTTTTTAAATGTAATACATAACTGCATTTATACATTTTATATCTGCCTGGAGTTCAACTTTAACCATTTCACTGCCAGAGTTTTTGTTTTTTTTTTCTGTTTTTGCACAAAATAAAAAAAAAATAATAATAATTTTAGGCCATAAGATTAGTTAGGAACCCCAGACAGGATATATTTTCTGAAAGCAGAGACCCTAGAGAATAAAATGATGGTAGTTCCATTTAAAATAAAAAAAATAAAAAATCTCACAGGATATTAGCGCAGCAGCATATCCGGTGCAAATTTTCATTTAAAAAAACTAAAGTTAATTGTAGGGTACATAAATACAATAAATTACCCAATTTTTGGTAAATGATGAAGTTGTTTTAGACCTTAAAACTGCGCGGGCACATGCAATGACAACAACGTTTGGTACCCAAATTTTTCCACAGCAAACACTTAAAAAGCTCTTGCAGATCATAGAATTAATCATGAGTAATGGTCCGAGAATTATTGCTGTCATTCCAGTTTGCATGACGATATGCAAAATGGAAAAGAATATTTATTAGTGTTTATTTATCTTAAAAATATACTTTGATTAAAAAAAAAAAAAAACAATATATGCCCCAATTTTTTTGTAAAATATAAAAGAAGATGTTATGGCGAGTAAATAGATACCCAACATGTCACGCTTTAAAATTGCGCAAGCTCGTGGAATGGTGTGAAACTGCGGTAGTTAAAATTCTCCATGGGTGATGCTTTAAAAATGTCTACAGGTTAGCGGTGTAAAGTTACAGAGGAGATCTAGTGTGAGAATTATTGTTCTTGCTCTGACGTTCGTGGCGATACCTCACATGTGTGGTTTGAAAGCATTTACATATGTGGGTGTGGCCTACGTATGTGTTCACCACTACGTGCGAGCACGGGGGATGGGGGCACTTGTTTTGGGGTTTTTTTGCACTGTCCCTTTAAAAAAAAAATGTTATCACTTATATTCCTATCACAAGAAATGGAAACTACAGAGGGGCGGCTGGTGGTGGTAGCAGCGGGCAAGCTGCAGCGACTGGCGATGGCAATGGTGGGTGGGCAGGCGGCGGTGAGGGGCAGGGTTTTTTCGGCACCTGTATCAGTGCATTTTTTCATTTTGGCCAACGGCCGAAAGGGGTGTTTTCGGCCGAAATGTTTCGGCTACCGAAATTTCGGTGCATCCCTACTCATGTATTCAGCCAAAAGTCAAAGTGCCATTAATTTGAACCATTAATCATTAGCCATTAACATTTCAGAAAGCAAATTAGAGCAATTGTTTAGATGAGTAACCTCCTTCTGGAATGCACTTGCACGGAACAATGAGCAGATTACGAACCATTAAAGAAATGTTATTTGGTTTCCAGGCAGAAGACACATCCGAAAAACATGTCATTTTCCTGTAGTGAAATCAAAGGCATGTTAAGGCTGGACTCTGGGATCACCTTGAATCTTGGTATACTTTGTGTATTTTTTCCAGACTTGTGCAGTAATCCAGTGTGAAACCTTTCCTCTGTGCAGGAGAATCCTGTAATAAAGGCCAATCACTGCTGCTCTCTCTCCTTGTGCTGGGTGACTGGTCTTGTCTCCGCCCCCTCTTGTATTTTCTACAGGCAGCCTGTAGTTGGTGGAGCCTACTGGACCTTTCCCACGGCTCTATTCTTTTCTCTCTCCTTGTGCAGGGTGACTGGTCTTGTCTCCACCCCCTCCTGTATTTTCTACTGGCAGCCTGTAGTTGGTGGAGCCTGCTGGACCTTTCCCACGGCTCTATTCTTTTCTCTCTCCTTGTGCTGGGTGACTGGTCTCGTCTCCGCCCCCTCCTGTATTTTCTACAGACAGCCTGTAGTGGGTGGAGCCTGCAGGACCTCTCCCACAGCTCTATTCTCTTCTCTTTCCTTGTGCTGGGTGACTGGTCTCGTCTCCGCCCCCTCCTGTATTTTCTACAGGCAGCCTGTAGTGGGTGGAGCCTGCTGGACCTCTCCCACAGCTCTATTCTCTTCTCTCTCCTTGTGCAGGGTGACTGGTCTTGTCTCCGCCCCCTCCTGTAGTTTTCTGCAGGCAGCCTATAGTAGGTGGAGTTTGCTGGGTCCCTCCCATGGCTCTACTCTCTGCACAGGCTATGTACAGGACAGTGATGAGGTCATTGCTACTTGCACAAGGTAATAACTGGGTTTGTAAGAGCAAATGGGTGTACACATAGTGGACTTATATCCTTTGTGGCAGTTGCTACATGCTGAATGTACATACACTTTATTCAGTGCTCCCAGCGGGCATATCTGTTAGTTAAACTTGGGTCAGCTTGGTCCAAATAAAAAAAAAAAAAAACATTTAAAGTCACAAGAATCCCGTAGTTCAGCTTTAAGATCGGCACCACTTGAAGATCAAGGCTTTTCTGGCACTTTTTGTCTACATGTAACAATCAGTACTTTTTGCTAGAAGATTTCTTAGAACTCCCAAACATTGTATATTTTTTCTAAAGCAGAGGCCCTAGAGAATAAATTGGTGGGTGTTGAAATTTTCTATGTCACACGGTGTTTCTCAGTGTTTTTTTAGACGCAATTTTATTTTGGAAAAAAAATACACTTTTTTTTAATTTTAATGCAAATATCACATTCCATAACCTAAATTGTGGTCAAATCTAAAAGACGATGTTATGCCGAGTAAATAGATATCAAACATGTAATGCTTTAAAAATTGCGCACACCCGTGCAACGGTGACCAACTGCGAAAATGTTACTATCAATAAGCAACACTTTAAAAGCCTTTACAGGTTACCACTTCAGATTAACAGAGGAGGACTAGTGCTAGAATGACTGCCCGTGATCTCACATTCACAGTGGTACCACACATGTATGGGACGATTCCTGCTTGTGTGCATGGGGGACCGATGCTTGCGTTCATTTTTGTGCACGAGTGTGGGGGGGACGGAGGCACTTAAACATTTTTTTTTTAAAAAGTATTTAATTTTTTTTTCTTACACGGTCACTTGAAAATGTTCTTTTTTTTTATCATTTTTATTTCTGTCACACGGAATCTAACATCCCTTGTAACAGCAATAGGCATTGACAGGTATTCATTATGGAGAGACCTGAGGTCAATAAGACCCCAAATCCCTCCTCTGTCCTTAAAAGCATTCAGTCACACCAAGATCAGTGTGATCAAATGCTTTCCAAACAGCAAACAGAAAAAGAATGGGAGGATCAGTGAAGACAGGATCAAACAGCTTTTTTACACAATGCAGAGGATTAACCCCTTAGGTTCCACAGTGAGTATAACAAGCATGCTTTATTGCCTATATGTTGTGGGTTTAAACACTTTTTAATAAAAATCATTGGAAATGAAATGAAAAAATTCCCTGGTCATATACAGACTGATTTTACATTACCCTGCATTCACTATATCTGGTCTCCCCGGACCCTGCATTCACTATATCTGGTCTCCCAGGAACCTGCATCCACTATATCCGGTCTCCCCGGACCCTGCATTCACTGTATCCGGTCTCCCAATACCCTGCATTCGCTATATCCGGTCTCCCCGGACCCTGCATTCACTGTATCTGGTCTCCCAAGACCCTGCATTCACTATATCTGGTCTCCCCGGACCCTGCATTCACTGTATCTGGTCTCCCAAGACCCTGCATTCACTATATCTGGTCTCCCCGGACCCTGCATTCACTATATCCGGTCTCCCCGGACCCAGAATTCACTATATCTGGTCTCCCACAGTACACAGTACATGGAAATGCAAATATTTTAGTAAATAGAAACTGCTAAATATCTTTTCTCATCAGCAGTTAGAGCAGTCTTATGTCTTCTATCAGTGTTCAGCAGAGCACTGGTTAAAGCTTGTAGGAGGAGATTTCTCTAGGAGGATGCAGAATCCCTCTGTCTGATTGGCCCTGTGCTAATCTCTTCCGAGAAAAAAAAACAAAACAAAAAAAACCTCTCTAGCAATACACACCAAACTGAGCATGTGCAGTGACGCCACACGATAGGGGAGGATCAGAGGTCAGGACCAAACAGCCTTTTTACACAATGCAGAGGATTAACCCCAGTTCCACAGTGAGTATAACAAACATGCTTTACTGCATATACAGACTGACTTTACTGTTGTGGGTTTAGTAACACTTTAAATGTACTAGCGGATTTAAATTCACTAACAAAGTGAAGCCAAACTCCAACTCACAAATTATAATCAGTTACAGCAAACAGTTTTTACCTTTTGGGATAAAGGTTTTACAGAAATAAATAAAAACTGATCATCGTAAGTACTCCTGTCAGTGTTAATTGGTTTGTCCCATCTCTGCAACTGATACATTCTGGAATGCTTGTTCTTTTGAAAAACAACAGACTTAATGGCTGGATGAAAACAGAAAGAAAGAAAGCCTAAAAAAAGGAAAAAAACCCCCAAAAAACAAGGAAGCCATGACATCTAATAATCGGTAAGCTGCAAATGTTTGCTTTGAGCATGCTGTGATCCCGCTCCGCAATGCGATGGTGCAAATGGGTCTTTAAATGTAGTTTTTGCTGAAGTTTTGCGACTAATAAACAGCTGCTCAAATATTGACAAAAAAATTGGAACTACCACCAGAAAACATATAATGTTTGGGGGGTTTTAACCAATCTTAAGGCCCCAATTTTTTTTTTTTAAATGTGCAAAAAACCTGCAATAACGGATTTGGCAGCGAAACCATTAAAGCTTCTGACTGTTACCCCAGGTTCACACCTAGGTATTTTCTGCCGCGGTTTGCAGAAACGCAGTACAGTCCACTTAACATGATTTCCTCTGGGATAGGTTCACATCTCTGCGTTTTCACCCGGTGTTTTTTTGGAAAGGGTCGGGGACTTTTTTGAATGCAAATGTTGCGCTTTTGGTTCCATAGACTTCAATGGGAACGCTGCAGGAAAGTATGTATTGCATTTTTGCTGCATGTTTAACGCCTTTTTGCCACTTTTTTTTTATGTGTTTTGCATTTTAAATCTGCCTAGCAACAAGAAAAAAAAACGCATCAAAAACACGTCAAAAGTGCAAAACGCAGTGCAGAAACGCACCAAGCGCAACCTGCATAGGTGTGAACCTAGGGTTAAACAGACTTTTTACGTGAGTTCATGAAGGGACGTGCATGAGCATATTATACCTTATGGAGGGGCGCATTAAAGTACAAAGCCGTTGCTATGCCCTGCAAAAATCAGGATAAAAGAACTGTGGAGGAAACACGTTTGGGCTTCCAGCGCCACATTATTAAATAAGTCTGACTGTATTAATCTCCATTCGGTAGACTGTCTCGGTCTATGCCACATGTCCCCTTCCTGACCCTCTGGCTGTCAAATCAGATAACAGCTGATCTTTCATCTGTTGGCAGCGATTAGGATGACAAGTGATCCGCAGTATTTTCATCATCAGCTGGATACAAAATGGTTCAAAAGGGAAAATATAATGGCAGATTTTGAACTCACCCATTTATACAAATGTACAAAATCAATAGTTTACATTTATTTTCAATATTTTTCAACTTCAAGGTAAACTACAGTCTTGACACCTTTTTCTTTTAAAGTCCCCTACTGCGATAAACCTATAGAGGAAAAGAAATTTAATCTCCAAACACGGAAAGGTTTCTTCACAGTAAGAGCTGTGAAAATGTAGAATTTACTCCCTCAGGAGTTGGTTCTGGCCAGCTCAGTGGATTGCTTTAAAAAAGTCCTGGCTTCTTTTTTAGATACACAAAAAAGCATTGAATACTAACATTTATAGGTAAAGTTGATCCAGGGAATATCCGATTGCCTCTCGGGGGATCAGGAAGGATTTTTGTCCCCTGCAGGAGCAAATTGGATCATGCTTTGCTGGGTTTTTTTTCCTTCCTCTGGGTCAACTGTGGGTGTAGGACTAAAACTTTTTTTTTGGTTGAACTGGATGGACTTTTGTCTTTTTTTAGCCAGACTATGTAACCTATAATTCTGCAATAGGCAAATGATCCCCTTGATCCCCTCTTGATCCCATGATCTCCATGATCCCCTCTTACTGGAGATCTCTAGCTCTGTCTAAGCAGGGAGTATGTCAAACCTCTGCAGAGAGACCCCTGCTTCCTTTCTTCCTGGCCTGGGACAGGCTTCTCTATTCAGGCTGTGGCTGTTTTTTAAAGAGAGTAAAGTGTAAGGGCCAGTTCACGCCGTGCCCACACATGAATCGTACAGGAACCACATGCAAGAAGCACTGCACTCAATACAAACGGTAACGATTCCCCAAAAAGCAGATTGCAAATGCAGTGTCTGCACCTGCTCGCATGGTACTTTTGTATCATGAAATCTGTTTGCAGTGCATTTTAATAAGCAGCGCATGCACTATTGTTGGTGTGGTGCAGTGTGATTTTAGCCCATTAAAAAATGAATGGGCTGCAATCGCACCGTACAGAACCGCATGTGAGTCGCACAGCACGTTCCTGTACGATTCATCTGCAGACATGGTGTGAACTGGGCTCATTTACAGATGCTTTGTCCTCTAAGGTCCCATTCACGGGGAATTTGGAATCACAAGCATAAAAACGATTCGAAATTGCGGCAAAACAATCAATGCGCGTATAGGTGCCATTATTCTTAATAACCGGTCTCATAACCGGCTCCCCACTGAGTATGCAATGCATTGTGTAAAGCTGTAAGACTGGTCCTGCAGCTTCTGGAACAAGTGACGTTTCCCAGGAGGCTGTGGGTGAGGGAAGAGGGGGTACACCAATGTTATCCTCGTCTAGGCTCCCCGAAAAGTGATGGTATGCTTTAAGCACCCTCTGCAGTTTTTTCCATCCACTTTCACTTCTGTTGGACCATTTTGGCCTGTGCAAGTATGTAAATCAGAGATCTGGCTTGCTACACTCTTGGGTTGGGTCAATGAAATCTGATACAGCCTGGCAATAAGGTCTTACAGGAGGCGGTGGTAGCCCCCATTTTTTTTCTGGGGCCAAGTTCTTTATAAAGGCAATGAAGGAACACACAAACCCTGGAACCTGCCTTAACTACAAGCATTACTTTGCATTGGCAATGCACTAGGTGATGTCACTGTGTGAGCAATCACATGGGAAGGGCACAGACGTGTTGTCATTGCATTACATTTTATTGTCTGAATTCAAGGCTTAGAGGGACAGCTAAGGCTTTCACGTGCTGTGTTGAATTTAAAAAAGCCCTAAGTGGCTGAATCATGCATTATAGAGATGTTGCGATAGCCAGATCTGTCACATTTACATGTGAGCAAACCCTGCTCTACAAGAACACCAAGTGAGTCAGTTTTCATTATACAGCTTACCAATGGATAAGAACATTACTTATTACTGTACAGCAAGCACATGCAAAGCACATAAGCAGTGCACAGGCTGTTAGCTGACCATACATTCAGACTGTACAATCCCTTTAGATTAGGAGTCTCCAGCTTTCTGAACAAAGGGCCAGTTTTAGACTTTAGGCGGCCAGATTGTGTTGGGTAGGAGTAGAAAATTTCATATATTTAGTGCCCCATCGTTGGTATCAGTGGGAGGACCAGTGCTCCGTCGTTGGCACCAGTGGGACGAATGGTGCCCCGTCCTTGGCACCAGTGGGACGAATGGTGCCCCGTCCTTGGCACCAGTGGGACGAATGGTGCCCCGTCGCTGGCACCAGTGGGACGAATGGTGCCCCGTCGTTGGCACCAGTGGGACGAATGGTGCCCCGTCGTTGGCACCAGTAGGACGAATGGTGCCCCGTCGTTGGCACCAGTGGGACGAATGGTGCCCCGTCGTTGGCACCAGTGGGACGAATGGTGCCCCGTCGTTGGCACCAGTGGGACGAATGGTGCCCCGTCGTTGGCACCAGTGGGACGAATGGTGCCCCGTCGTTGGCACCAGTGGGACGAATGGTGCCCCGTCGTTGGCACCAGTGGGACGAATGGTGCCCCGTCGTTGGCACCAGTGGGACGAATGGTGCCCCGTCGTTCGTACCAGTGGGACGAATGGTGCCCCGTCGTTCGTACCAGTGGGACGAATGGTGCCCCATTGTTTAGTTCGTATCAGTGGGACGAATAGTGCCCCATCATTTGTGTCAGTGGGACGAATAGTGGCCCATCATCGGTATAAGTGTGAGGAATAGGGCCCCATTGTTGAGATCAGTGAATGTAATGGTGCCCCATCGCTGGTATCAATAGGAGAAATAGTGCCCAATCGTTGGTATCAATGGAAGGAATAGTGCCCTATCATCGGTATCAGTGGGAGAAATAGTGCCCTATAATTGGTATGCTAGGGTCAGCTTGAGTTGAAACCTCAGACAGATCCCAACATGTTTTGGAAGATGATTTCCTTCTTCAGGGAAGAACATGGGTATAGATATTTCTACAATGCAATATATCACAATTAATAACAGTTCAAAAAAGACAGTAATATATCAAATAATAAATGTGCATGTACAAAGATGTAAAAGGCTGTTGTACATTTGAACTTACATTTGGTTATGTGTGTGAGGTAATACGATAAAGGCATTACTGAGTTCAGTGAAGATGGTGTTTGCCACCGTCCACAAAGATGTCCCTATGAGTGCGCGTGGACACTATAAGACACTAAACTGCAATATATGATTCTTTTTGTTTTGGATTTATATATACTTTATTATTACGATGTCAAACCTTATGACATAGGTCTGACATGGGATGAATGTGCATTTTGGGTCATTGTGGTTTGTGGGATGAACCCCTAACATACTAGGTGAACAATGGAGGGTAGTGCATTTTGCTGCAAAACACTTTGGTAGACCCATTGATTCAGAGTGTACTGGATCCAGTAATGTGCTTTAATGAGTAAACACATGCATGCCAACACAACACAGTGTGAATTGTCCCTTTATGCTTTGTGAAGCTTTGGTGGCACTCCAGAGGAGGTCCGCTTTTAAAACCAAAAATACATCTTTAGAATTGTATGGGTTTACAGTCCACATGGCTTCACTCTCATGCCCCTGGCACACTGCACGATGACTGAAGAATTGCAGTCCTTTGATACTCAACAATCATACAATCTGGGGAATTGGATCGTACAATTATTGACATCTATAAGTTATCCCCAGAAGTGTGACATCATCCTAATGATGGGAGAACATTCACAAACTGAATGAAATGATGCAGGTAACTCTTGTTTAATTATTTACCCTACTTAGCTCGACAGAAGGAGCCTTTTAGCAATAACACTAAGGATTTCAAATGCTCTTAGCAATCGCTAATGTTCTCTCTCCCTCTGTGGTGTGACCACACTTTAGAGCTGTTTCGCAATGCTGAAGCCAGAAGGAAAAGCAGTAAACAAATAAAAAAAAAATCATCTTTCACAAAACACTTGGAGCATTTAACGGTTGATTGCTTTTTCTTTCCTAGTTAAAGTGGCCCTGTTAAGGAATAGGACCTCCTATTTAAAAGGGATAAACAATGAAGGAATTATTGACCAGTCCCATAACAACTGTTCTTTTGGAAAACCATCTTGGCCCCTCATGTGACCATATACGTAGGAATTTAGCCACATGATCTCTGATGAATAACAGAAACCTATGGACCAGCAGTCTCCAAACTGTGGACTGAGGGCTGGATCTGGCCCTTTGTTTGATTTTATCTGGCCCTTAGGGAAATATTCCTCACTCTGACAACAACAATGAAGCATTATTCCTCCCTCTGGCTTCAATGATGAGGGACTATTCCTTCCACTGTCAAGGATGAGGCACTATTTCTTTCACTGACCCCAACGATGGGGCCATTGTTCCTCCCACTAATACCAATGATGGGGCATTATTCCTCCTCCTCCTAACCGCAGGGGTGCTATGTAATTTTTTTTTTACTCCCAATGACTGCCAAGCCTGAGACATTATCTACTCCCATTGCCCCCCCCCCCAAAGTTTCAAGGACAGTAAGCTGGCTATTGGTTTAAAAAGTTTGGAGATCCTTTCTAGCCTCTCTGGCAGAGCTCAAGTGGCCAAATTCCTAGGCCAACTTTCTGGAAGAAACAGAAAGAACATGGAAGAATCCTTTTCTTAGGGAACCCTACCAATAATTTTTAAATCTAAAGCTCACAGTATATTAGTGTGATGGTCATTGGAAAGAATGCTCCTCCTTACATTTGAGGTCACTGGAGGTTTTGTAGGGAAGTACAAATATCAGTGGTGTCAGAGGTTACTTAACTGAGAGGCAGAAATTGCCCATTGCTCAGGAACCCCCTAGCAGCCTCTAGAGCAGGGTTTCTCAACCAGGGTTCCTCCAGAGGTTGCTAGGGGTTCCTTGAGCAATGAGCCATTTCTGAATTTCAGTTAAGTAAGCATTGATCTTTTTAGCTATCTGTATTGGTGTAATTCTTCCCAATGACCACCAATGCAAGGAGCATTCTTCCCACTTACCATCACACTAATGTATCATGAGTTGTAGATATAGTCATTTTTAGCAGGGGTTTCCGGAGAATGGAAAGTTAATTCAAAAGTTCCTCTGTGTTAAAAAGGTTAAGAAAGGCTGGCGTAGAGGAATCCTGGTTGAGAAAGGCTGGACTAGGCATTTGGTCATGTGGCCTTTCATTATGCTATAGTGAGAGCCTGATAAATTTTTAGCCCAGCTCCAGCCAAAACTCCTAATTTCATTATATCAGCTTTTTCCTACTGTCCATGTCCTTACTGGGGGGATTTCCTCTCACTTCCTGCCAGGATTGAAACATATGAGAAATCTTTCCAAAGGAGTGCACACAAAAAACTTTTTTGCAGCCTGGGTAACTTGAAAATGTTTATATTGCTGCCCTTGCCTTCCTTTTCCCATTTCTTGCCAGGAAATGAAGGAACATCTACGCAATGGGGTCACAGACAGAAATAAAACCTGACAACATTTTAATTTTTCCCCATTCTATCCAAGAAAAGAAAAAAAAATTGGTTGGACTTACAAGAATCTGTGAGTGGAAGCCACTGTTGGGCAATTTCGGAGCACCATCCTCTTCGATGTACCCATGACAACCCAGAATCATGTGAAAAGGTGCTGCAGTCTTACCATTAAATATTTTGAAATTGCTGCTGAGTCTGGCTGCAATGGACTATATTAACTTCTTGCCACTCATGTAATGCATACAGTATGTGCAGCAAAGAGGAGTAGGTTTTAATGCATGGGTGGCAGAGCTCCAGGCACAAGTCAAAGACAGCTCTTGTTCTCTACAAATGATAAGGAGCCAGAAGAACCGGCTCTTGATCATGGGACCAGGGGCGTATTTACCAAAAGGCAAACAAGGCTAGGGTGGCATTTTTCAGGGGGGCAACAGTGCCCCCCAGAAGAAAGGATGGAAGAAGAGACACATGCGACATGGGGACCAGGTGAGATTTGAGAGAGGCTACGGGCTGCTTGATGGTGTATGCAGAGCCTGACTCTCGTTCCCAGGGATGTCCAGAGCTGTGAAGGCGAGTACCATATGAAAGTTTTATTGAAGAATGATCACATCAGTGGACATAGTGCAACGTTACGGAGTCATGCAGAACCCCTTTGCCAGGCACGTGATGCCGTCACATGTCTAAGGGGTCTTGCACAGCTCTGAAATGTTGCACTTTGCCCACTGTGATGTGATCATGCTTCAATAAATGTTTTGGGCAGTGCTTAATAATCTGTGGTATGTTGGCAAATATATACATTGACCTGTGATGTCTCCATCTAGCTGTTGCTGCAACACCCGCTACTCCTGAGCCAAATCTAGGAATGTGTGCAATAGGAATACTGACATTAGCCAATTACAATGATTACACGGTGTAAAGACCCTGTTAAAGGGATGCCATGGCTAGGCAGGAAGGGGTTAAAAGGACATTAATAAAAACATTAGGGATCATGCATTTGGCCAATGGGGCGGCACACCATTTATGTAGTACAGATCATATCACCGGACAACTTATCGTTCATTTTTGTTGCATGCTAGTCTCATATCAGAAATGAAGAAGTTACTAAAGTTACGAAGATTCTCGTTCAACAGAATACAACTTTGAAAGTGATGTATTGTAATGTAATGTATTAGTTTCTGAGCATGTGTGGTCTTGGTCTCTCGATTTTTTTTTCGGACAAACACTGTCCTGATTAAACTAAAATTGTTTAATCAGGACAGTGTTGCATGAACTGCCTTGACTGGCTGTTGAAAGCTGTGTACAAATGACCAGATTAGTGTACGATCCCTCCAAAAAGCGATTTTTGTCATCCAATTTTCTGATCATGTGTACGAGGCATTAAGGTGTATATTTCTGCAGTCGGGTACGACCCAGTGTTTCCGATCAGCCGTGCACAGGAAGCCTGAACAAATAAATGACAGACTGAAACTGCCTGCATGTATTCACACATGAAGCAATTACCTGTGGCTAAGGATGGATGTGCACCCGTGGATGCAAACTGTGTTGCACTCATTGACGTACATGAAATCGCCAGGGCTGTAGATATTTTTTTTTTCTGAGGGGGGGTTCAGCTTGCAGCTGAGCTGCATTTTTACCGCTTGCGGGCAAGTAGAAATTTTGAGGGCTGCAGGGATGGTTGGCATTTGTCCTCTGGGGGAGAATTCAGACCCCCCCCCCCGACTCCCCCCTTATCTACGCCCATGGTAATCCCTAATGTGGGGATAGCTGCAGACAGTGATCAGGCTTTCTTTCTGCAACTGAAACACCTGGCCATACCCGCCACACAAATATATAGATCTACGTGGTATAGAACCTTAAACGCCCGCATGCGTGACCCCTCTTTTCTTTTTTAATTTAGGATATTTGCAGTGTTTCTTGGATTTTATTAGCAGGTTGCAGTTTGGTCTCAATTGTAGCCTAAGTTTACATAAGAGTGCCTTGCATTTGCTAAAGAACACATTCACCCTTAACACACAAGTACTTGAGAAAGTCTCTGGTTAAACATGCTTGCTCAAGAGGGTTTTTTTTTTCTGTTTTACTTCTGGTATGGCGTAGATCCAAGGGTCTCCCGCAGTGCAAGTAAAACTTCATGAGAAACTTACGAGAAAGCACAAAGCAAATACATCACACTACCATTTGCAAGTGATCAGCTGCAGTATTTGCATATTACAGGTATTTTTGTTATATAGTACATATGCACACACATGATTTAGTCACGTTACCCCTTTTTTTGCCTTCTACAACCAGATACACTACGATGTTATAATGGTTATTTAGATGTTTTTCTAGGAAACGGTTCATTAGTCAGAAGAGTGTCCCATTTGCCTCTCTGATTTAGTTGTACTATGTTGTAGGGGTCTAAATTCTGCGCTCTGCCCTGTCCATCTGCCTGGACCCTGTCCAATGAGATTAAAGCTGGCCATACACGCATAGGGGTAGATTTACTAAAACTGGAGCACTCAGAATCTGGTGCAGCTGTGCATGATAGCCAATCAGCTTCTAACTTCAGCTTATTCAATTAAACACTTGCTCTCCTGGGGATTTATCCCACTTCCTGACCAGGCCATTTTTTGCGATACGGCGCTGCATTACTCTGACAATTGCGCGGTTATGCAACGCTACACCCAAATGAAATTTCTGTCCTTTTTTCCAACAAATAGAGCTTTTTTTTCGGTGGTATTTGATCGCCTGTTCATGTTTTATTTTTTGTACTATAAACAAAAAAAGACTGAATTTTGAGAAAACAAAAACCCAATATTTTTGACTTTTTGCGATTAAATGTCCAGTAAACAAATTTTAAAAAGTAAATTTCATCATAAAATGTAGGCCAAAATGTATTCTGCTACATGACTTTGGTAAAAAAAAAATCTCAATACATGTAAATTAATTTAAAGGGGAATATTACTGGGTTTGTTGGGAATCCCCCAAAATAGCCAGCTTAAATTTAATGGCCACTAAAGTGCTCTCCATGGCAAGGAGAACTGCAACTGGGCAGGCTTAGTTTTAATAAAAAAAAGTGAAACTAAAACAGAGTGGCGCACCAGTTTTTTTTTTCGGGAGGGGGGGTTATTAATAAAGCAAGCCATAGACGCAATTTTATTTCCTGCAAGCCATGGATCACTCGATTCCCTCATTAACACAGTCAGTGTTGGGGTGCCTTCCCTTCCGGCAAAACACAATGGTTACTGCCAGCGGCTAAGTAATCGCATGCAAAAAATCCGACATGATCGATGGATCAACTTCAGTACAACCAGCCTGCTCATAAATGGTTCAAATCTCAGCCGATCTCTGCTGAACCAGCAGCGATTCGATCCATCTAGAGGCAATATAAACATTGTGGCATTTCTGAAAAATGTCAAATCATCAACAAAAACAGAATACACTTGTCAATTTTCTTTCAACAGTATTACTATTGCTGATTGAAAAGTTATATTACCACCCCCCACTCCCCTCCCTCATCATGTAAGCATTATGTGAGCTCCAGGAATGTACTTACTGCATGTGTGTAGCAGTTGGCAGCATGTTCGTAGCAAGTTGGTTTGTAGCGGCTGTTGGCCGGGGCTCTGTGGTTCATAAACCTGTAAAGAGGAAATTCACACATATTGAGGTTGCCAGTTTCAGGAAGGTGTTGTGTTTTCTGTGTTGATTCATCGACTACCTCCCTTCTTCTCACAGTACAAAAATACACAAAAACCCAACTAACCACTTCCCACCAGTAAGACGTCATATGATGTCCTGGAATTGAAGTGGAGATATCAGGGAGATGCCTGCAGTGACTCCCTCAAATGTAAAAGCCATCCTAGCGGCTGATTAGCTACTGAATTGCTTTTACAGGCAGCAGGAGGAACATTCCCCCTTGCTCCCGCCACCCACCAGCTCCTTTCTGGGATCTCTGGTGCGATCAGGTAGCCTGGTTTCTGGTCCAGAGGGGCAGCTGGGTCATCACAGAGCCCGCCATGGACAGGATGGTCCCCGGCCATCTCCGTGGTCCTGGGAGGCTGGAAGTGACGTCATGACATCAAGTCCATTCTAGCAGATGTAAAGACTGCAATTTGTTTTCCAAGGAAATTAGAGATCAATGCCTTATTTCTATCACAAGGGATGTTTACAATTTTTGTGATAGGAAATAAAAAAATTGTAAAAGGGACAGTGTTAAAAATAAATAAATAAATGAATTAAAAAAATGTTAAAAATGTATGACTTATAATGTTAAAGGGTTAAATATCCCTGAGAAAAGATTCAAGCACCTTACAGAAATACAAAAAAGATTTATTGAGGTAGTGTTTATTCAGGAAACCCATCTAATACAAGAAACAAATGTGAAATTATATTCTAAGCATTACCCAATATGGTATTACGCAGATTTTCCAACTAAACGTGCTAAAGGTGTACAATTGGGTTTGTGAAAAATATAAGGTTTTGTTTGGAAGATAAAATGGAGGATCCGGAGGGAGATTTTTATTCTTAAAGGGGAAATTGCAAGAGGTAGAATGTACATTGGCAAATATATATTGCCCTAATAAAAAACCTGAGGTCTATTTAAAAAACATATTGAAGAAGCTATTAGATTTAAAAAAAAGGCAAATTAATTGCGGCAGGAGATTTTAACTGTTGCATGGAACCACAGATGGTTACGACGTCACATGTGCTGAGGGAAGGAGATAAATATTTGAAAGTATTAAAGAAAACAATACAATATTTTCAATTGGTGGATAGTTGGAGAATTAAAAATCTGAATGATAAAGACTATACATTCTATTCTCATGCACATGAGACGTACTCAAGATTGGATTATATATATTGTTAGATCCCAGATGTGGAGTCTCTGGTGAAAACAAAGATAGAAGTTATAACACTATCGGACCATGCACTTGTTACAATGAAGTTGTTATGGGGAAGGGAACATAAAAAGATAAACAGGTGGAGGTTAAATGAGACACTTCTTCAGGATCAGGAGACGGAACAGATAATTAAAAGAGAAATAGAACAATATTTTGAAAGAAATGAGACTGAAGAGGTGTCTGTAGCGACAGTGTGGGAAGCCCATAAGGCCTATATTAGAGGAATCTTAATAGCAATTGGGGTGAAAAAGAAAAAGGAAAGGAAAAAGAGAACGCTTCTTACAAAATTATTTGAATTAGAACAGGTACATAAAAAGAAAATAACAAAACAGATTAGGCAGAATATAATGGAAAAATGAGAAGAACTAAATAATTTAATGGAGGTGGAAAAAAGGAGAGTGTTTATTAAGATGATTAGTGAAAGATATAGGTAGGGAGATAGACCAGGAAAATTTTTAATGGGAGCTCAAAGAAAAAAGAAAGCTAAGAACTATATAGAGAAAGTAAGAGATAATAAAGGAGAACTAAAATATTCTACCAAAAATATTGCAAAAGTGTTTAAAGATTATTATAGTAAAATATGTAATATTAATCCCCAACGGTTCATAAGAGAAGAGGAAGAAAGAAGGAGAAAAAGACAGACATACTTAAAGAGGCGGGTTTACCGAAATTGAGAGAAGATCAGTTAATATCCCTTGAGAGATTAATATCAGAAGAAGAAATTCAAAGTGCAATGAAGAATACTATGTCAGGGAAAAGTCTGGGACCGGATGGGTACACTGTGAGATACTATAAGAAATTAAAAGATCAATTGATACCTAAACTGAGTGTATATATGAATGCATTGGGAGGGGAGATGGAAATAAGAGAGGAATCCCTGCAGGCTCATATTACAATAATACCAAAAGAAGGGAAAGATAGTACACAGTGTTCTAGCTATAGACCGATATCCTTACTAAATATACACACTGAACTATATGCAAAATTTTTATCAAATAGGATAAAGGATTTAATGCCGGAGTGGATGCACATGGATCAAGTGGGGTTTGTCCATGGGAGAGAGGGTAGGGATAATGGACTAAGATCGTTATTGCTTATACAAAAAAGTAAAAGAGAAAAATTCCCTGTTTTGTTATTGTCGGTAGACGCTGAGAAAGCGTTTGATAGATTAGACTGGGGGTATATGTTGGATACACTGAAAGCTCTGGGGATGGGCCCTAGAATGAGAATATGGATAGGGAAATTGTATAGTCAACCATCTGCTGCAGTAAAGGTAAATGGGGAAATATCAGAGAGCTTTAAGATGTATAATGGAACCCGATAGGGATGTCCATTGTCATCCTTGTTATTTGTCATGTCCTTAGAATCCCTCTTAGCAAAAATAAGGAATAACATAGATATTAAGGGAATTTGGATAGGAGAGACAGAGCATAAAGTAGTGGCCTATGCCGATGATTTGCTGTTCTATGTAGGTAACCCAAGGATAACTTTACCTAATGTAATGAAAACTATGAAGGAATATGGGGAACTGTCTAACCTAAAAATTAATCCAACTAAAACAGAGATCTTGAATATAAATCTTACAGGAGGAGAGAAAAAGGATTTACAAAAAGAATTTTCATTCTCGTGGAAGGAAAAAAAACTAAAATATTTAGGAATAAATTTAACTGTATCCTCAAAGAACTTATAAACCAAATTATATACCACTATTAAATGAAATTGAGAAAATGAAAAAATTAGGGATAGGTGGTATATCTTGGATAGGACAAACAAACCTGATAAAAATGATAATTGTTCCAAAAATTTTAAATAAATTTCATATGATCCCAATAAAGCTGCCAGGAATGTATTTTAGGATAATGAAAAAAATTATAATAAAGTTTATTTGGGGAAATAGAAAACCTAGAATAAGTTACAAAGTTTTAACTAGAGACAAATGGGGGATTGGGTGTTCCTGATTTTAAAAGATATTATAATTCAGTATTGATAGCACGTATTTTTGACTGGACACAATGCACAAGGAAACAGTTGTATAAATATAGAAAACACATTATGTAAAACACATTTGAGTAGGATAATATGGTTACCACCTCACTGTCGTAGATTGACAGATAGCACAAGTATATTTACACAAATTGTTTTGAAAACTTGGGACACAATAGATAAAAAGATGGGATGGAAATTTAACTCATTGTTGATGCCCATAGTAAACACAGATTTCTTCCCTCCGGGGAATGAAAAAGTAGCAGGGAGATGGACAAAAAAAGGAGACGCACAGTTGAGAGACATAATGAAAGGTGAGGAAATTTGTCCCCTAGTGGAAATGAAAAGGAAGACGGAGTTGTTTGCTAGGGTAGATGAGTGGCGGTATTTGCATATGAAACATTTTATAGAAAAACTCACTAGGCCATTAAGGAAGAAAAAAAAGTGGAACCCATTTGAGCATTTGTTTAGTACATAGGGTGATGGGAAACATGGAACTTCAAAAATATATAAAATTCTCACTAGGTTGACAATCAACACAATCCCTGCTTATATGGAGAAATTGGAAAAAGAATTAGAATTAAAGATAGAGGAGGATAAACAAATAAAGATTTATAAATTAACACATGGTAGTGTAAATATGTAAGATGTAGAGATGAATTATAAGTGTTTAGTGAGGTGGTACATGACACCAAATATAGTACATAAACAAAACAGGGATAATTCACCTTTGTGTTGGCGGAGATGTGGGGAACAGGGCATGGTGGTTCATATTTGGTGAGCGTGTTGAAAAATTCAGGAATATTGGGAGGAAATAATCCACCAGATACAGGAAATAACTGAGATAAGAATACCAAAGGATCTAAGGATATGTCTTTTACATGGAACAGAGTTAACGGTTGAAAAATACAAAAATTCTGGGTTATTGCATTATATTAACTCAGCAAAGAGTTTGATTCCTAAATTATGGAAGGAACAAGGAACACCAAAGACAACGGATTGGATAAGAAAAGTAGATCAGATATATAAAATGGAGGAACTATACCATATAGATGAGGATAAAATAGAGTGCTTTCGCGAGAAATGGAAAGAATGGGAGGAGTTTAAGAAGGTTAAGCTTATTGAAAGTATTTAGAAATAGATGAAAACCCTGGGACTCTCAAAGATAGGGGAAGGATGCTGAGTGGAGGGGGGGGGTGGAGAAGGGGAGGGAGCAATCGGGTTAGGATGGGGGGGAAGGGGAGTGCTTTGAATTTTTGGACTTGAGATGATAATAGATTATTAAGAGAGTTTGATTTTTATTGATGGAACAGATGAAATGTAAAACCTAATAAAATATTAATAAAAAAAAAATGTTAAAGCATCCCCGTGCTTGGGTGCAGCGGTGTTTGCATATGAAGGTTACACCCACATATGTAAACGGTGTTTGCACCACACGTGTGAGGTATCGCAGTGAACGTTATAGCAAGAGTAATTCTAGCGCTATAGTGATAACCTGTAAAAACATTTTGAGGCGTCACCTATGGAGATTTTTTAAGTACCGTAGTTTGGCGCCATTCCACGAGTGTGCACAATTTTAAAGCGCAACATGTTAGGTATCTATTTACTCGGGGTAACATCATCTTTTATACTTTACAGAAAAATTTGGTTATATAGTATGTTGTGTTTTTTTTTGCATTAAAATTTATTAGTGTATTTTTCAGCATTCTATTGGGGCTTAGGTCTGAAGAGGGAGCCTACTGAGCATGCTCCAAAATGCAATACCGCCCCCTTCATCTCCTACATCCGACTCTGCTCTCCAAGCCTCATTTCGATACACAGACACATCCTAGTCCATATTTCCTGATCCTATCATCTTGTAAGTGCAATGTATCTATTGTTCACTAATAAAGTGTCTATACTGCACTTAGAGGCGCCTTCCTCTCTTTTTCATTTTATTCTCTAGGGCCTCTGCGTAAAAGAAAGAAAAAAAAAATGTATACACACACACACACACATATATTTGCAAAATTACAGATTACGGTATATATATATACTGTATACAATGTTTGGAGGTTCTGAGTAATATTCTAGCGCAAACACGATTTTTACATGTAGGAGAGAAATGTCAGAATGTCGAAAGAGGGAACACTACCTAGCCCTAGCGCATTACCAACATAACAATTTATTTAAATATTTTGCTCAAAACAGATGACATGCATTAGCCTATAAAAGGATGCAGATGAGACCTCTTCCAGGCCCACAGTACTCAGCCAGTGGTGTAGGAAGCCCTTATTAGCCTTGTTAGTTGTACCTGTTTATTTGTAGTCTTCTCTTCTCTACAGCCATTCTAAACGCAGAATTTATAATGCTTATCTGAGAGCTCAGAAATGAAAAGGGTGGAGAGCTGAAATTACACACTACAGATCACTGAAAGGAGAGCTCTAAAAGCTGATTGGATGGAAGAGACACACCACCCACCACCCTTACAGTGCTGAGGTGGTCACTCTGATGGTGGTCCCTCTCCTGTCACCATTTTTCTCTTGGTGTCAGGAAAACTTGTCAGAAGTGATTCATACTGATAGCAGAGGAACAAAGCAGCAGACAGAAATGACACTTAATGCTCTGGATCGAAAAAGTGCACAGTATAGAGGGATATGCTTTGTTCATTTTTCATGTCTGAGTTTTATAACCACTTTAAGCTGCTGATTCTACTAGTATGATACTTTCCTATCCTAGAGTTCAATGCTCAACCATTGCACTGTATCTATGGCGGAGCAGCATTGTTACCCTAGGCCACATTTGTCAAACTGGCGGCCCTCCAGCTGTTGCAGAACTACAAGCCCCATGAAGCCCGGCAAGACTGACAGTTAAAAGCATGACTCCCACAGGCAGAGGCATGATGGCACTTGTAGTTTCTCAACAGCTGGGGGGGGCGTCAGTTTGACACCCCTGCCCTAGGCAATATCAGGACAGGTCCATTCAGCGTCCAGGGCAAGGATGCGGAACTGAGCCCCTCCCCCACTACTAATGCCTGTTGTAGAATGGGTGTACGGCCCTACGTTCATTCTCTGCCCCAATTGCTCTGCTACGCCCGGGGCAGCTGCCCCTCCTGCCCACCCCCTGTCCCAGCCCTGACCCTAGGCTGCTGTTATGATCCACCTGGTGGTACCTCTGGCAGTCCACCGGACAGGATTTCCCAGAGCGTGGAGTCTAAGCCCTGGACTGCGTGTTCACCAGGGCCCCTGATGGTGGGGATGGACTTGAAGCAGACCAGGCCCAGGTCACGACCTCTGAGCACTCCCACCCGTGGCAGAGGGGTCCACAGGGGATGACTACAGGAGGAGAGCCTGATGGGAAGAGGTCAACAGGCCCAAGCAGGACGGATGGATGGATGGTTGTTTCGTAGTCAAACAGGCCAGATCGTTACCGTGGGAGCAGTGAGGTACAAAAGCGGCAGGCAGAGGAGAGTCGGGTCACACGCAGAGTCAATACCAGAGTAGTCAATCCAATGGGGGTAATCCAAAAGAGGGGTCAGGCAAGCCAGGGGTCAGGATAGTAGAAGGCAGCAGGTCAGAGGCAATCCGGGTCGGTATTCAGGCAGTAGTACACAGGAACAGAGCAAGGGAAACACAGGAACAGGAAAGACCTAAGGACAATCAGTGTCAGCACAGGGCATCTTTAAATACCGCGCCCTGCGCTGTTATTGGTGCCCGTCGCGTACCCGCAGTCCCATGTGCACAAGCGCTAGTTCCCATCCGCCGTGGTCCCTTGTGCGCAAAGGCGAGTTCCCCTCTGCCGCGATCGATTGAGACCTGGTGCCCGTATCCCAGCGCGAGTTCGTAAACTGCGCATGCGCCGGATCGGACGCCGCGGCGGGACCTGACATCTGCTCTCCTGATTTGGAGTACAAACACCTCCCCTTAATCTTCATTACATTAGGTGTAAAATGTTGGCCAAACCCTTGTATGGAAGTGTGTGGAATGTGAAGGAAATGTCTTCTTGCCCACAGCAACCAATCAACATCTCCCTCAGCGGAACCATGAAAGAGAACACACGACTGATTGCCGGGGGCAACAAGAACTCTTCCTCCACCAGACACTTTCTATGGGAGCCCGAGTGTCTCTCGGGAATGTATTTTACATATAAAAGCTTCTTTGCACCCTGTTGCCATAGCAACCATGCATCCCTCTGCTCAGAAGGGCAGGTAAGAGAAGAATCTCGACTGTCCGATTACTAAAGCAATGACAGAACATCGTTCTAAATATAGAAGGTAAAATTCATTAACCCGAGCTCCCTTTTCAATCAGGCTCCTGCAAAGCCCAAGCAAACAACAGACCCGGCCAAGGTATTTACCAGTGCGCTCAGCCTGCCTCGCTGGGAAAAGCAATCTGGTGTGCGCAACTAATGAAAGCCAGAAACGGTTACTGCAAACACATCGATGTGCTTCGACAAAGCCGTATCTCCTTATATGCCCACTTCTGGGGCTCCCAATAGCTTCTCTACAGCAAGGCACAAACACACAGTCATTTCTCATCCATCAAAGCCAATAATTACAGGATCTAGTCCCTTTACAAGCATCAAGAGCTCAGAGTACTAGAGCTATATGCAAGTGTGTTTGTGTATGTAAACATATATATTGGCACTAAAGCTGCTGTATAATCCCATCTGATGTGCAGCATCCATCATTACAGTCATTAATGAACATCATATACTGTAGAGCAGGGGTGTCCAAACTATGGCCCTCCAGCTGTTGAAGTACTACAAGTCCCATCATGCCGCTGGGTGTCTTGCTTGTGGATGTCAGAGTCTTGCAAGGCCTCATGGGACTTGCAGTTCCTTGACACCTGGAGGGCCATAGTTTGGACACCCCTGATATAGAGCAAAGCCATCATACTGAAGGCCAGAAAGAACAGAGCCTAGAATATCAATGACCGCACAGAACAGAGCCAGTCATATCAATCTTCACTTAGAACAGAGCCAGTCATATCATTTGTCACATAGAAAAGAACCTGTCATATCAATTATCACATAGAACAGACCCCGTCATATCAATTTTCACATAGAACAGGGACAGACATGTCAGTGGCCACATAGAACAAAGCCCATCATATGAATGGCCACATAGAACAGGGACCGTCTTATCAAAGGCCATTTAAAAACAGGGACCATCATACCAAAGGCCACATAGAACAGAGCTAGTCATATCAGAGGCCACATAGAACTGAACCCATCATATCAAAGGCCACATAGAACTGAACCCATCATCTCAAAGGCTACATAGAATGGAGCCTATCACATCAAGGGCCACATAGAACAGAGCTCGTCATATCCATGACCACATAGAACAGAGCTCATCATATCTGTGACCACAGAGAACAGAGCTCGTCATATCAATGACCACATAGAACAGAGCTTGTCATATCAATGACCACATAGAACAGAGCTTGTCATATCCATGACCACATAGAACAGAGCTCGTCATATCAATGAGCACATAGAACAGAGCTCGTCAAATCAATGACCACATAGAACAGAGCTCGTCATATCAATGGCTGCTTAAAACAGGGACCATAATACCAAAGGCCACATAGAACAGGGACAGTCATATCAATGGCCACTTAGAACAGGGACCATCATATCAATGGCCACATAGAACAGAGCTCTTTATATCAAAGGTCAAATAAAACTGAACCCATCATCTCAAAGTCTACATAGAATGAAGCCTGTCACATCAATGGCCACGTAGAACAGAGCCCATCATATCAAAGGCCACATAGAATAGAGCCCATAATACCAAAGGCCACATAGAACAGGGACCGTGATATCAATGGCCACTTAGAACAGAGCCCATCATATCAAAGGCCACTTAGAACAAGGACGGTCATATCAAAGGCCACTTAGAACAAGGACGGTCATATCAAAGGCCACTTAGAACAGGGACAGTCATATCAATGGTCACTTACAACAGGGACAGTCATATCAATGGTCACTTACAACAGGGACAGTCATATCAATGACCACTTACAACAGGGACAGTCATATCAAAGGCCACTTACAACAGGGACGGTCATATCAAAGGCCACTTACAACAGGGACGGTCATATCAAAGGTCACTTACAAAAGGCACGGTCATTTCAAAGGCCACTTACAACAGGGACAGTCATATTAATGGACACTTACAACAGGGACGGTCATATCAAAGGCCACTTACAACAGGAATGGTCATATCAAAGGCCACAAAGAACAGGGACCATCATATCAATGGCCACCAGGAACTGAGTCAATCATCTCAATGGCTACATAGAACAGAGCCTGTCATATCAAAGGCCACATAGAACTCAGCCCATCATATCTATGGCCACATAGGACAGAACCCGTCATATCAATTACCATGTAGAACAGAGCCCATCATATCAATTACCATGTAGAACAGAGCCCGTCATATCAATGGCCACATAGAACAGAGCCCAATTAATTGATTCACTGAAACAATATTTGGCCAACTAATCAATTATGAAAATAATTGTTCGTTGCAGCCCTAGTTCAAAATAAGGTAACAATGACTTCATAGCACACCATGCGGGCAAGTTTACTTTAGGCATGAACATACATGTCCAGCTATGGGTTTCCGTGAACTAATATTACACGGTCACACAAACAAGACATACCTAGTTTCCTTCCAAGCAGGAGAACAGTTACAATCATTCATGCAGCACTGACGTAACATTGTTTCATTACAGAGCTGAAGATTTCCAGCTGAACAAGTTTTAACACATGGAACACAAACTAATATGAAAATTCAGCGCTATTTCTTGCAAAACTATTAGTTGAGGACAAAAGCTGTCATGAGAGATTCATGGAGGAATCCCCTTTATCCATTACCACCTATAATAAACGGAACCTTCGATTTGATTATGCGGAGCGAAATAGGAGGGGGGAGTAGTAATAAACCCAAACCAAATATGTAATATATTGCAGCTTACCAATCATTACATGTAGTAGCTGCATTAGTTTTCAATTTTTAGGATTTTTTTCTCCTTTCTTTTCACCTGGCACGATCACAGTCCCACTATAAGTTGCTGATCACCGCCATTACTAGTATAAAAAAAAAATACAAAGCGCTGCGTAAATTGACGGCGCTATATAAGTACCTGAAATAAATAAATACAAATTCCAGTATTTAAATACCATAGTTTGCATACCATAATTTTCATGTAAACCAATCAGTATACATTTATTTGGATCTTTTTCGTTACCAAAGACATGTAGCAGAATATATGTTGGCCTAAGTTTATGAAGAGATTTTTAAATTTTTTTTATTGGGCATGTATTATATCAAAAAGTAAAAAATTAAAGTTAAAAAAAACCCAGTAGTGATCAAATACCACAAAAAGAAAGAACTATTTGGAATAAAATTATCTAAATTTCATTTGGGTACAGCGTTGCATGACTGTGCGATTACCAGTTAAAGTTGCACAGTGCTAAATAGGAAAAATGGCCTGGTCATGAAGAGGGTAAAGCCTTCCGGAGTTGAAATGGTTAAGAACTCTTAAATATTATTGGTAAGTAAAATGTCCACATCCTATAACCTTAGTATGGAATAATAAAAAAAAAGTGACAACTTTTTCCACAAGAGTAAAAAAAAAACAAAAAAAAACAACCAGCTTGAAGTATTGAGATCTGAAATCTGCAATCAAGTATAAAAATGAACGTCAAAAATGCTTGGCATTGTCTACATGAAATAACCTTTTCACGGTCAAATACGAATTCCTAAATACCTAAATTTGTGGAGCCAGCTCTAACTTTGTGTCAGGATGCCAATGGATCTGCATGTCCCTGCTTAAAGGTGAAAACGAAGAACAGAAAAGGCCATTGTTTACCAGTAACATCCTCAGCATCCAAATAATGCGGATGCAAATTGTGTCCTAAGCCCTTGAACAATGTGCTTTCTAGGAGGAATTCAAATTCTGATGGTCATAACTAGACTTACAGTATGCACATGTTCTCTTAAAGCGGTAGTAAACCACAGGAAAAATGAAAAAAAAAAAAAGGTCCCCTGCAAGGTAACGTCAATGTGCTATTATGCATCACATACTAGCACATTATGTAAAAATTACTTTAAAAGGAACCCCCCGATCAATGCGCTGTCCCTGCTGAATAGGCTTCCATCTTTAGCGGTCTTTCTTCTGGGATCACGAGCTCCACCATTTGAAAGGTCAGGCCACGATGACGTCACTCCTGCATATGCATAAAAAGGAGTAAAAAAAAAAAAAACCCTTTGAAAAAATACCTGCCATAGCCCCACACTGAAGAGGGTGAGGTTGTGGTCCTTCTGGTGAGGCCCTGGATTGTAGGGTATCCCACACTTCATGACTGGCAATGTCTTCTCATTGTTCCCAGGATCCACATAGGAGGAGTATGTCAGGGATTGGCAAATCCCACATGCCAGGTCACCATGGCAACTAGAAATTGCTTCCTGTTTGCATGCGTTCACACATTGCCTCCCATAGACATCAATGGGAAATGGCGCCCCATAGACATCAATGGGAAATGGCGCCCCCATAGACTTCAATGGGAAATGGCGCCCCCATAGACTTCAATGGGAAATGGCGCCCCCATAGACTTCAATGGGAAATGGCGCCCCCATAGACTTCAATGGGAACTGGCGCCCCCATAGACTTCAATGGGAACTGGCGCCCCCATAGACTTCAATGGGAACTGGCGCCCCCATAGACTTCAATGGGAACTGGCGCCCCCATAGACTTCAATGGGAACTGGCGCCCCCATAGACTTCAATGGGAACTGGCGCCCCCATAGACTTCAATGGGAACTGGCGCCCCCATAGACTTCAATGGGAAATGGCGCCCCCATAGACTTCAATGGGAAATGGCGCCCCCATAGACTTCAATGGGAAATGGCGCCCCCATAGACTTCAATGGGAAACTGCCTCCCATAGACTTCAATGGGAAACTGCCTCCCATAGACTTCAATGGGAAAGTGCCTACCAATAGACTTCAGTGTGCAATGGCCTCCCAATACACTTCAGTGTGCAGACGCCTCCCAATACACTTCAGTGTGCAGACGCCTCCCAATACACTTCAGTGTGCAGACGCCTCCCAATACACTTCAGTGTGCAGACGCCTCCCAATACACTTCAGTGTGCAGACGCCTCCCAATACACTTCAGTGTGCAGACGCCTCCCAATACACTTCAGTGTGCAGACGCCTCCCAATACACTTCAGTGTGCAGACGCCTCCCAATACACTTCAGTGTGCAGACGTCTCCCAATAGACTTCAGTGTGCAGACGCCTCCCACTACACTTCAGTGTGCAGACGCCTCCCAATAGACTTCAGTGTGCAGACGCCTCCCAATTGACTTCAGTATGCAGACGCCTCCCAATACACTTCAGTGTGCAGACGCCTCCCAATACACTTCAGTGTGCAGACGCCTCCCAATACACTTCAGTGTGCAGACGCCTCCCAATACACTTCAGTGTGCAGACGCCTCCCAATACACTTCAGTGTGCAGACGCCTCCCAATACACTTCAGTGTGCAGACGCCTCCCAATACACTTCAGTGTGCAGACGTCTCCCAATAGACTTCAGTGTGCAGACGCCTCCCAATTGACTTCAGTATGCAGACGCCTCCCAATACACTTCAGTGTGCAGACGCCTCCCAATAGACTTCAGTACAAAAACTCCTGTCAATAGCAAAACACTTATCTCCGCATGCCATTCTACTCTATCCATAAATCAAATAAAGTGCAGTGCTTTCACAAGTAGCATAATTGCCTCTATCAATAAATAGAAAGTGCACAATAAGTATAAAGTGCTATTAGTGCAATCTGTGCAAAGTGCAATCAGTAAATCTCCGTGTTATCAATCAGCAAAATATATATAATAACTCAAGTAAATGAACATATTGCATACACAATCAAGTAATAAAGTGCTATTGTGCAATATGTGCAATAAGTGAAAATGAAATGTCAATAATAATAATATGTTCTTAAAAACGTATAGAAATGCAAATTTAACAGGAATCTTTCTTCAAGCGATATACTCCTGTGCCAAAAGTGCAATGGTACATGTGTCTTTAAAAATTATCCACCACTTCTTATGGGTGCGCAGTCACCAGAACTCTGATGTATACAGGCATTGGTTACAATCTGTCACATCTGGGTGCAGGGGTAGTAGGGCAGCTTAAGGGGTAGTAGGGCAGTTTAAGGGTTAATCCAGCATCCTCACAGTACCAGTGGTGCGTGTCTCCTTAAACCTGGGGAAGATTGCTCAACCACAGGAGCCAAAGGATTCTCACATAGATACCTAAACAAGTAAAAATATTCTACGTGGAGAAATAAAAATCAGTACCCATAATGGCTGCCCAGGAGAAGACGGTGTGACGTCAGCAATGTGGCTCCTCCCAAAACGTTTCGTGCGACAGCACATCCTTAGGGGTACGCCCATGGGTGTTTTGGGATTGCAGCAGAATCCATGTGACCACGAAACACAGGTTCAGGTGTCATTATTTTCAATGGCGCTTAAAAGATGGTGCGGTTTTGCCATGATTGTCACGTGGCAGTGAAGTCCCAGGTGCTGACAACCCACACTACACTACAAACAAAAACTGGCTCCTAACTTTTTTAGCTGGCTTCTAGATTCAAAGCAAGTTTGTCAATCCCTGGAGTAGGATATCACCTCCACCTAGGCTCCATGGGCAGAATAATAAGATTTTCTAACTTTTTCCCTAGGTGTGATTTTTCTGCAAAGATTATAAATGAGAGAGAGAAGCCTTATGTAATAATGGTGGAAGAAGCAAAGGTGGAGATGGAACAAAAATTAAGAAAAAAAAGAAAAAAAAAAAGGAGGGCAGACTCAATGGACCACTCGGTCTTTTTCTGCTGTCACTTTTCTATGTTTCTAACCCCTGCAAAGAAAAGATCCCTATACTTACCTGTTCTGGAGCTGCTCTGGTCCGGTCCCATGATCAGCTCTCAGGTGTGGCTTCTTTGTGCAGGAGGGGCAGCCGACAACGAATGCCCCATAAGAAGTCTATGGGTGTTGTCATCTCCTAGGCATTCTCAGCTGTTGTCGGCTTTCTCTCTTTACACAGAAGCCGCCGCTGGACACCGGAGCGGAACGGCTTCAAATTAGGTAAGTATAGCGGGTACAAGGTATACAGGGTTAGATAGAAAGGGGATGGGACTAGGTTTAGCATTGGGTTATGATTGGAACGCCACTAAGTTAAATATTCATTAAAAAAAAGATAAAATCACTAATTTAATGAAATTAAAATAAAAAAAAAAACTAAATTAAAATTAATAAAATCTTTCAAGTAATAAGGACTGAAATCTAATTTTCTTTTGGTAACACTTTCCCAATCCCATGTACAGAAACAATTACATGGAAGTCACACCTTCTGTAGCTCTATTGCTCTACAGCAGGGGTCTCCAAACTTTCTAAACAAAGGGACAGTTTACTGTCCTTCAGACTTTAGGGAGGCCGGACTGTGGTGAGAGTAAAAAAATGTCCTGGTGTCATTGGGAGTAAACAATGTCATGGTTGGTGTCAGTGGGAAGAATGGTGCCCCTCAATGGTGTCAGTGAAAGGAACAGTGCCCCTCATTGGTGTCAGTGGGAGGAATAGTGCCCCATGATTGGTGTCAATGGGAGAAATAGTGCCCCTCATTGGTGTCATTGGGAGGAATAGTGCCCCTCACAGGAGTCAGTGGGAGGAATAGTGACCCATCATTGTTGTCGGTGGGAGGAATAGTGCCCTCATTGGTATCAGTGGGAGGAATAGTGCCCTCATTGGTGTCAGTGGGAGGAATAGTGCCCTGATTGGTGTCAGTGGGAGGAATAGTGCCCTCATTGGTGTCAGTGGGAGGAATAGTGCCCTCATTGGTGTCAGTGGGAGGAATAGTGCCCTCATTGGTGTCAGTGGGAGGAGTAGTGTCCCATCATTGTTGTCAGTGGGAGGAATAGTGCCCCCAGATAAAGCCGAGCAAAGCGCCACATCCAGTCCCCCCCGCTAGTTTTGGAGACATCTGCTGTACAGAATGCTTTTGTGAGATTTGTGTGTGTTTTTTTACCATTTTCATTTTTTGTGAATATTTAAGGTTCTAGTATGGAATTTGGGCAGACACCACCCCGTTCTCCAAGCTGGGCTCTGCACTCCCAAGCTGGGCTATGTGCATCCACAGACACACACAGTGCAACTAAGCCACGCCCGTGCGCTATTCTCACAGGATTTGACTGACAGCAACAGGAGCCAATGGCATCCGATGCTCTCAGAGTAGCCTGTGAGACCAGGAGGAAGAGCAGAGCTGCAGGTGAGTACAGCGCTGGATCAATAAAGGACTCAGAGGGCAAAAAAAAAAACTCTTTAGGTTTTGAACCACATCAAGTTTTTTGACTGGAGTACCACTTTATCTTCATATTTATTTTGAAACATTAAGTGAGAAACCTGTGGTTACATTATCCCATGCTGACCGGGAAGGGGCGGAGCCACTGCCGGCAATGCTAGTCCATGAATTACGGCTCATGGCTGCCCCTTGTTTCGTATTATGGCGGCCAGTACCGGCACGCCTACAATCCAATGATTCAGAAATTTTAGCTGGTCAGCAGGGGATGATTAAGGCTGCTTTCATCCGTCTTAAAGAAAAAAAAAAAAAGTGGGAGAAAAACATGTGCCCATGCATTCCTATGTAACTGTTCACACTGATCTGTTGTGGATCCAGTGCAATTTTTTAAAATCCGGTATGATGCACTTTCAGTGCAGGTTTGGTTCAGTAAACAGACTGCATCAAAACCCATCTCCTCAGTGATATCAATGGAAAACATGTCAAAAACGCACAAAAAAGTACCCGTGTTGCGTTTATGGTGTGGTTTTTGAGTCACGTGTCCTATAAAAAATGCACGGTAAAAAAAACACGGCAAAAACGCATGTGAGTTTTTGCTAAGGATCATTGTGAAAGTAGCAAAATTTATAGATCAGCATTAGTCTTTTTTTCCATGAATGTACCAATTCTCATTTCAAGTTTCTGCCTTCATCTGATGTATTATAAGAGGGAAGGAAGTGTGTGGTATGCAAATGCTGCTCCCACCGGCCATGTGCACACCTGTCTGTAGAAAGTCACCATGTTTTGTTGTCACTCATATTCAAGATTTAAAACACACTTTCCTCCCAACTGCTAAATACTCACTTCACATTCAGATATATGCTGTTATCTGTCATTAGACTTGCAGTTCTGCTCAGCTGACCTTGTGATCCACAGAATCCTGCCATACTGCACTGCCAAGACCATGTGAAGCTGTTATTTACTGATGAATTATGAATGTTTAGACCTCAACCACATGGGCACTGAGGTCCTGTACACTGAGAATCGCCCCTTTATGTGGCTGGAGTGCAGGCAGCCCATGTATGTCTAAGGGGACACAGCCGCTCATCCTAATCTGACAGACGTGCAGGTATGGGGGAGCGGTCCCAAATGCACACCATCTGCATTCAGTGACATTCACACACCTGTCAGATTATGATAAGCACCCGCTGCCTCCCTGTAGACTAACATGCCTGCACTCAGCTTCTGGCGGTTCCAGCCACATAAATGGCCGATTCACGGTGTATGGAGCCTCAGCGCCCATGTGAATGAAGTCCAATTATACACAGATAGGATGCTCCCCGTACTCTCCATGATCAACTCAGGATTACATTACATTACATTACATTGAGTTTATATAGCGCCAAAGGGTTTGCTCAGCGCTGTACAATAGAGGGGGGGACAATACATGAAACATTACAGCAGCTACGAACAGCACACGAGGGGTAAGAGGGCCCTACTCTTTCGAGCGTACAATCTGGGAGGGAGGGGGTAGTGGTACAGGAGGAAGTGGCTGTGGGGGATGGAGTGGTAGGAGGAATGAAGGAGAGCAGCAGTTAGGTGAGGGTGGGGTAGGCTTCCCTGAAGAGGTGGGTTTTCAGGGAGCGCCTGAAGGTGAGGAGGGAAGGTGACAGTCTGATGGATTGGGGTAGTGAGTTCCAGAGGATGGGGGAGGACCTGGAGAAGTCTTGCAGACGTGCGTGTGAGGAGGAGACCAGGGAGCAAGATAGAAGGAGGTCCTGTGAAGAGCGAAGGGTACGGGTAGGGTGGTACTTGGGAATCAGGTCGGTGAGGTAGTTAGGGGCAGTGTTGTGAATGGCTTTGTAGGTCAGAGTGAGTAGTTTGAATTTGATGCGTTGGGCGATAGGGAGCCAGTGGAGGGAGAGGCAGAGGGGGGTGGCAGAGGTGGAGCGGCTGGTGAGGTGGATGAGTCTGGCAGCTGAGTTCAGGATGGTCTGAAGCGGGGAGAGTTTGCACTGGGGTAGGCCGGTGAGGAGGGAGTTGCAGTAGTCAACTATGATATCTACTATGCAGGAGATGGAACAAAGATGATATAATAGGAGACATCAAATTTTACCATTTGAGAAGGTTTTACCCCCCTTCATGACTAGGGAGATTTTTGCTTTTCAGCACTGTGCTAGTTTAGCTGGTAATTGCTCGGTCATGCAGCCCTGTACCCAAATAATTGTTTTCATTCAAATAGAGCTTTTCTTTTGGTGTTTTCTAAATGTTTTGTGCATATCTCTTAGATTGTAAGCTCCAAGGAGCAGGGCCCTCCTGTTCTATTGTAAAGCGCTGAGCAAACCGTTGGCGCTATATAAATCCTGTATAATTATATATATATATATATATATATATATATATATATATATATATACACACACACACACACACACATACATACACTATATATATTTTTTATTTTTTTATTTTTTTTTTAATTTCAGGTACTTATATAGTGCTGTCAATTTAAGCAGTGCTTTACATATATGTTGTACATTCACATCAGTCCCTAACCCTCAAGGGGCATACAATCTAAGGTCCCTAACTCACATTCATACATACACGTATTAGGGCCAATTTAGACAGGAGCCAATTAACCTACCAGCATGTCTTTGGAGTGTGGGAGGAAACTGGAGTTCCTGGAGGAAACCCACGCAAGCACAGGAAGAACATGCAAACTCCAGGCGGATGGTGCCGTGGTTGGGATTTGAACCGACGACCCTAGTACTGCCAGGCGGAAGTGCTACCCATTTAGCCACTGTAATGCCCATATATATATATATATATATATATATATATATATATATATACACACACATACATACACACATATCCACTGTATTTACTATATATCTGTATAAACACATACACACGTATACAGTGGGTATAGAAAAAAAAATCACCCCCCCTTTAAAATAATCACATTCTGTTGCTTTGCAGCCTGAAATGAAGACAGACACAGTTTTTGTTTTATCCAGCCGTATTTACACCCAAGTGAAAGATATAACACCTACATGTCACAAAAAAAAAAATCAAATACAGAATCACTGAGTTGGAAAAATTATCCCCCCCTCCTAAAAATGACTCAGGTGTCAGGTCAGGTCCAGCTAATCACGTTCTCAATGGCACACAAAGCCATCTGACTTTCAATTGTGATCAGATGTGGGCATTTTGATTGGCTCAGCATGAAAAGAACTTCCCAGGAGCATTTCAGTCCCTGGTAATGCAACATAAGCAAACAATCAACTATGGGTGGCAAGGCACTGTCAAAAGATCTCTGGGATAAAGTTGTGGACAGGCACAAGTCAGGATATGGATACAAAAACATTTCACAGGCTTTATCAATGGCTAGAAGCACAGTGACGTCTATTATTAAGGAGTGGAAGGTATTTGGTACAACAAGGACCCTCCCTGGATCAGGACTTTGCTCCAAACTGGATGAAAGATCCAGGAGGAAACTGGTCAGAGAGGCTACCAAGAGGCCTACAGCAACCCTGAAGCAGTTGCAGGAATTGATGACAAAGAGTGGTCATTGTTTGCATGTGACAACAATATCACAAATTCTCCACAAATGTGGCTTGTATGGGAGGGTTACAAGAAAAAAGCCACCGCTCAAGAAAGGCCACATACAGTCACCTCTGAGCTTTGCCAAAACGCACCTTGAAGATTCTGAGGCCACATGGAAAAGGTGTTCTGGTCAAATGAGACTAATATGGAATTATTTGGCCTCAACACTGGCAGAAATCCAATATAGCTCACCATCCAAAAAACACCATTCCTACTGTAAAGCATGGAGGTGGTAATATCCTGTTGGGGGGGGGGGGGGGGTTCTCTACAGCAGGCACTGGAGCACTTATCAGGATAGAAGGAAAAATGGATGGGGAAAAATACCATCAAATTCTTGAGGAAAATCTGCTGCCCTGTGCCAGAAAGTTGTCCATGGGGAGAAGGTTTACTTTCCAACATGACAATGACCCAAAGCACACAGCAAAAATGACCCTCCAGTGGTTGAAGGAGGAAAAGATGAATGTCCTTGCATGGCCTAGTCAGAGCCTAGAACTAAACCCCATTGAAAGTCTGTGGAATGACTTGACGACTGCAGTCCACAAACAGTCACTATCAAATTTAACTGAACTTGAGCAGTTCTGCAAAGAAGAGCAAATATAGCAAAGTCTATATGTACAAAGTTAGTAGAGACATTTCCCAACAGAGTAAAGGCTGGAATTAAAGCAAAAGGGGATTCAACAAAATACTGACACAAGGGGGTGATCCTTTTTCCAACTCAGAGATCCTGTCTTTGATTTTTTTTCTGTTTTTCTGTAAATACAGCTGGATAAAACAAAACTTGTGTCTGTCTTCATTTCAGCAAAATGTGATTTTATATCACGCACACACACACTCTATATTGCCAAAAGTATTGGGCCTCTAAATCACTGGATTCAGGTGTTCCAAATCACCTCCATGGCCACAGGTGTATAAAATCAAGCCCCTAGGCATGCAGACTGCTTCTACAAACATTTGTGAAAGAATGGGTCGCTCTCAGGAGCTCAGTGAATTCAAACGTCGTACTGTGACAGGTTGCCACCTGTGCAATAAGTCCATCCGTGAAATTTCCCAGCTACTAAATATCTCACAGCCAACTGTTAGTTAGTTTATAACAAAGTGGAAGCAACTGGGAACAACAGCAACTCAGCAACCAAGTGATAGGCCACGTAATGAAGGAGCGGGGTCAGCGCATGCTGAAGTCGCCAACTGTCTGCAGAGTCAATAGCTAAAGACCTCCAAACTTGGTGTGGCCTTCAGATTAGCACAACAACAGTGTATAGAGAGCTTCATGAAATTGGTTTCCATGGCCAAGCAGCTGCATCCAAGCCTTACATCACCAAGTGCAATGCAAAGTATAGGATGCAGTGGTGTAAAGCATGCCACCACTGGACTCTAGAGCAGTGGAGACATGTTCTCTGGAGTGACCAATCATGCTTCTCTGTCTGGCAATCTGATAGGCGTGTCTGGGTTTGGCGGTTGCCAGGAGAACAGTACTTGCCTGACTGCTTTGTGTCAAGTGTAAAGTTTGGTGGAGGGGGATTATGGTGTGGGGTTGTTTTTCAGGGGTTGGGCTTGGCCCCTTAGTTCCAGTGAACTCTTAGGTCTTCAGCATACCAAGACATTTTGGACAATTTCATACTCCCAACCTAGTGGGAACAGTTTGTGGATGGCCCCTTCCTTTTCCAACATGACTGCACACCAGTGCACAAAGCAAGGTCCATAAAGACATGGATGAGCGAGTTTGGGGTGGAGGAACTTGACTGTCCTGACCTCAACCCAATAGAACACCTTTGGGATGAATTAGAGCGGAGACTGCGAGCCAGGCCTTCTCGTCAGACATCAGTGCCTGACCTCACAAATGTGCTTCTGGAAGAATGGTCAAACCTTCCCATAGACACCCTCCTAAACCTTGTGGTCGGCCTTCCCAGCAGAGTTGAAGCTGTTATAGCTGAAAAGAGCGGCCAGCTTAATATTGAACCCTACAGACTAAGACTGGGATGCCATTAAAGTTCATGTGTGTGTAAAGGCAGGCCGACCAATACTTTTGGCAATATAGTGTATGTGAGTGTGTGTGTATATATATATATATATATATATATATAGAGAGAGAGAGAGAGAGAGAGAGAGTGGTAGAGAGAATAAGCGAGAGAGAAAGAGAGAGAGAACGGGGAGGGAGAGAGAGAACGGGGAGAGAGAACGGGGGATAGAGAATGGGGGGAGAGAGAGAATGGGGGGAAGAGAGAGAATGGGGGGAAGAGAGAGAATGGGGGGAAGAGAGAGAATGGGGGGGGGGGAGAGAGAATGGGGGGGAGAGAGAATGGGGGGAAGAGATAATGGGGGGGGAGAATGGGGGGGGGGAATGGGGGGGGGAGAATGGGGGGGAGAGAGAGAGAGTGCTGGGTCGAACACACGCCTGCAGTCTGGCACTAGCATTTGATACTTACCTCCCATTCACCGGTCCGATGTCCCTCACCATAGTCAACTTCTTCTACCAGGTTTATTTCGGGTGCTGGGATGCGGCCATCGTCCTTGCCTGATGTCACTCCTGTACATGCACAGTCATCCCTGCACACAGACACTTTCACAGCTCAGTCTACGTTCCAAAGAAGGCTGCCATTAGGCAGGTAGGTTTATTTTGCTTTAGAAGAGAGATTGCATGTCGCTTCTGCAATAAAGAGCATGTCTGCTCACCGTTTTTGAAAGCGTGATTTAAAGTTTCATGACCTGTTGATCCTGCCAGTAGATCCGTTGTTTCTTCACTTCCTCTAACAGACCAAGCTGTCCAGCAGAGGTGATCGCTTTAGATCACATTTTTATTTTTCATGAAAAGGTGAACCTACCCTTTATGTTTTTTTTTTTCTCATTGCCATAGTGGTGCTGTGCGGGACATTACAGGACACTATTCGGAGCAGGGGCGGACTGACAACTCATGGGGCCCCCGGGCAATAGGGGATCATGGGGCCCCTGTGTCCTTGCCCAAACTCAAAAAAGCCTATGAAAAAGGTACCAGGGGCATCTCATGGGGCCCCCTACTGACCCCGGGCCCTCGGGCAGTACCCGAGTTTCCAAATGGCCCCTGATTCGGAGTAAATACAGGAAGTCAGACTAGTTGCTTTTAATATATGTTTAATGATAATTTAATGACGCATTAATACCATTGACTGCTGGTTCTTTGCAATCATCCTGGATTTTAGCTTTACATAAGTGTCCAGGTCTTGCCGTTCCATTGATGAACTTACACACCAAGTAGGCGAGGGAGGGAGATTCTTTGCCTTCACATGGCTCCAGTCTCCAAGAGTCTTGTTCTCACCACAGAAGATAAAGCAGAAGTAAAAAATAATTATTCTGTGAAAAGTAAGTTTAAGCGGTAATGGACGAGTGGGCGTAATCCCCCGCAGGGAAACAATGGTGAATCGTTTGGTTTAATCCTATTTACCTGTAAATACAGCTTTAGCCTAGTTTGTTTTTCACCAAGCCAGGGAATTTGCTATATAATTATGGAGAGCGCGGCTCGGTAAGCCTCTGTGTGTGGGTTTACCTCTCTGATATAACAAAGCTTTAGGGGATTTTTACAAAGCTCTCGCCTTGCAAGGAGCGTGCAGACGTTGGCTCTGGAAGCCAGTCCAGTCCAAGATGGCAAAGGGGCTTCAGTTATAGGTGGTCCCTGCTGGGCTGGATTGACCATCGATTTTTTTAACCACTAGCGCTATGAAAGGTTTTACCCCCTTTATGACCAGGGAATTTTTTCATTTCATTTCCAATGATTTTTATTAAAAAGGGTTACTAAACCCACAACATATAGGCAATAAAGCATGATTGTTATACTCACTGTGGAGCCTAAGGGGTTAATCCTCTGCATTGTGTAAAAAGGCTGTTTGATCCTTTCTTCTCTGATCCTCCCCTTCTTCTACTGTCCCCAATCCATCTGCTGATAGTACAGAGCCCCAGAAGGCACTCTGTACATGCTCTGTTTGGTGTGTATTGCTAGAGCGATTGTAAGTTCCTTGAGGGCAGGGACTGATGTGAATGTAAAATATATATGTGTAAAGAGCTGCGTAAATGAATGGCGCCATACAAGTGCCTAAATTAAATAAATAGCAAATAAATATACTGGAATTTTTCCAGCCATGAAGCTATACTGGTAATGGCGGTGATCAGCGACTTATAGTGGGACTGTGATAGTGTGGTGGGCTAGCTGACGCTGACTTGGGAGGACAGTGATCAGTGCTAATATTGTACAATCTCACTGTACTAAATGACACTGGCTAGGAAGAGGTTAACATCTATCGTTAACTGTGTCCCTAACAATGTGTAATGTGTGCAATATGTGCCACTTCTACTTTACTGTATGGCTGTTTTTTATCCCTGCTTTTCAGGGAGAAGAAACAGCCAGATTGCTTTTCACAGTACACAGAGGTCTGTGTTTTTGGAAACACAGAACTCTGTGCTGTGACTGGATACAGGCGATCAGCTGATTTCAGCCAAAATCATTGTCTGAAATCAGTTGCCGAATGCGTGCTGTGTTCAATCATAGCAAGGGTGAGCTTGGGGGGGGGGGGGGGGGGTGCTCTGGATAGAAACAAGTACACACTATAGAGGGTTATGCTTTGTTCATATTTAATGTTTGAGGTTTACAACCACTTTAAAGTCGAACTCCAAATTTGTTATTTTTCTATATGGGCCAAGCTGGCCCAAATAGACCCTCAGTGTCGGTGCCATATAAACTGTATGTAGCCTCAGCTACATAGAGTATACAGCGCTGTGTTCTGGCAGTCGGGTGGAATCTTCCCATCCTGTTCCTGGAACAAAACCCAGTTGGGCCGAACACTGCTCAAGAATTCACAGGAAGCCTTTTATTATTTTTAAATGAATACGAGGCTTCCTCTGATTGGCTGAGATGCAGAGGTGGGCAGATGATCCCCACCTCAGCCAATAAGAGGAAGGCTTGTATTAAAAGGATAAAATTCAAGGCTTCCTGTGAATGGCTGAGCAGCGTTCAGCGCAACACGTTTTTTTTTTCAGGAACGGAATGGGAGGTCCCTGCACTGCTACCAGATCACAGCTCTGTATACTGCATGTAGCTGATGATATATATAGTTTATACAGCCCAGTGTATTAATAGAGGGAAGAGTTCAAATGGATCAGCTTGACTCTACCGCCAAGCTTACAGTAAAAAAAAAAACCAAAAGAAAAAAAAAAAAACCACACATTACTGGTTGGTATTTAGTATTTTAAATTCATATGTGCGTTTTCACACCTCCCCTGAATAGTAGATTCGATTATTTGAATATTTGACATTCTGGTAGCTAGAAGAATTTGTACACGCGTTTATATACGTGTAAATGCACAATGCGTAAATAAGATCCCTACTCGTGTTTGCCGCAGGAAGATTTGGCGTTCACACATCAGTAAATTAAAAAAAAGATGCAGTAAGCAAGTATTTTCACAACAGCAAGGCATGGATGGGGAGAGCTTTATTGATTATAAAAGTAACTGGTTCTCAAGTGCTTTTAAGTGGTAATAAACCCAAAACCAAAAATGTAATATACCGCAGCTTACCAGTCATTAAATGTGGTGGCTGCATTAGTTTTCTTTTTCTTTTTTTTGGACTTTTGCCCCTTTGTTTTTATTTGGTGATCTGGTCAGTAACACACCTCCTGTATTAGTAAAATATCACTCTGGATGAAGAAGCGCAGGGGGCACAGCAGACCCCGCAGCATTGCCAGTCTGGGGGGGGAGGGGAGTGTTAAAGTGTTACTGAACCCAGGACCCTGCATTCACTATATCTGGTCTCCCCAGACCCTGC